>NW_020537758.1:56196128-56554076 GCF_003426905.1 Ctenocephalides felis
AGCTATATTTCCACATATAGGTGCACGTGATTTATACATTTCCATAACATTATCGAATTTATTCGACGACGTCGAATCTCGTGGAAATAAAAATTCGATTTATATTATCATTTCTTTTATTTCAAATCTTCCATTTTTTTCTCTCGCACATCTTCCTTTCCTGATAATGTTTCGTATTAGCGTGGTACAGCTGGCGGTTCGGCGGGTGTTATGAATTATAACTCGCTTCTCTGTCAGGACTTTTGATTTGACTTTCATTTCCAGGCTTATGTATTGAATATATATTATGTTCTGCAATGTAGTTGGATTTGTTTTTGATGGAACTCATATTTGAAGAATAGAGTTGCATGCTTTGTTTAAAACAATTTTAGTATTCGATGTGTAAAGTTCTGCAACTTTCTGATTTTTTACAGTAATATTCCGAACAGGTGAAATTAAAATATCAAGTTGTGTAAATTTAATTTTTCATGATTTTCCACTTTTAAAAAATATATTTTATGGCGCTCTTTTTATTTAGTTTTAATATCATTATCAAAATGTACATCTACTTACATATGCAGAATAATCGAAGGATTAGATTTATTGTTTGCGTAGTTATGGTTAATTGTTTAATGGTAATGACTAATTTTTCAATTCAATATTATGAAAAATAAGTCTCACACTTTATACGTGAGTTCTTGATAATAATTTATATAGGTATAATTACTATAAATATTTATTAAAGAAGGGAGAGTACGAGGACTAATATTACGTAATTTTTTCACAATGAGTTTAAATAATAATATTGAACATTTTTAATAATAAATATCAATAAAAGGGTACCATAGGTCCAATTTGATTTTGAGCAATTATATTGTAAAAACCAAACCAATTTTATCACAAGACCACAACAAATAACACATATCAATCAAAGCAATATCTGACTATGTTCAGTAAAACTGTCAGTTAATTCATCATTGTAGAAATATGTTTTTTGCAGTTTTTCAAAAAAATTTCAACTGGTCTTTTTTAATTTATCGTTGGGGTAAAATGGGATGACCAGAAGGCAAACAGGTCCAATCACTTATTTCTAATTTAAAAAATAATTACAAAATGATAGCTAGGTTCTTTAATCAATGCAAAATATAAATTTCATAGGGACATTTTCTACAGAAATAACACTGAATACGAATATACAATCAAAGGATGTATGGTCCTTGTAAAAAATACGCTCATGAAATGTGTTTCAAACAGAAACATTGTAATAATTGTATTTCTAAAAACAATGAGTCTGATTATTATAATTGAAACAGATATGCATACCAAAGCAACATTTATAAATGTAGTAAAAGTTTATATAAATTTTGATTTATTATGTTTAACAATATATACATAAATTATATTTTTCAAGTTTGTTGTTCAACCAAAAAAATTCTGCCTCGTAATAATGAAATAATATTATTCACTTAAACACTTCGTAAAATTGAAAATAAAATAGTGTTTTTTTTTACCTTTCAGCTGCTCATACCCCGTGTATGAAGTAAAATGTTCCAAATGACCAATTTTAGAGAATTAGCAGCAAAACGTAATTCTAAAACAATAGGAATTACCTGGGAATTTTACACAACATAGTTATTAGTTATTATGTAACCAATAACCACAACATAGTTATTATTATGTTATTCAACAAGATTTCATTGATTCTAAATATAGTTTCAAGTATACTATTGCTGCACTTTTTGACTTTTTGACACACTCTCTAATCTCAAAAAAGAATTCAAACGAAATTTCGTTCCCAATTTCACATGTTTGGTACGTTCGAAACCTGGCACCCCGTTCGGCGCACAAAGGCGCGTTATCGAAAAGCGTGTACGTACGCATTGTAATTTGTTACTTTGTTGTGCCTTTCGTATTTCTTTTATCGTTTTTACACGTGTTGATATGGCTCTTTTTGAACGTGATTCGAGCCGTTCTCTACAATCGATAACAAACAGGCGCAGTCCATTGCCGGTTACGTCACGAACACTTGCCAAGTCCCAAACACATGCGGCACACGCGAAGGATCAAAGAGTTACTGAGCCCAAACATGCCATCACTTATTAAAATCAGCATTACAGCTTTCATTATTTTTGAATCTCGTTATCAGTCTGAACGCTCTTTTCCGGGTAGTTTGTACGTGTAACGTCAAGTATGCTATTGTAGTTGACAGTTGACAATCATCAGCTGATTCTGCACACGCTACATAAATAAATTTTATTCTAATTATTATTATCGTTATTATTTGATCGACATCCTTAAAATTGCTCATTGAGCACAGATCAAAACAACTCTTTCGAATATATAAAACTACAATCATACAAATGCCAATGTAGATGTAGTGGTACTTTAACTTAAGGCAGGTTGTATAAAGTTCCCGACAAGTGTGATTGATCGGATTAAACAATAAAAATTGAAATCTCGTAACTTCCAGTTATCAGAATTATATCGACGGAATTTGCATCTGCTTAGTCCGAAAATAACTTTTTTGCCTTTCACTAAAAATATATCCAATCCAATCGTAAAATTTAAAAAAAACTAGAGAAGAAATTATCATTGTAGGGTAAGTACGGACAAAATGACACCGTTCTGTTTCTTAAAGATATTTAATTATTTAATTATGTTATAAACAGTATCAATCGTTTTTACTCATTTTTGGTTGATTGGCTTTAGTAAGATTTGGTATTACCTAAGTGGGAACTATATCATCATAAAATATGCAACCTATTACAAAAACCATTTTATCCAAATAGTAGGATCAAAATGGCATAGGTTAAGGGCATACTGAGATTTTTTTTTTAATTTTATTTTCAATAGCAATCAGAATACATGACAATTCTATTAGCTATTTGATAAATATTACTTTGATATTTAGACAATCACTTCAATAAGTGATTCTACTATTTTGTTCACATACAGTTATAATAATTCTAAGGGTCCTCCATATTATCTTTGGGCAGCTCCTTTTTCAGTCTTCTTGATGTTGGTGTCTCAAGAAGCTGAGTGACCATAAAGTTTGTATGATGGTCTAGTTTATGAAAATGGTTGAAACTGTTGACTTGTATAATTCTGTTTATAAATTCAATATGAAGATCGTCGTGTAAGGTTTTATTGCTCACAAACCATGGAGCATCAGTGATCTGCCTTAATAATTTCGATTGGGCACGTTGCATTAGCACTGTGTTGGATTTGCTAGCATGGCCCCACAATTCTATGCCATAAGTCCATATTGGTTTTATTACTACCTTGTGAATCAGAAGTTTATTGTCAATGATAGAATTGACCTGCACCCCAAGGCATACTGAGATGCTAATTTTTAATAAAACAGTTCATAAATAAATCGTTTCGTCCTCTTTGCTACATTAGAACTTAAAGCATGGACCCAATGGGTACAAATTATGCATAGTAACCAGTCTACGCAGGGCTCAGAACGAAAAAAGAGGGTTTTGCATCAAATGCAAACCTCTTCTTTTTACTGGTGGATGTTTTAGTATATTTTTAACACTTATTTCTTGCATGCTTGGAGTAGAAGTTAAAGCCCTTGAAAGGTTTTAAATTATTTTCTTGGCCCTGTAGTGCCCGCTAGGCCTCTGCATTTTGTCCATTGTGTAAGTATGTCGTTTTGTACGAAATTGTACAAAAATGAATAATTAATCAAAATTACACTAAATTGATTCAATCTTGTTGATTATTGCAATAGAATTGCTCGAAATCACTAGTGCTGACATAAGTTAATTAAAATAAATGCGAATATCAATAAAAAGGTCCCAAAAAAAAACAAGATAAAGCGTCATCAAAATAAAGTTTTCAAGGCTCGAAATATATTTAAACTGATTCCTGCGACAAGACTGTGAAAATGACGCTCAACATCTGACAGGATTGTTATCGTGACTTTCTTCATGTTAAATATTCATAAAACTAAACGAAACGTAAATAATACTAGCCAACTTTTAAATAGGCCTACTGTGTCATTTTGCACATAAATACCATTTTATCCGTAATTTCTCTACTAAATTTGACTTCAGAATTTTGGAATTCTAAATAAAGCAGCATAAAAATGTGTAAAGTAAAATATAAGAGAAAGAAATATATAAGTAAGAATGTAAAAATATCTTCAAGTGCATTTCATATGGTACACAAAATTGAAGTCGAATGTGCCACTAAATATATTTGGCAAAGCAATTATAGGTCAAAAATCTAAAGGCAAATGGGGTAACAATATTCTTTATATATAAAAGCATCTACATTTTCATATCAGTGAATTTGCATAATAATAATTTTAATCAATAAATGTTCCATCAAGATAAACTCCCTTCAATTTGAGAAACTGAGGAACGGATAATCCGTTAACCATCTAAGATATATTATACCTTCCGTATTGTACGTATGGATAATTTTTACATAAATATAATATAATAGGTTCTCCTTTTGTGTGCACATTTAATTCTGCGAGAACACAATGAGCTGCTCACGCAGGAAGCTCGCCTGGCAATTAATGCGCGTGTACCTGTAAAAGGAATTCTTCACAGAGGGTATTATACATGGAATAGAACAAACAATGTAATAAAATTACTGCATGCATTATACCTCCAACAGAATTAGATTAACAGAACGTAACAAAGTAGCTTAAAGAGCAACATCACACCGGATCATTACCGACTTTATAAAATCTATTGCTTCATTTGAAATTTTGTAGTTACCCATTATTATAATTACTTTGTAATATTTCATCCACTTGGACCTGGACCAAACTTGATACTAATTTAAGAGCAAATCCATTATTCTGGATTGCTCACACTCAAACAAATTTTGTAATTTTCTGCATGGAACCTAAATATCCCAGTTTAAATTTAAACGAGTGGTGTATGGCATCGTGCCTTAAGGCAAATTGCTGGAACTTCCCGTTCCGTAACGAAATGTTCGAGGAATATTGAATGTTTTCAGATAGATTACTATGAATATTGTAACATTGTCTAATGTTTATAAGAAAGAATTATATAAACTGAATTGCGAAGTTGAAATTATTTGTTTAAAGTATATTAGAACTTTAGTCAGAAATAAAATCTGAATAATTTTCGCCAAAAAAAATTTTCCAAAAAAAATTAATTATTTTGTTAAAACAAACAGAAAGTTCTTCAAATCATTCAAATCGGACGCTTAGTTCCCTCAAAAACTGCAATTTTTTGCACATATAGCTCTGTATCTTTGAAATGGCAGGGCCTGCCTTCGCCAAAAGCTAACAACCACTTCTCCCAATCATTACTAATTGAATGTTTTTAATCATTCAAATCGGATGCTCCGTTCTCTCAAAAACTCGATTTCTATATTTTGCACTCTTTGCTCTTTATCTCTGTAACTGCTGGTCCTGCATTTGCCAAAAACTAATCAGCACATCTCCTTATTAATAGGAATCGAATGTTTTTTGAACCATTCAAATCGATTGATCCGTGCGGCCGAATACGTGACCGAAAAATTGTATCCATACACACACACACACCCACATCTATTTTTTCTGAGGTATGCCAAAATCTTCGATTTTTGGACGATTACAATAACTTACCCTACGGGAAGTTAATAGTGGTGTACACGTATAGCATCGAGCCTTGAAAACTTTAGAATATTTTGAACTTCGCGCCGCGGTAAATTGCGTAAAGACTAAATATGAAAGCGCGTAGGCGCCGCGTCGCAGTCTAACGGATAAATATTGGTACGAAACTCATAGATATGTTAACAATTTTTTTTTCTAATTATATTATTAAATCTCTATAAAATATCTGATAGTTTGATGTTGATGTGTTTGATAATCATTTTCGATCGTCAAATAGCATTTTTGGATACTTTTTTTATTGGATCTTCGAAACAGCTGAACCTGCCTTGCCGAAAATTTAATAGGTTTTTGAAATCATTCAAATCTGAATATTTCTGATAAAAACCAGATCAAAGTTATATGCAGTGTTGGCTTAAAATAGTTTTATACGAGCGTTATGACGCATGGAGGCATGGGTGAAGGAAATAGGTAAAATGCTGGCAACATGGATATCAATTATAAGTTTTTCTTTCTGGAAAGTTTTGGCTATTTTTAAGTTTACGGAAAACTATTGTATTAAAACTTAAAACAATACAGTGTTTTTGTAATAATAATGCAATGAAAATACAGAATACAAATATATAAAAAAGAGTGCGCGTAAGGTTCACACGCGATTGAATTAAAAATTATTTGCTACTGTACAAGATGACATTTAAGTAAAAATAAATACACCATACAACAATTACTAACAATACAAATTATTAGTAATATGGTAATACTCGTGGTGCACATATTTATCAGTGTCAACCATTATACACATGTATATAATGTTAAATTATAAATTATATATTTATAATAGCATTAAAAATATGTATAATATTTAAAAAGAATAATGTAATTAAAGGCATACTTCAAATATGACATGATCGGTGTGTCATTGTAATAACCATTTGTAAATGAACCTTCATTAAAGAAATGAAGTAATTGCTGATTAATAACTTCTATAATATTCGTTCACATAGTAGATTATTTTAAACAACGCCTAAACCAATATTGTTTTCGCAACTTTACTCATCACGTAATAATTGTGTTTGAAGAACTTTATGTAAATAAAATTAACATACATTCATTGACTGATGGCATTTTTTTTACTTTTTTCTGGCGATATAGTCTCATTCTTTGAACAGCTATAATATCTGTTTTGCCTAAAAATATTTTCCATCTCAATAACTTCAAAGATATATAGAAACTACGAATAATATAGAAATTATTTCAAAAATTTCTAATGTTTCATACAAGCCGCAAGTGCTGCATTTGTGTTATTATTTTCATTATAATTATTTGCGAGGGACACGGTAAAATATTGTTCTGATTCAGGCATTTTTCATTGGATCAAGATTTGTACTACGATGTAATTTTAAAATGTTTATTTATCTATGCCGATTTCCTTGTTGATATCGGTACACATACAACGACAGATCTCTATTCACGCGACGTCTAATCACAATCGACACGTATAGAAATGATATCATCGTGAGCGAATAACGAATCATTGGCACTCGACTCTTATCTTATCTTATCTGCCGAAATGCACTTCCGTTGCATTTGTGCGGATTTACACCTTAGTCGCTTTAAAGAAGTTTTACTTCTAAATAAATTCAATTTTATATTCATTATTATATTACGTTAAATAATTATATAAGTGTTGAGATCAAAATTGACATGTTCAAAACTTTGCAAACTGTCCTTTCACAAATCGTCGAACTTCACAAAATTATTATTATGTCAGCGAAGAAGTTCAAAAGTAATTTATCCATCATGACATTTTTATTGCTTCTTATTGTTCTAATAGAGTGTGGCATTCGCTTAAGAAGTTCGCATGACCAAGTACCTTCTATCACATGAACACGAATGCTTGCCTGATCGTAATGACTTTGTTACTACAACTCAAATAATAAGTGTATGGAGTGCCTGCTTTTGAGTTAAAAAACCTCAAGAAAAATACGAAGGAAATTGCATAAATATTTTTAACCTCGGAGAGACGATACACACGATACAGTGATATTCGCAAAAAACGCGTTCTAGAGCGAAGTTTGATTGCAAGAAAATGGAAATAAACTTTATACCACCCCCGTTGCGGTTCAAATAAGATTATTTCCGTATGCTAAGGTATTAGTTCAGTAATAGCATGATGCTTTAGTATAAAAAGAAAATGAGGTGAATGTTGAAAATAACTTGTTATGCACCGTTTAAGTTTCATGTAACAAGAAATATAATTTACATTGCAATATTTCATAATGCAAGAAAAATACAGTAGAATTATAAAATAGTTTCGATATAATAATAAAAAAATAATAAAATAAAATAATATTCAATGGCAAACCATGTGAACAGAAGTTAATTATCTATGTACGAATAAATAATTTAAATGTTGCATGTGATTACGTTGATCTGTTTGTCATCTGTCACTATTTTTTGTTAGTTTTTATTTTAATTTTCAACTTTCCTTGTGAGAAAAATTATAGTAATCGCAAAAAAATTTAAAATGAAATTTTTTGCATATCTTTACGTTTCAAGACTTCCTGAACATTTTGGCATACTTTAGATTAGAAAATATGGATGAATATGGTGT
The DNA here is from genome assembly GCF_003426905.1 of Ctenocephalides felis. Lineage (NCBI taxonomy): Eukaryota > Metazoa > Arthropoda > Insecta > Siphonaptera > Pulicidae > Ctenocephalides > Ctenocephalides felis. The sequence goes on from NW_020537758.1 coordinate 56,204,303, forward strand.
GTGTGTTTAGATTAGAAAATATGGATGAATATGGCAAACGATCTCGACAGGTTTTGAAAGAACGGAGCATCTGATTTGAATGATCAAAAAAAACATTCAATTCGTATTGAAGAGGAGACGAGCTCATTAGTTGTTAGCAAAGGTAGGTCCATCTGCTTCAAAGCTATGGGAAGAAGATTTAAAGATTAAAAGAGAGAACGGAGCATACGATTAGGATGATTCAAATACAATTTATTTATATTGATGGAATGTTAGAAATAACTTGAGAAAAATTATAGTAATCGCAAAAAAATTCGTTTCATGACCTCCTGAACATTTTGACATACTTTAGATTAGAAAATGTGTACATGTGTATGTTTGGATACAATTTTTCGTCCACGATCTCGACGGAGTATCTGATTTGAATGATTAAAAAAACATTCAATTCGTATTGACGAGGAGACGAGCTTGTTAGTTTTTAGCAAAGGTAGGTACAGTTGCTTCAAAACTATGGGACAAAGATTTACAAAAAACTGCAGTTGTTGAGAGAACGGAGCATCCGATTAGGATGATTCAAAAACAATTTATTTATATTGATGGAATGAATAACATTTTTGGGTCTAGTGGTTTCAGAGACACATAGAAAAAAGTTCCAAAAATTTACAAATACATACATACATAAACATATCAAATTATCAGATTAGTATAGATGTTAATAATATATATAATCCTAAAAAATTTATATATAATACTAAAAAAAACTATTAACGTTTTTTTAAATCTTTCAAAATTTCAATAAAATACAAAATTCTCAAAAGTCACAATTTTAAATGTTATATAACAATTTAAGTCGTTTTTTTTTAAATTCTCAAAATTTCAATAAAATACAAAATTTAAAAAATGATTCAGATTTTTAATTCTCAAAAATTTATAATTTTTAAAAAAATTCTTAAATCTACTTATATATTTGGAACAAATAATTATTATATTGCAATTCTAATTTGTATTTTGTTCTGATCAATTCCTATTAGAACTCTTAAGAAGAGATTAGTTCAATATTAATCACTCATTTCGGTTTATAAATGATAATATTTTTTCAATATCGTACATGTGTGATTATAGTTTAAATGAATCTAGTCGTTTAAAAAATTACTTGAAAGTATCGAAGAATGAAACTTCCGAAAATTGACATTATGGAAATTCTAATTTGAATTTAAGCTAAAACTTGGTTGCATAAACATGATTTAACTACGGATATATTAATATTTATAACCTGATCTTTTCTTGTACCATTGATATACGAGTCACACAATTGCGTCGGGTTTGACTGCAATTTATAAAGTTGTACACAGTTTATAAATTAAGACATTAAAGATAATGTTCATGATAAGATGTTATAAATATTGTTCATATTTTATGATTAATTTCAAAACTCTTTATTTATTTTAGATTTGTTTACATATTACAATAGTTGTATGTTATATGTGATATTTTTAATTATACACCTGCCTTACGGCATTATTACAATTTATTATGAAAATTTTATATATTATATATATATATATTAGGTTTTAGGTCTATTTGCTTAAATTGATGCACTTATTTGGGTTAGTATGAAAATAGCTTAAAAAACATACTCCATTGAGTTAGTATTTCTCAAAACTAGTTAACAAATTATGTACATTCTTAAAACTTAATAGAATAAAATGATAACAGTGACGAATAAAGACTTATACTTATTAGTATATTTGAAGAAAATTTTAACTTGCTTGTGATATATTCTTAATTGTTAAATTTTCACTCGTTTCACAGTTGTTTAAAAATTTGGTATTTAGGATTGTTATAAATTCTGATATAAGTCGAATATTGGCTTCTTTACGTAATATTTTGTTAGAGTAATATTTATTTGTATTTTCATTAAAAAAATTATTTTGTTCATATTTTGTTTGTTTCACAACAGTTCATAGATGTTACTCCCTAATTGTTGTTCAACAATTGAGAAAAATGTGTTGTCTGAAAATCGAGTATGTTAAGTTACAAATTTTTATGTAGACAACTTTAATTATTTTAAAATTTTTTTTAATAATTTTAGTGATATAATATTTTATTTGAAATGTATCGTCGTATGAAATGGATCATAAATTACTATATGTACTATTGGAGATCAAGTAGGTCTATATTTCATTATGATAGTATTTTTTATGCTACAAATACTAAAAAAATATTTTTCACATATATTTGCGTACATGAAAATATTTTTCGTATTATGAAAACGTAAATTAAAACAAAAAGCGTTGATAGTTTTTAAAACTTATGCGTGAACTCCTGAATAAAAATATTAATAATAATTTTTCTTAATTGGAAAAATTATACATTATATAAAAACTATTTTACAAAATAACCACCAAATAGCCGTGTTAATTTATATTTTTATACAGGTGCACAAAAATAATTGTATTCTATGATATTCGCTGGCTCTAACAAGCACAGTCCTTTTGTGGAGTGTTATATTTTTTACCGCTTTCATTATCTCCTTCGTGAATGTACAACTTTTGCATTAATGGTCATATTCTCATTATTTATAATAAAGATAGTGCTCAAATAGCTTTTTAGTTCATTTAATTTTTTTACCTCTAGTCAGTCGGTGTATTCTGCGAGAAAAAAGGTATGAAATCGCCATTGTACGCGTATGGCAATTAGTAAATGGTGCAAAAAGTTGTGATTAGTTGCTCTTATATGACATGTCATACAATTTAACTAGAGTTTCTCGCTTCTGCTAGATAATTAATATCTGTACAAAGTTTTGTCCAAATGAACAAAAAATTAAATTAGGAGAGACTAACGTATTACCCATTGGAGAGGAGATTGATAGCTAGTATTTTAGTGATTAATGAATATTACAATTGTATTGAACTTTGTAGTATATTCATAGTGTTTTAGTGAAATTTTACTTTACTACACCATAAAAAATTAAATACTTAGTTGACTCGCATTCTATATATTAATGCATAGAAATAGAACAAAAGTCAAATCTTACAAAATCACTATTTTGCGCATTTATTATGCGTAACTAAACTTGCTGAGGCATATGCTATTCTAACTAGTAAAAGTCTGAAAAATGGTTTATATTTGTGTATAAATATAAACAGAAAAATGGTAGTTCAACATATCACCTAAACAATTTCACTATAGACCTCATTTCGAAGTAGAGATAATTGTTGTAGATCATAAATCTTGAATATTAATTAATTAATTTAGTACCATTAGAAAAAGTTTATGTTCTAACACATAGTATTTAATTGAGGACAATAAAATTCAAAACAATCACTGTTGATTTCAAAGAAACAGTTTCAGAATCTTGTGGAATAATTTCTGGTTAAATCCGATTAAGCCGTTTCTTAGTAGATAACAGTTTTCTCACAATTTCAATTATTCATAGTTTTTAATTTTGACAACTTGAGTAGTTTCTTAACTACCAAAATCAGAAACAAAAGTCAAAGTTTTTACAAATGCAAGATTTTTTGTCCACGTTTTAGCCTAAAATCTTGAATAGATTTTTAAAATGGAAAAGCCGCTAAAATTTAATTAAGCTTCTTCGTAATGATTTTTTTTGACGATAGAGGTTATAGTCTTGAAAAATATAAATACGATAAGTAGTTTTTTGACCTTTGGTCGACTTATTTTCAAAAATGACTGAACCGATTTTGATAATGTAAAAGTCATTCGACAGTACTCCATAAGCACTGCAGATTTTTGAACCGATTTTGTAAACTCAAAAACTATTCGAGATATTATTTGGGAATCGTGTAAATAGCTTGTGGCAAAAATCGGTAGATTTGCTTCTTTGTAATTGATTGTTAAAAACCAGATTTTTTTCTCAGTTTTAATGAAACCTTGTATGGCGATAGAGTTCCTGTTCCTATTGAAAATTTTGATTATTCGACCGCGCCCTAAGAAAATACTATGCGAATGTATGTGTATTGCTTGGAATATTTATCCAAATTGGATAATTAGCTTCTAACATCATAATAATAGTATAGTATTTCGGTATTAATCACTCATAAATTAATATATGTTTTTTTTACTCAATTTCTAGATAACGGCTCGGTCGATATTCACCTAAAACTAATCAGTATCATTCCCAACTAAAAGCTGTTCGAAAGCTTTTTGATTTTTTTAAAATCGATTCGGTAGTATGAGCTTAAATGTGGACAAAATAATTATACATTTTTTCTCAAATTATAAAGAAATGGCTCGGCAGGCTGCCTCACAAAACTGACAAACGATAGTTTCATTGAGATCCATCAAATGGCTTTAAAATTTCTGAAATCGATTCAGGCGTTTTTGAGAAAACGTTGATCAAAGGTCTAATTTTGACAAATGCTTAAAAACGATACTAATTTTTGCAAACATTGAAGAATTTTTTAAATTGAACGACTTGTAGGGCCGTAATATTTCAGTATAATCTATAAGACTATAGTATCTATCGTCAAAAAAAATCATAAAAAAATTTTTAACACTTTCTTACAAGAAAACGGCCCGTCCGATCTTTAACAAAAACTAATCAGCACGATTCCCAACCAATATCTTTCGAAGAGGTTTTTGAATTTTCAAAATAGTTTATAAACCTTTTGCGTATGCTTGCAAAGTACAAAAGTCTAATGAAACTTGCTTTAAGTCAAAATGCGACTTGCAACAGTAAAAATATAGTTTTGATCAATTTTAAATTCTCAATAAGCTTCATAAAATATTGTCCTCATCTAATTATTTGTTCATTGGCGTCCGTATTCAATTGCTCTGACAGTGCATTTCATTTCTAATTGTGCTTTATGATATCCCTCGATTTACTCTCAATTCCGGGCCGCAACTAACTGAACGTACAATGTGCAGCAAATGATTTATGCCCTTTGAATCCTCCATACCATAACTATTCGCGTTGAATAATACTAGAAACGTTTATGCATTCAATTTTAACTTTGGAGCTCGGAGCCGCACATACTTGTATTCCGAATGCCTATGCGGGCTGATATTAGCTAGAGCTATAGCTATAGCTAGCTCCCAGGAACTGTTGCAAATGCGTTGGGATGCTATAAATTCGTAGGAAAACTTTTGTGATTGCTACTGCTGATATTGGAGCGCAGTTAGTTCATCTTTGAATTTGTTTTGTTATGTAGTACTTGATATTGAAACTGTGATTTAAATCATGAAATCCACTGTTCATTTTTTTTTAAAATACCGGTGATTAGATGGATAGATGTAATACTCCTCTATCAAACCAAGTAAAAATAATTTCACAGCACAAATGATAATTGTTTATCATTTCATAATTAATCATTTTCTAGAAAAAGTGCAGTGTTGCAAGTTACTTCGTGTTGGGGCTAGTTGCAAGTAATAACGGCTTAAGATTGACAAAAAATTCCTTTGATAATTTATTCTTCACTTATTTTAAAAAAAAATATTTTCTTTCTAAGTAATTCTTTACTTTAAGCAAACTATAACACAAGTCCACAAAAAAAGAGTTCACACGCGATTGAAGTAAAACTTTTCTGTTTTCACATGATGGCATTTCAATTGTAAACAAATACATTATATAACAATTTTGATGGTTTATTAGTAATATGGTAACACTTGTGATGATCACATTTTTTAGTGTCAACCAATATACACCTTTATGTAATAATAAATTATAAATTATATATTTATAATAGCATTAAAAATATTTATAATATTTTAAATACTGAAAATAATAATGTAACTAAAGTTATACTTCAAATATGAAATGATCGGTTTGTCATTGTAATAAGCATTTAGAACTTTCATTAGAGAAATGAAGTAATTGCTGATTAACTAATTCTATAATATTCATTCACACAGTGGATTATGTAAAACAACGCCTAAAGAAACATTGTATTCACAATTTCTCTCATCATGTAATAATTGTGTTTGAAGAACTTCATATAATTGGAATTGACATACATTCATTGACTGGTTGTATTTTTTTTACTTTTTCGCTGGCGATATAACCTCATTCTTTGAGCAGGTATAGTACTAGTCTTGCCTATAAAAAAAATTTATTTTAGTTTCAAAATCTCAAATAATACAAATTATTTCAATAAACTTACGTTTCTTACACGGCACAGATTTTTTATTTGTTTTATTATTTGCACTATAATTATTTATAGGGGACGGGATAAAATATTATTCCGATATATATTTTCCCAATTTTAACTTTAAATTCGTGTTCAGCGGTAAAAACTACATTGAAAAACATATATGCCGCACACTCAATATAGGCAATGTTTGTGTAAACCTGTGTAATTAATAAAAATAAAATATCTAATGTCTCCCGTAATATTTTTTTTACTATAAATCAACTTAAACTACAATTAATATGATAATACAAATACAAATTATAGTCTATAAAATTATCTAAAATATAGTCTTCTGTGACATAAATTACATTTGCAGACATCTTGCAAACTATAATTTTCGCCTAGTATTCTTCACATGTATCTATCGATATATATATAATTTTGTATGTTATAACTAGCCTCAAGGTTTAGTTTTAACTAATCCTATGTGTGATGTTTATACGTTAATAAAGAAAATTATTTAAACAATTTAGCAATTACAAAAATTGTTGCAAATTGATATATTTGGAACGCAACAAGACATATACAATTTAGAATCAGTCGCTAATAACAACGCAAGCCGAAATGTTATGATAGATCAATTTTGTACTACCTGTCAAAAATGACGAACCTGCGCAGTTCTGATTATTTCACCAGCTCGCGGAACAGAAGCAATTTTTTTTATTATTGTTTTCAATAGAAATCAGAACACACACTTTTACATACAAATTAATCTAATAAATATTACATTGATATTAGAGAATCACTTCAATAAATGATTCTACTATTCTGTTCATATAAATTTATGATAGTTCTAAGGGTCCTCCATTTGGGCAGCTTCTTCTTCAGTCTTCTTGAAGTTGGTAGCCATAATAGCATTATGTAGGACAGCTTAAATGTCCAACCGAAACAAAAATTTTAATATTGTTCAAGTCAACATTTCATTAGAAAACACCTGTTACTGGTTATTCTCGAAGATAGCCTCTAGCTTCCCTATATAATAGCAGTCTTATTTCGCACGGCATGTATTCATTCGTATATAGTTTCCTTTTTATTGTGTATGGTTTTATCTGTGGCACTAAATTGCTCAAATATTTATTAATTTTGCTTACTATCTTACGATATTAATATTTATATTTTGCAAAAATATCTAATTATTATTGTCTTTCCAGTAAGCGTTGTCGCAGTAGATGCCGTACTAGGGCGAACAGCTACTCTGCCATGTGACATCCAACCTGACGGACGCGAAGACCGATTATATATGGTTCTTTGGTTTCGCGAAAAACAAGGAAAGCCTTTATACAGGTATATGTAAAAAATACTTATTCATTCTGGAATAATACTCCTAATATCTCTGACATCAACGCTATCATTAGTGGCTGAATCAGCCTTAAAACAAACGCAGCTGTTATATTTCAAAATAATAAGGGTTGACGCAAACTCTCTCTAGCATTTTACATACTAACTTTATGAAAATCCTTAATGAAGACCTTTATTAAATACCACATAATATGTTGCTCGACTCATATTTGAAAAAAAATATTAAAGGCATGCGTAAAGTCAAAAGAATTACGCTTCATAAAAATGAAGGTATAAAAAAATATTTCCAGAGGTAAATGCATAATAAAATATTACAAGTAATATGTTACGCGAAAAAACGCTGCAGAGAATCCCTTAGTCTTTGCTAAGAGATTATTCAGAACATTCCTCTTTTAATCAAAATACTAATGAATACGCAAATATCAAACAAAATTGAATGAGAGAATAAAGGAGATGAGTGAAAAATGAGGAACAAAAGTATGATCGAGTTCAATTATTATACGTATATTGTTCTTATTATCTATATGCAAATACACTTTAAAATTTTTCCTAAGAAAATCTAGTTGAAGTTGAAATTGTAGGTTTTTACTCATCTAGATTATAAAACTATTTACTCATTTTTGTTTTGTTTCCTGGGTTTATTAAACAAAATGCTTTTGTATAGGGTACTGCGGAGCACAGAGGTCCAGTTTTACATTGAGTATTTATACAGTCTACTAAACCAAATGAATTACATCATAACGCATAACACGTATCATACCAATAACTAACCATGTTCAGTAGAATTTGCAGTCATGCCTAATTATAAAAATATGTTTTTTACTATTTTTCTTGAATTTATCATCTGTCCCTATTTACACCATAGGACAAACTGACTCGACTGGGCCTTGATCATACTGAAAGCACATGTTTCAAAATTGTAAAAATGCCTATATTCAGTGGTTTTAGAAAAATCTGCGATTGTTATTTAGAAGTTGAGTAAAAATGGATTGAATAAAAGTTACTTTTTTAATTTGAATGCACTAAACATTATATTTTCTTAGGGGGTACTACTCAAGCAAACTTACCGTATGGGGTAGAGCGGGGATTGGAGGGTAAAAACAATATCTAACTAGTGGGGCGCATGGCATCGTGTCTTAAGGCAAATTGCTGGAACTTCCCGTACCAAAAATTATTATTTTTTTAAAAACGATTATAATTTTTGAAAATTTTTGTCAATACAAGTAAAATGTTTATTAAAATGGACGCTCCGTTCTCTTAAAAACTGAGTTACCATTTTTGGCACTTTTTTTCCCGTATCTTCGGAAAGGCTACACCTGCCTTCGCCAAAAACTAATCAGCACGTCTCCTTATCAATACGAATCTAATGTTTTTTGAATTATTCAAATCGGTTGATCGGTGTTCCCGAAATCGTCGACGAAAATCTGTATCCGCGCACACACACACATACACATACATCCATTTTTTCTAAGGTATGCCAAAATATTCAGAAACCTTTGAAACGTAAAGATATATAAAAATTTTCAATTTCGATTATTTTGCGATTACTATAACTTGCCCTACGGGAAGTTAAAAAAAAAAGAGTAAAGTTGCGATTTTCTTAACAGCAATGTAATTGAAAGCAAAAGGAAAATATATAACCAGCTATCACCTTGGTTCTACGACAAAATTCTAGAACTGTAGTTTTCATTTTGTGAAACCCTTTAAAATTAAAAATAAGACAGTAGATCTGTTTGCTCCCTGGCCGTCCCATCTTACCTCAGCTGTGGGGTAAAAAGGACCAAGTGACAAATTTTTGGAAAACAGAAAAATATGATTTTGACAATGATAAATTAGCTTGGAGTTTTACTGAATATAGAATATAGAGGTAATTGTTTGATATCTGTTTTTTGTTGTGATATAATTGGTTTGGTATTCACAAAATAATTTCTCAAATTCAAATTAGATCGTTGTGTACGCTCTGCCTATTATGCCTTCCTTATACACACGTGTAAAATAGTATAAAAGTGGAACAAGCAAAATATGAAGTATTTAATGAGGTAAATTATAATTCATAAATAAGTCTAAATATTTTACTAAGAAGTTAAAAGTTAAAGACGTTTCCTAATATTTTCCTTCCTCCCTCGTGGATGTTTTGTGAAAAATGATTCAGTATTATGTTTATAAATTAATTCTCAAGATTTATCGCTCACCGTCCCTTACCGAATTATAATTATACAAAAATAACATTTACCACAACTCGCGGCGACTTGATGGATGGCGTGACTGCGCATTATGTCCACGTCGCTTTGGTCGAGGCCCAGGATCGCGATGAGTAAAAAAAACATACAGACGTTTGGCGAAAGATGAAAGATTAGATATTACGGGCGTCTCTCGGGAGCAGGAAGGAGCCCAGCAGAGAACGTAATTAAATAAGATGGCTCCGAAGCGAATCTCCTGCTCCATGCCGCGTCGGAAGCGCGCAGCTTGGCGCGAAATACGAAGAACATATCTATGCGCTCCGATGATTTGAATTTATGTTCTGTTCGTAAGTCCGTACCGCGTGCATGCCGAGATATGCTCGACGTGGGAAACAGATACTATCTTGATGACATTCGTTAGAAAAACAGAAAAAATTTTGTGGTATATTGGCATTAAACCCTAATGTATGTGCTATCAGATATATTTTTAATATCCCGCAGGAGAAGATTATATTTTCGCCAAAACATTTTTTTCCTAATATTGTGTTTTCTCGACTTTTCAAGCTATTCAGAAGCGTTTGGAAGAAGTATGTGTGCAATTTAAAATCCATTCGATTTATCTCAATAAGGACTCTGTTGTTAACTTCCCGTAGGGTAAGTTATAGTAATCGCAAAAAAATCAAAAATGAAAATTTTTATATATCTTTACGTTTCAGAGGTTTCTGAATATTTTGGCATACCTTAGAAAAAATGGATGTATGTGTGTGTGTGTGTGTGTGTGTGTGTGTATGTATGTATGTATGTATGTATGTATGTATGTACGTGTGTGTATGTATGTGCGGATACAAATTTTCGTCGACGATTTCGGGAACACGGATCAACCGATTTGAATAATTCAAAAAACATTCGATTCGTATTGATAAGGAGACGTGCTGATTAGTTTTTGGTGAAGTCAGGTCTAGCCGTTCCGAAGATACGGGGCAAAAAGTGCCGAAAACGGTAACTCAGTTTTTAAGAGAACGGAGCGTCCGATTTTAATAATTCAAAAAACATTTTACTTGTATTGATAAGGGGAAGAACCGATCAAATTTACATAAAGGCAGGTCCAGCGGTTTCGGAGATCTACTGAAAAAAGTAAAAAAAAATGCCATTTGGCGGTCAAAAATGATCATTAGACATATGCACATCAAATTATCAGATATTTTATAGAGATTTTAACAATAAGTATAATGTTGGTTTACATTCCTATGGGTTCCGTACCAATGTTTACGCGTCAGACGTCGACGCGGCGCTTACGCGGTTTGATATTTCGTCTTTATGCAGTTAAAGCAGTACGATTGCTTTGAAAAAAAGTTTAAATCTTTCAAAATATGTCAAAATAAAGAAAACATTTTTTTTCAAAAAAAAAAAATTAATAAAAAAAAATTAAAAAAATTTTTTTCTTTTTCAAAAAAAAGTAATTTTTTGTCTAATTGTTTGTCAAAAATCTTATTTTTTCGAAGTAAATTTTTTTCAAAAATGTTAATCGTTTTTAAAAAAATAATAATTTTTGGTACGGGAAGTTCCAGCAATTTGCCTTGAGGCACGATGCCTTAATTGCCTTAAGACAGAATTCCACTTACAGCTAGTTTTCTTATTAGATTCAGGTCCATTTGGACCAACTGTGTTCATAACGTTAATTGTAGAAAGATTTCTTGATCCGCGTAGATGCTGCCGAACTCAGTAAAAATAGTATATTTTCCGCAGAATAATTGTTGGCTATATCTGGCTGACTAAATGATGATATATAAAAAGATGATATTGAAGATTGAAAAATTTACATGTTACTTGATTTTAAAAGATAAAATGATGTTACTTGTTTTAATTTGCCTTAAGGGGTTAGGGGTACTTGGGATTTTTGAAAAATCGATTTTTATTTTTTTGCATTTTCATTAAGGGTAACATCTTGAAAATATTCTCTGAAAATTTCAAGTTGATCCGATGATTAATTTTTGAGTTATTGGACTCTTACCAGCGCGTTGACGCAAGTGGAGAGCTCGATACTTATACTCAAGATCATTCTCCCTCACCTCCTGATGTTTTAAACGCTTTCAAACCGATTTACGACGATTTCAGCAATGATAATTTACTTTCAAGATGTGTAGTTCAAGATTAAATCCATAATCAGAAAAAATTAAAAGCTTCAACCAACTAGTGTAAAAAATATCCCTAGAAACCGTGAATACTAGTTTTACTATCGTACAAATTGCTGAATGCATATACATAATTATTATTATTGATTATGGATACCCTAGAACCTAATTGTGGGTATAATTCCCATTGATATGCTGAAAAATTGGATGCTGCACATGTGAAAGTGGCAGATCAGCGCGCCAACGAGAACACTCAGGAGGCCAGAATGCTTTGTAGGCAACAGCAAATGGAAATTTTGGAAACTTGCACAATGACTGATAAACTATTATATAGCCCAGATATAGATGACTCGGTTTAAGTAATTCAATAATTCGAATTTCTGTACGTAAATCCAATGTGAAACTTTAAACGCGTTTTTCTCAAAACTATGTTTTTTGAAACGGTGACCACTGTAACTCGAAAACCTCTTAGTAAATTTTAATGAAATTCATACAGCTTTCAGAATACATAATAAACTCGTGCCTGATCGAAGGATTTTTATTTTTTCAAAAATTTGAATTTTTTAAGACCAATTAACTGTTGATTTTTTACCCAAAAATCTAGATTTTTTCTTTCTGATGCTGCCATTTTGTTAATTTTTGCAAAAAAAAGAAAACCTTCGATCCGGCCCGGGATTAACTATTCATAAAACTATTTTTTTAATTTGATTGATTTTAGATGAATCTCTAAGGAGTTATGATGGTCACCGCCAGGACCGTTTTTCGAAACAGGGTCAACAAAAACGGCTATAACTTTGGGAATATTGCTTTTTTTTTTCTGAAATTTTTGTTACATCAAGTCAAAACATTGTATAATAATGCTGTATTAATGTTTTTGTAGAAAAACATCGTTTAATAACAAAAAAAAATACTGAAAACACTCATTTTTTCGTGCATGCAAGTACCCCTAACCCCTTAAGGGGTTACACCACTGTAGCAGCCAAAAAATCGTATACTTTTGCCATTTCTTTTTGGGCGTAAGGAAAAGTAATAAAATCATGATATTAAAGATAGTTACTTATTGTACATTAAAGCAAAAAAATAAAATATAATTGTAAAAAAATTAAAATGGCGTTTCCACAGCCATTTTGGGAAACTCCGCAGCACGTAATTTTTTTTTTTTTTTTTTTAATTATTTGAACAGCGATCAGAACTTATGGGTTCTATGAGCTGTTGTGATTAATATCTTACAAACTACGTTTGTTTTTATTACAGATGGCAACCCAAACAGTTGTCACATCTCTGTATGATACATTTTTATTACAATCTCTCTAATAGGGCATGTATGGTGAAACAATGCCGGGTGAGGGCTATTTTCACTTGGAAACATATTGCTATCTATATTTCCAAGTGAAAATCGTTGTCAATGTTGCCTGACAACAGGCTGCTCGAAGTGGGTATCGAGCCTGGGCCCCTGATTCAGGTCCCAACGCTCTTAACCGCTCATCTACGGGCGAACCGCACGTAAAATAACTACAACAATTTTAATTTTTCTCATTCGAATTTTTAACAGTATATTTAAAAAACATTTTTAAGTGTACATCATAGCGGATTTCAAAAATATCTTTTTTTATTTGTTTGGCGAGCACTGCACGAAAAAAAACATATATTAATTTGTTAATAAATAATGAACCAATCAACATATAGAAAATCAGCTATGATGGTCACTTAAAAATAGTTTTAAATATATTGTGAAAAATCAAACGAAAAAAATTTAAATTGTTGTAGTTTCGTGTTTTGAGAAAAACGCTTTGAAGTATTGAAATGAAGTATAGCTAAGACAAAATGAAAAATTACTCATTTTAATTTCTTTTACTATTAATCTGATATTTCAGCAACATACAGAAGCCTTTTTATATTTATAATTTTTTTCATATTTTCTGGCCTTGATGATTTATATAAGAGAGTCCTACTTTTGGCGCATCCCCAACCATTCGGCATGCTTAGGCCGTTTATAATCGACTTCAAGACTAAAGTTACATGTTTAGATGTTAATATTAATCTCCAAAACTATTATTGTTTATAACAGATTGATTCCACTATCGTTGAAATTATCCCCAGGAATGTCAGCCGCAATATAGCGAATCCTTATATGTGTTGATTCTTCACCGATTGGTTAAAAATGCCTTTACAGTTTATTCATACAATATAAATGCTTCAAAATAACATATTTTAGTGTCAAGAAGATACACGTTGTCAATGTGCTTTATAATATTTTTTGTTAATGTATTTGAAAAGAGAGAAAAGCTCATAATTACATGCAAAAAAAGAAGGTTTTAGGTATGAAATATTTTTTTTCGTATTCTAAAAGGTTTAAGCTATAAATTTTTCGGTTTCTGAAAAATCTACAGTGGTGTAATATCTTAAGGCACGATGTTGTGCACCATTTGTTTCAAACAAGATAAATTTGAATGTGAAATCGTTTGTTATAAATAAGAAGTCAATTTGAAAATTTCACAAAAATTGTGTGAAACAAAAAGTTTCAATGAAAATTTTTCAAAAGGACTATAAACCCTTTAACCGCAAGCTTTAACAACAAAACAATCTTCGATTTTTTTTATATATTTTCATAATAAAAAATTTAATGCTTTTAAAACTTTTAAATTATAGTACGAGAAAAAAATTATTATATCATTGAAATGCTATTTATCATTGCATTGTGTAAATATTGTATTGTAATACATGTATAAATAATTGCTAACATGTATAAAACATTGCTGAGGTTTAATAAAACAAATATTAATATACATCTCATTCTAAATTTTAGATCATTATTGCTATTAAATGCTTCTCCGTTGCATGTTCTTTATATATAACTCGGCACGTATATTAATTAATGTAAAAATTAATTAAAACTTTATGTTTGGAGTTTCATATAAAAAATGTAAAACATTTTTAATAAAACAAGTCAGGTCGGAAACTTTGAGTACAGTTACTCAAAATATTTAGTTGAGATTTTTCATAGCAGTATGATTGCTTCTGAACGTTTCCACGCTTTGAAATAATGTAAGATGGGAAATACTTTTTTCTTCTATGAATCTAGGTCGAAAATAAAAGGAAAAAAGAAAAGCAAAAAACACTTATTACAATGTGATGAGAAAGAAGTTAATTTATAGGCTTAGGGTATGGAAGTGGCGGGAAAGTTCAAAGTTTTTGATAATTGATTTTAAATTATATTGATACATTATAAAATAAACCCTGCATATCGACAGGGTAGAGAGGGGCTTAAAGATCCGCATGCTAAAAGATTCACCACCGGTATCTCAAAAACAAGCGAAGAATTTTTTAACAACAATATTTGAAAGTAGAGCAAAAAAATGTATAACCAGCAATGACCTTGATTCTTACGACGTCGCTATCGGAAGATAAACGGCGGCAATGTTTAAAAATCCATAACAAAAGCATTTTCTTTCGTTTTTAGTTTTTGGTTTTGGGCACTGTTGTTTAGTTTACGAAACCTTGTTATAATTTCTAATAATACGTTATTTAAATGTTTTAGAAGATGTATTGCTATTTTTATGTTAGATTCAACAGCTTTTTATATAACCTCTATAAAAGCTTACACCTGTGCGGGGTGAAAGGGACCAACAACCTTTACTCTAGCAAATATGTTAACAATAAAAAGTAGTGATTGCAAAATTAAATTAAGTTGAGATTAAATCGACACAAGAGATAATCTAAATAAATCAAACTCTGCTGATAAATATTAGGTTGTCAAATATCTCCCTTCCGCTTTTTTGCTCTTGGTTTATGATACAAAAAGACGGAAGGGAGATATTTGACAACCTATTATTTCAGTTAATATACAGTGTTGTCTTTGTAAAAAATGTACCCATGAAATTTATATTTGCATTGATTAAATAATGTAGCTATTAATTCGTAATATCCGTTTGAAAACTAAAAATAATGCATTAGATCAGGTTCCAATTCAATAGCCGTTTTATTTCAGCCCGATGCCCAAATTTAAAAGCCATTCGATGTAACTCGATGAGGGCTATCGTTTGTCTGTTTTACGCTACGATCAGCCAAGCTGTTTCTTTGTGAAAATTGCAGAAAACTGAAAAAAAAATTTTGTCCACGTTTTAGCCCGCAATTTTGAATCGATTTTGAAAATTCAAAAACTGTTCGAAAGATATTGGTTGGGATTCGTGCTGATTAGTTTTTGGTACAGATCGCCCGGGCCGTTTTCATGTAATAAAGTGTTAAAAAAATGTTTTTCGAAGATTTTTATGATTATTTATTTGACGGTAGATACCATAGTCTTATAGATCATACTAAAATATTACGGCCCTACGACAACTCCATTAACTTTAAAAATTCGTCAAAGTTTGCAAAAATTAGTATCATTTTTTCAGCATTTGTCAAAATTAGACCTTTCATCGACGTTTTCTCAAAAACGCCTGAACCGATTTCAGAAATTTAAAAGCCATTTAATGTATCTCAATGACTACTATCGTTTGTCAGTTTTGTGCGACGATCTGCCGAGCCGTTTCTTTGTAATTTGAAAAAAAGTAATAAACTTTTCGTTCACATTTAAGCTCATACTACCGAATCGATTTTAAAAAAAACAAAAACAGTTCTAAAGATATTAGTTGGGAATGATTCTGATTCGTTTTAGGTAAAAATCTACCGAGCTGTTTTCTTGTAATTAACTGTTGAAAAAAAAATTTAAGCCGATTTTTATGAAACTTTTGTTGGCGATATATATCATAGTCTTGTAGACCTCACTGAAATATTACGGCCTTGCGACAAGTAATTTAATTTTAAAAATTCATCAAAGTTTGAGAAAATGAGTTTGACGTTTGTTTGTAAAATTAGACGATTTACTTGGTATAACGATAGAGTACTTGGTCTTAATGAACATACAAAACCATTAAAATCCTACGGAAACTGATTCAATTATAAAAATTGTTGATTTGTAAAAATTGCTTTTAGAAAATACTCCGAGTTAACGCGTTCGTTCGTTTTCAATGATTTGTAATAAATCCATTCGGAATACTTTTAATCACTCATAAATTAATTAATTTTTTATTAATTAAGTCGATTATTTACACATATCGGGAAGTTTATGTAACTTGCCTCAAGGCAAAATTCCAATACCAACTAGCTTAGAATGTTTTTATTAATTTCCATTTGTTCGCAGTATACTATAGCATAAACAATAATACTGGACAATAGAAATGTATTTACTTAACCTTTTCATATGAACTGAATAAATATTAAATACCTCTATCATATTTTATCTATTAAAAACTAACAATAATCGTTCCACCGTCGCTACAACATCCTGTGACGAATGACAAAGAGCGAATTTGTTGTAATAACTAATAACGCGGCACATGTGATATAGGGCACAATGCCCGCGCGACTATAAATCGCCCATCGAGCGCGGACGCATTTATGAAAATATTCGGCTCGGCCGCTTTGCCGGATTTATTCCGGCAGAAGTAATTTTCGACGCGTGTTCGGATGCTTCCTAAAGCTAGAGGCCGATGCCATTCGAATTATTTCGCTCGACAATTACGGTGCAATGTATGCAAGTGCGGGTTGGATTTAATTAGAAAACGCTATTAGCGTTCCGCAAATCACGCGTCGAGTTTGCCCAGTCGCGTGCACTATTGTAATGACATCGTTAATGAACTATTTTTCCAGTAACACGTTGTTTATGAAGTTCAATTATTGCAAAGTCAACTGGTTTTATAGTGGAATTAATAATTTTAGAGAAGTAACTAGTTGGAGACTGCAATTTTTTTAAATTGAATTCGAATGTTTTCTTTTTAACTTTCAGTCAGTTATAGTAATCGCAAAAAATCGAAAATAAAAATTTGTATATATCTTTACGTTTTAGCTTTACATTTGTATTATCTTTAGTTTCTGAACATTTTGGCAATTGAAAAAAAATAGTTATATGTGTGTGTCTGATGTGATACAAATATTCGTCGATTTCGGGAACACCGTTCAACCGATTTGAATGATTCTAAAAACATTCGATTCCTATTGATAAAAAAACGTGCTTATTAATTGTTTCGATAAGGCAGGTCCAGCCGTTTCGAAGATACGGAGCAAAAAGTGACAAAAACGGTAATTCATGTTTTAAGACAACGGAGCGCCAGATTTTGATAATTCAAAAAACATCTCACTTGTATTGACAAAATGGAGAACTAATGCATGTTTTAGGCAGGTTTAGCGAACTCGGCCATTTGGCAATTAAAAAAAATCATTAGACATATGCACATCAAATTATCATATAAGTTTAAATAAGTAATAGTTTAGTAAGTAATAAGTTTAAATTTTGTTTACATTCCTATGGGTTTCGTGACATTGTTAATCTCCCGAAGGAAAAGCTTATGTTTTCATCAAAAAATCCGATTGCTAATTTTATGGTTTCTCGAAGTTTCAAGCCATTTTGAATCAATGAGTTCGAAAGATATTAGATGGGAATGATACTGATTAGTTTTAGGTGAAAATTAACCGAGCCGTTTTCTTGCAATCAACTGTTTAAAAAATCCAATGTTTATGGAACTTTTTTTAGCGATATATATCATGGTCTTATAAAACTTACAGAAATATTACGGCCTCACGACAAGAAGTTTAATTTTAAAAATTCATCAATATATGGAAAATGAGTAGTGTTTTTAACGTTTGTTCAAATTAAAATTAGACGATTTACTTAGTATAACAATAGCGAACTTGGTCTTAATGAACTTACTAAACCATGAAAATCCTACGGAAACTGGTCCAATTATAAAAATTGTTGATTTCTGAAAAATTGATTTTAGAAAATACTCCTAGTTAAAACTTTAATCTTTTTTAAAAAGATTAAAGGAGTACGGGAAGTTCCAGCAGTTTGCCTTAAGGCACGATGCCACACACCACTAGTTTTTAAATTACTGGGTTTAATGCCACGAACAAAGTTTTTCCTACTATTTACCTGAATGCAATTAATTTAAAATAGATGCCAACACTGTTTTTTCATTGTAAATAAGATTAGGAATTAATTCTATCACAACATGCACTAATTTTTAATGGCTTTGAGAAAGTTTCTTCAATGAGATATTTTCAATGCCTTATTAATTCAACTCTTTTACTTCAAATCAAAAGATCATTTTTTTGTCTTCGAGTCGACACTTTTTCGTCATTATTATTTCAAATGTTTTAAAATATAAATATGTCAAGACATTAATTAGGTAATACAAGATTAAGGAAACTGAAAATATAGGGTCTTGTTAGAACATTTTTTTTAATTAATATATCTTCAGATCCATTGTTTATGTTTCTACAAAAAAAGATGAATAGTTATAACTATTTCTCTACCAAATCAAGTAAAAATAGTTCCAAACTATTACTCACTATTTCACAATTAATCTTTTCTAGAAAAAGTGCGGTGTTGCAACTTACTCTGTGTTTGGGCTACTTGTAACATCTATAATATGTATTAAATATAAAACGACATTGTAAAACTATTTTAAATTATGTTATACTTATCCGTTCAATAACATTTATACCCAACTGTCCACAAAATTCCACATATCACGGATACGGAAATATTATTCAAAAGGTATTCGAATGTATAATAATATTTGAAATTCGTGCAGCGGTAGTGACATATAGATAAATACGAATATAGGAAAATGCTATTTTCCGATTTCGATGCGATTGCTAGAGGGATATTAAATATATCAGCCGAACAATCAATATCGATAACCGTACATATTCCTGTCTATTTGATGATTAGTGCGCGAACCAATTTAATTGGACTAAACAGATAATTATGATTGTGATCAGAAATAGCACTGCCTAGCATAATAATGATATTAAAGTATATTGTATATATATATATATATATATATATATATATATATTAATTTGGAAATATGAACAAACAACACTCTTTTTTGCACAGTGTTGTTTGTTTATATTTCCAAATTAATATTTATTATCCACTCAGAATACATTTGTTATATATATATACACATATATATATACATATATATATATATATATATATATATATATATATGTATACATATCAACAAAATATACTTTTGAATATAATTTGGTAAATACATGGGTCATTGCGATTATTTCAGGACTTAATTAACCGTTTTTTTCTGTAGTTACAAACTCACATTTTCATAGAAAAATGAAGCACAGTACAATTTGAATTTAAGTAATTATACTGACTAGACCAAATGAACCACATCACAATATATAACTCAAGTCCAACAAACAGCTGTCTGACTATGTTCCCAAAATTCCCAGTTAATTACTAATTATAGAAATATGTTTTTTACGATTTTTCTGAAGTTTGTCGTTTATCTTTTTATTCCAGAGGTGGGGTTGAATGGGACAGCCCGAGTCCAAACAAAGGTCTTATTTTTATTAAAAGAAATGTTACGAATTAACAGCTGTAATACTCAACCAATGCAACATTTAAATTACATGAGTACATTTTTTTTCAAATATAACGTTGATCTGGTACTTTGTCAGAAATATTCATAAACAAGGTCGGTGTAGATATTGATTTAATTTATTTTTGTATTTTTTTTCATTCAATTGAATTTCTTATTTACAACTTTTTATCGTCTAAGTTCACACCTTTACCAGGGTAAAGGCTCAGTTGCTCATTTTTACCCCACCAGCTTTAAAAAAACTATTGATTTTAACTTAAAATTAACAATACCTTTCATAAAACAACTAAATAAATCATACTTAAAAAATATATTAGGGACTCGTAAACTAAACAGCAAAACAAAACTAATACCAAATAAAACAGTATTTTCAAAGAACGCCGTTTTTCTCTGAATCAAAAGTTGATGGTTATACATCTTGTTACTTTTATTTTCAAATACTGTTGTTGAAAAAATTATTTACTTGACTCGTTTTTGAGAAATCGATGGTGGGCCTTTTTATCCGCGGACCTGTTAGCCCCGCTCTACCCTATATAATTTAGTTTCGGAGTAATATTATATCAATATGTTATATATTAAGTAATAAAACATAATGTGAAAATAAGACCAATAATAAATACTTTGTCGTTCTGATGAGAATTATATGTATTTGTATCTTCTAAACGTCCAGATTGTTCAGATCTCTCGATTTACAATTATTTACAATATAAAAGTTACCTATAATTTCCGAATTATCCAGATAGGTTAGCACGTTACATAGAACTCGGGTCTAAAAATAAATTCTTCCAAACATAACTCTTCTGAAAATACAAATCCACAAATTATTATATGACAAAGAGTTTTCAACATAAATATTTTCTTGAGTATCATAAATCTAGTAATAATAAATTCGCGGTGTGATATTATTCTTCTATCGATGTTTTATTACAAAACTCATGCAATCGTAAAGTTTTCTTTAAATTTTTATTTGCCACTGTAAAACGCAAATCTAAGGATTTCAAATGTTCTCTATTTCCGTATAAAACCAACTGGATGTAATAAGCAGAGAACTTTGTTCCATTCATATCTATTGACATTATTTCTGCGATTTACGGCCGAGTTTCTCGCTTTTATGAAAATACTGTAAATAGATAACACCGGACAAATATATCTAAAGTTTTCTCTATTAAAGTGAGCGGGAAGAGCAAATATAAGTTCCGCAGTTAATCTGTTTATTTGTGGGATTTCGTCCCGCATCTAAATTACACCAGTTACCGATATGGAATCAAGTTAAAGTTTTATGCACAAAGTTGTTTTTCGTGTAAGATGCCGTATCTTGTTTTTATATCGGTATATTGAAGATTACTTTCACAGATACTTGTTACAGAAAACTTACAAACTTCGATAATTTAGCTGCCAGTCGAAAGCGAATAAAAACATTTAGTAATAAAAAGTTTGTGGCACGACTGGATTATTTAACGACGAAAATACTAATGGTGTATGGGTTTTACGCCTATTATTAGTTCAATAGAATTTTAAATTGAAATCATATTAGTACACATAATTTTCAATTCAAAGCATAAAATGTATTAAATTATTTTTTGTAATTTTATTGATAATTTTGCGTTTGATAAAAAATGTTTACTCAAATAGTTCAATTTAAAATAAACGCTAGAATATTTATAAAACATAAATTATTAGTATAAATGATATATGTGGAAAAATATACTTTTCTATTACATTATAAATACACTCATGTCAGTAATAATTATGTTGAATAGGTTAGTTCATTATTTATCATTCCGAAATTAATCATTACATTCATAACTAAAATGCAGTTTTTTTTATAGAGCGTTACCTTAAAAACTTCTATTTATTTATTATGAAAAAAAATGACGTAACTAAATTTCTGTAGAGTGAGTTACAGTAAAGATATCAAAAATTAAAATTTTCATATAGCTTTACGTCTATCAGAGTTCTGACCATTTTGCATACCTACATTACCTACATTTGAAAAAATGGATGTATATGTGTGTGTGTGCGGGTACAAATTTTAATGGACGAGTTTGCGAACACGTATCAACCGATTTGAATAATTCAAAAACCAATGAAGATCCAATGAAGGTCATAACTGAATATTAGACATATTTACATCGTATTATCAGATATTTTATAAAGAATATAATAATAAGTACAAATTATATATACATTTATATAGGTTCCGTACCAATGTTTACAAATTAGACGACCATCAGCTATGCAGCGCTATTACCTAAAAAATGTTCACAATTTAAAAAAAAATCAAAATATATAAAAAAAAACTTTTTTTTCAAAAATTTCACAATTTCTCAAAAATCTAATTTTTTCAAAGTTTTGCTAAATTAAAAATTTAGTTTTTGATACGGAAAGTTCCAGCAATTTGCCATGCCATGCATCAATAGTTTATTTTTGGCTCAAATATAGAAGACCTAACCGTCTGCGGGTAAAAAGGTCCACGACGATTATCTCCACTTATTGAAGTTAGAAATTTTTCAATGGCAATATTTGAAAGTTTTGTCCCCCGCACTACCCTATTAAATTTTTTAAATTGGATTACTTAAATTGGACTTTTGTGCAATTATTTTTAAATTAATGAAGTAATATTCGAAGGTATTCAACATTTTTTTTTATTTTTATTTGAACAACGATCAGAACTTATGGGTTCTATGAGCTGTTGTGATTAAGATCTTACAAACTACGTTTGTTTTATTACAGATGGCAACCCAAACAGTTGTCACATCTCTGTATGATAAATTTTTATTTCAATCACTGTAACAGGGCAAGTATGGTGCAACAATGCCGGCTGAGGGCTATTTTCACTTGGAAACATATTGCTATTTATATTTCCAAGTGAAAATCGTTGTCACTGTTGCCTGACAACAAGCTGCTCGAAGTGGGTATCGAACCAGGGATCTCTGAAACAAGTCCCGTCGCTCTTAACCGCTTACCTACGGGCGAGCCCATTCAACATCATAAATAAAATTTTGCTTTGTAATTTGTATAATTTATCAGCAAGCTTATATGTGGGAGGGGTGAAAAGAACCTACTAAAATTTTCTCTGGCAAAGTCGTGAACAATATAAACAATATTATATAAAAATAAACATTCAGTTAAAAAATTAATTTAACACGGTATAAATAAAATTAATAACGTGTACATGTATTGTTATGCTATGAGGAGTCGTGCCCATCTGATTCTGCATTTACATTTGTCAAGTTGTACCCATCTGATTCTGTTTTATATTTGTCAAGTTGTCGACCACGAACAATTAAATTAATTGTCAATGCTGCAATTTAAAATGTTATCATTTTCCATTATTTGATCCACTATCTCTCTTCTATGCGATTTTATTTTATTTTATTACACCGCCTGATCTCGTTGTCTTCGCCGTCGTCTCTTGGCGTGTGGAAATTCTCACATTGTGCAGCTCGCTTTTATGGCCTTTCGAGAAATGATACGGACCGCGAGCAATACAAATGATAAATGAGACCGTAATTTATGGCATAATATCTTTCCACAGTTTCTGTTTATTTATAGTTTCTGAATGACTATCATATAATAGCTTAGCATAAGATAAAGCAACGATTGTTAGATATTTTGCTATACGCAGTTTATTAACTTCCCGTAGGGCAAGTTATAGTAATCGCAAAAAAATCGAAAATGAAATTTTTTATATATCTTTACGTTTCAGAGGTTTCTGAACATTTTGGCATACCTTAGAAAAAATTGATGTATGTGTGTGTGTGTGTGTGTATGTATGTATGTATGTGCGTGTGTGTATGTATGTGCGGATACAAATTTTCGTCGACGATTTAGGGAACACGGATCAACCGATTTGAATAATTCAAAAAGCATTCGATTCGTATTGATAAGGAGACGTGCTGATTAGTTTTTGGCGAAGGCAGGTCGAGCCGTTCCAAAGATACGGGGCAAAAAGTGCCGAAAACGGTTTTTAAGAGAACGGAGCGTCCGATTTTAATAATTCAAAAAACATTTGACTTGTATTGACAAGATGAAGAATTGATCAAATTTTCATGAGGGCAGGTCAAGCGGTTTCGGAAATCTAACAAAAAAAGTAAAAAAAAATGCCATTTGGCGGTCAAAAATGATCATTAGACATATGCACATCAAATTATCAGATATTTTATAGAGATTTTAACAATAAGTATAAATTTTGTTTGCATTCCTATGGGTTCCGTACCAATGTTTATTCGTTAGACGGCGACGCGGCGCTTACGCTCTTTGACATTTTGTCTCTATGCAGTTAAAGCAGTACGCCGCTTTGAAAAAAAGTTCAGATCTTCCAAAATATGCGAAAATAAAAAAAACATTTTTTCAAAAAAAAATTAAAAAAAAAAAAATTAAAAAAAAGTAATTTTTTGTCCAATTCATAGTTCCTCAAAAATCTTATTTTTTCGAAGTAATTTTTTTTTAAATGTCAATCGTTTTTAAAAAAATAATAATTTTTGGTACGGGAAGTTCCAGCAATTTTCCTTAAGGCACGATGCCTTAATTGCCTTAAGACAAAATTCCACTTACAGCTAGTTACTTCTTTGTCGACTGCACGCAATAGGTGATATATGATATGAACAATTCGCTTTCGTAGTTTGATTAAGCAAGATCATTTTCAAGATTGTTCCATGTTTTAGTATAATGCAAATTAATTTTAAATTTTAAAATTAATAAATAAAGTAAAACTTCTGATTTTTATTAGTAAAAAACTGAATCTGGCACAATTTAACATCATAATCATTGAATTTTACCATCCAAGAACATTTGTAAAGATCAAAAAGTTATCAAAGTGTAAGGTCAGGACTGTATAGTGGATATGGCAATACACCTCATCCAAGGTCCAATAACATTGAACGAGTGACCAAAGATATGTGATGTCAATAATTATGTAAATCGCCGTTTCGATTTGCTAGTTCAGACCGAATTATTTCAACTGCTTCATTCAATTTTGTCAATTTAGTGCCTTAATGTAGATATCAGAATTAATCATTCTGTTGGTAATAATAGTTCAAAGTAGACTTGTCCTTTTTAATTAACTTCCTCTGGATGAGCAGAGCGTTTTTCATGATTGAGTGAATTATCACCAGAATAAAATATGGCAAACCAATTTTGGCACTGCGTTTTTTTGAGGCTTTGTCACCATAAACAGCTCATAACTTTTTGTGAGTTTAAGATACCTCTTAACCTTAGCAGAAAAAACAGAAAAATATGATGAAAATAATCAATTTGATTTTTTATTTTTTAATGAATGCTAAACGAAAACTACGCAATAGATAAAAAATCTGACTGATAATCATCTATACTGTTTACTATTCATTAACAAAAAGTATTTTAGACTTCGAACATCTGCAAATCTAAAAATTCAATTGAAACCGTCTAAACTGAAAATCGCAATTACTTGAATTCCAAAATAATATATTTCAATCGAGCCAATATTCAATAAACTGGACAACATAACTGAATGATACTATAGATAGATGTATATATTTACTATCTCTGACTTATTAAAACGCAAATGAGGGGATATGCAAGTCACATATTGCTCAAATGCACATCACAACATTTTTGGTGACGATAATAAATTAAATTATTTATGTTTATTTTCAAAACTGCCTTCTTATAACTTTATCATAACATATCTAGATCGATGTAAAATTCATGTTAATTACATTCTTATATCTTAAATTGAATTATCCTAACATCGTGCAGTAGCGATATCCATCCTCGCTTAAAAATATAGATAAAAAATATGATTTCAATTAAAGATAGCCTATTTTTGAGCACTGCGGTGTGAAATGAAAATGGTAAATTTCTTAAACTTTTCTTCCCGGAATCGAGTTAGAGTCCATCTCAGCTCACGGATCTGCCCTAGGGCTGTACTACCCATTATTATCATTGTAAATTAATATTTTTGATGACATGTATCACTGCTTCTTAGTTTTCAGAGGGGTAAGTTATTGCAATCGTCTTGATATACAAAAATCTTTTGCTTGTATTGACAAAACTGTAATTTTGAGGTAAAGCAAAAATATTTTTTTTTTTTTTCAATATAAAAAAAAAATTGACTATCGAAAATAATTCGGATTTTCAAAATGAATTTCGGATTTCTAAAGTTCACTTATATACTTGAAATAAGTAATTTTAACTTTGTAATACAGTTCATATAATTATTAGAAATATGAGATAAGGTCCTTCATTCTAACTACACTTGATGAAATTTTATTTATTCACTTTTCATGTAAATCAATTTATAAGCTTTTATATTTTGTTATAAAATACGAATAATGAAAGTTACAGTATTTATAAAAATATATTTGAAATCAATTCAATATTTTTCGAATATTTCATTACGGAACTGCAGGTACAAGCAATTTGCCTTAAGGAGCGATTCCATACACCACTAGTTACTTTTTCAGTCATAAATGTGCTTATAAATCACTCTACTTGTTGCAATTTATGTAGGTATATTAATTTTGGTTTCTTAATTCATTTTTCTTATTCTTAAAAAACAAAGTCTCTTCAAATAATTCCACTATTTCTCGTCCGAAAAGACATAAAAACCATGTCATCATACATTAATCATATAAAATGGATCCAACTACCGCATTAGCAAGCAAATGAATGGTCATATATGCATATTAAATTTGTGATAGCCCACAAACTGCAGTTCTGGAGTTGCGAACTCTGAAGTAATTATCTCATTTCAATTTTGCGGAAATTCCGCCTCACAATCGTGCACGTACAGAATTCATACTTGTTTTTTAATTAAAGTTTGCGTCAAAAACACCGCTCGACATTATGGAATGATTGCATATTGTATTATAATTGCTGCTAAATAACCATGTTGCATTATGACTAGTGTACACCTCAATTATGAAGTAGAACTTACTCGAAAGTACTGAATGGTAACGAGGGCTGTTAAAGAAATTTAAATGCGTTCTTATGGAAATTAAATGCTTCTAGCTTTAATATATTCGACAGTGTATATGTTCGTTTAGTATGGATGTTTGAAATGCTTTGCTGGTGAAGTAATAAAGAAAGTTGTAGATGGGAAAATTAAATTTGCATATGTAATTGTTACAGTACTTACGGCATATTATTATAAGTAGTAAATTGAATATCTCAAATATGATTGTTGTTTAATAAATCCTTGGTGTAAAGCATACTTCATATGTAATCAAAGTAATAATGAATCATATTGCTAAGTAAATTAAAATTATATGTATAATTGTAGATAACATATTTTCACAGTTTTAAGCTACAGCTGAATCGATTTACAATGTTATCGAAGGAATTTGAAAAACACGTCATTATAAAGTGGACGCTTTATCGAAAAATACTCTTTATATGTAAATATGAATGTACTTTAGTATATTCATAGTAATAAATTTAGTAAGTGCAGGGGTGCTAGTTTTTTTAATTAATATATATTGAAATCCACTAATTATATTTCTACAAAATAAGGATGAATAGGTTCTACTAATACTTTTCTACCGAATCCAATAAAAATAGTTTGATGGCTATTGCGCATTATTTTACAATTAATCATTTTCAAGAAAAAGTGTGGTGTTACAACTTTTCCCCTGTCGGTCGCTAGTTGTAACATCTACCGGAGCAAGTAGCAAACTAGTGGGGTGCATGGCATCGTGCCTTGAAGCAAATTGCTGGAACTTCCCGTACCGCAACAAAATGTTCGAGAAATATTAAATATTTTCAAATATATTATTATAAATATTATAACATTGTCTGATATAACCTGAATTGCAAAGTTGAAATTATTTATTTAAAGTATATTGGAACTTTAATCCGAATTAAAATTAAAATCTGAATTATTTTCAATATACAAAAAAAAATATTAAAAAAAAATTGAAACGAAATTTTTTTTCAAAGGCAATTATTTTGTTGAAACAAGCAGAAAGTTCTTTGAATCATTCAAATGTTGTACAAATTGTAAGGATGTTTTTTAGATCAATCAAATCGGAAACTCCGTTCACTCAAACACTCGATTTGTATTTTCTGTACTCTTTGCTCCGTATCTCCGTAATGGCTGGACCTGCCTTTGCCAAAAGCTAATCAGCACATTTTCCTATCAATAGGAATCGAATGTTTTTTGAACCATTCAAATCGGTTGAATCGTGCGCCTTAAAACATACACACACATCATTTTTTTCTGAGGTATGCCAAAATGTTCAGAAACCTTCAAAACGTCGAGAAATGCAAAAATTTTCATTTTCGATTTTCTAAAATTTCTAATTTAATAATTATAACTATAATCGGCTTGCGTGACACTAACTACGATAATTTTATACAGAACGATTTACATGTTTAGGAGATAAAAAAATATTTCAATATTGTTCAATATCCTATTGAAAATTTCCTGTTACTAGTTACGCTCATTACTAATAGTCTCTAGCTTCTCTACATTATACTACTTTTTATAAATTTTTGATATTGATTTACAAATAATATTTAGAAGCATTACAGCAATAGTTTGGAATTAAGATATTTTTTAATTATCTATAGTCTAAAAATCACACTTATTTGGTTGTTAGTCTGAAAAAATAAATACTATATCAAAAGATTTATGGAACAAAATTGTCAAGACGGAAACTAATGAAATAATAATGAGTTTTATATAAGCCGAGATCTGAATTTTTTTAAAACTATAATATCGTTTATTTGTAGCTACATTTTCAGAAGTCTAAGTTTTTCTATATCGATCGGGCAGCTTGAATATGTGGGCTCCTAATCCGTATTTATTAGATACATTAGCCGTCAAATAGCATTCATATATCCTCATCAATACACTGCTAGTCCTTTTAGGGATTTATGTACGATTATGGTCGTTTGTGCCAAGTTTTTTTAGTTGATAATAAATATTTGAAAAAGTGAAGGTAATCGGTTCATGCAATACGTAGAATATAAACATATACTCTATTATTATGCTGATATTTTGGCGTTAAACTAACATTTCATTTAGCAGAGCCTGATTACGGGTGTTGAGTTATCTTATTTTTAGAAAATAATTCAATAATGGTATTTATTATGCCAATGTTCGGTATAGGGTAGAACGCGACCTAATGGCCCCAAACTATTATCTCAAATGCAAGTATAGATAGAATTTTTAAACGATGGTATTATAAAGTAAAACGCAAAATATTTAACCTTAATACTTATGATGTTGCTATCAAGAGAAAAACGGTCATATCAATTAAATTTACATTTTTATTTAACGAAAACACTTACAATGACAGAAAATACTTCTGCTATAGATTTCAAACATGGCCGTCTATTTCCAGCTTTATTTAAGGCGATTGATCTTTTTTCTCTACTTTCTAACTTTACTTATTCTAAGACTAAAACCGGGATACATTGCTTTGAATTTTGTTACTAAAAATAAAATTTTTTTAGCTTTTTTGTACGTATAATGTAAATGTCAAGACAAAACTGTCCCATCCATCCATCAGGACCTTTTGCCCAACTATTTAGGCGATCAATCATAGTCGCATTAAACGGGCAACCTGCTTTCAGATTGTGGTATCATCCTATGTACGAAGTATTGCCAAAGTTTTGTCTTATCATAGAGCTTTAACATAATAAGTTTTTTCTGTTTGGATTTATTGAGCGAAATAAGTTTGGAAGCTCTTATCTTGATTAAAAATAAACAGGTCGGTATAAATGGATACTGCAACGCGTTAGTAAAAGAGAGGTAATCCTATGTGATTAAAAGCGCATTTTTATAAATGGATATCTTTGAAAAAAAAAAATATAATTACATTAGTATATAAACATAAATATTTTTATGGATGATATGAATTATTAGATGTGAAAGCTTTACAAATTTGGAAATTCTTGAATATTATAAATTTTTTTAATTGCTCCCTGTGCAACTTTAATTTTGATTATTATGCTTGTAATAAAAAAAAATTACTAAAAACATCATTAGATGAATTTAAATAACAATATTAAACATAAGAGACCAAGACTGATATTAAGGTCCACAAGTCGAAACATTCACTACCATTATTTTAAATATATGATAAAATATGGTATTTTTAACAATATTATTTTAAAATAGAGGACAAAAGAAGTGTAACCAGCTATCACATCAAATCGAGCGACGTTTTTATTAAGAGGCACAGGGTCACTTTGTCAGTTTTTAGCACTGTTTTAGTTTTAGTTTTAGTTTACAATACCAGAATATAATTTTTAAATATACGCTATTTAATTGTTATATAAGATGTATTAAGTTAGTAAAAAGCGATGTTATTAGAGACATATTAAATTAATATGAAAATGTGCCGATGAAATAAGTATTCTTAACAGAATTTGTATTTATCTTATTTGCCATAATTCAAGAAACAATAATTATGATAAATTATACAGAAATGTCCACAAAAGTAATTTTATGATATTAGTAGGGGTTAATAAAGCTTTTTTTTATTATTTGTATAAATATATAATATATTTATATTATAGTTTTTAATTTTGTTGTTCAACCTAATTAACCATTGATTAAATCATATAGCTTTAATTCCGTAAAATCTCTTCAAAATTAGTATCCAAATAGTGGACATTAGCGAAAAAATGCCAACCTGGATAAAAAAAATTTTAAAATATTGCATTAACAAAACATGTCATAGCACTATTCTCATACATAAATATGTGAAATTCTATGTGAAAATGTTTTTATTCTTGATCTTGAGCTAGAATTATTGAAACTAAATCAGAGGTCCCGGGTTTTTTACAACGGTTTTCATTTGCAAATATAGATGGCAATATGTTTCCAAGTAAATGTAGCCCTCATCCGGCATTGCTGCATCAATAAATATATTTCCTATTACAAAAATTGTAATAATAATTTATCACCTAGAAGTTGGAACAACTGCTTGGGTTGATCTGTAGAAACAACTAGTTTTAAGTGTAGTATTAAGTTTAATCAGCACAAGAGTTTATAGGACTCTTAAGTTCTGACTTCAAAATAATAAAGATTAAAAAAAAAAGCGCGTAAGGTTCATACGCGATGCAAGTAAAACTTTTTTGCTATTGTGCGTGATGGCATTTAAGTTAAAGATAAATACGTCATATAACAATTTTGAATAATGTTTATTAGTAATATTGTAACACTCGTGATGCTCACATTTATTAAATTGAACCATTACGCATATTTATATAAAAATAAATTATAAATTATATATTCATAATAGATTCATTGTAATTCATTCAATCATTCATTGTAATTAGCATTTAGAAATGAACCTTCATTAGAGAAATAAAGTAATTGCTGATTAATAAATTCTATAATATTCGTTCACACAGTGGATTATGTTAAACAACGCCTAAACAAATATTGTTTTTACAATTACACTCATCAAGTAATTGTGTTTCAAGAACTTCATGTAATTATATTTAACATACATTCATTGACTGATTGTATTTTTTTTTACTTTTCGCTGGCGATATAATCTCATTCTTTGAACAGCTGTAATATCTGTCTAAAAATATTTTCCATTTTAATAACTTTAAAGATTCATAGAAACTCAATAGTTTCAATCAATAAACTTATGTTTAGTATACGGCACAAATGTTTAATTTGTTTTATTATTTTCAAGGAACAGGGTAAAATATTGTTCTGATTTAGGCAATTTTTATTAAATCAAGATTTGTACTACGATGTAACTTTAAAATATTTATTTATATATGCCGATTTCCTTGTTGATATCGGTACGCATATAACGGCAGATCTCTTTTCACATACACGACGACTAATCACAATCGACGCGTATACAAATGATTTCATCGAGAGCGAATGACGAACTGTTCGGGAGTAGCGCTATTTCCATTGCGTTTGTACAGCTTTACTCCCTAATCGCGCATAAAGAAGTTTTACTTTAAAACTTAACCCGATTTCTTGCTATTATTCTCGAAATCAAAGGCATTTTAGTCCAAGCGAAATTGTTTATAAGCAGTCGCATGAATTATCGAATGGTTCGAACCTTTTTTGAGGCTTCGGTCGGCCAGTTGCAACGGCACGTTTTCCCCTTATGTTTTATGTTCGAACCCTTACTTTTTGTTTGTGAGAATTCGAACAGTAGTTTGAATGCAAGGTACAACTCCTTAAGTATTTTGCTGTTGTTATCGATCTGTGTAAGTGTGTCAAGGTTTCAAGGTTTACACGTTTATTGATGAAGTATTCGATATTTTTTGCACATGTTAAGCATCAAAAACAGGGCATGATTTGGGTTATTAATTAATCCTAACTAGGAAAATGTTATAATTTAAGACTAGTTGAAAGTGGCATTTGCCGTAAGGCAAGTTGCTAGAATTGCCCGAAATGTGTAATAATTGACCTAATCAACCGAAATTGAGATTAAGATATTTATATAATTTTAAACAATTTTTTTCCTAAAATTAAGTTTTGGCTTTTAATTAAACTTGAATATTATGATTTTCAATTGATATCTTTCAAACACACTTAAAGTGCACAGACGGGTGCTTCTGAAATTGTAGCTTATTATTCCAAATTTTAATTTGAATAATTAAACCAGTTTTTGTAGGACTGTTTAGCGCATGCACTCACCATATTAAATTACATGAAAAACGTCAAAAGATTTGTTTTAAGAAATATAATAATATATTTTGTAAAATTTTAGCATAAGAAAATACTGGAAGGATGACATATATCATGTACGTAGTTCTTGTTATTTTTAATCATTTAAATTATTCGCAACATTTTTCACACAACTAGAGAAGATTTGTAGACTTCACATACTTTTTTGCTAATTCTAAAGCCATTTCTGACAACTTGGCCGATCTTCTGGCAAATTTGGACTACCATATTTTTTTAATCTTTTGGTGAATTTTTAAAATTTTTATTGCAGGTCCGTGATATTTTAGTATGATTTTTAAGATCTTTCTTTCAATTTACTAAGAACTAAGAAACAGCTTGGCTGATCTTTGTTTAAAACCGATCAGCAAGATTCCCAGAGAATATATTTCGAATGGTTTTTGAATTTTTTAAATCGATTTGTAGCTAAAACGTGGACAAAATATTTTCACTTTTTTGCTGATTACAAAGAAACGGTTCGGCTGATTGTCACACAAAACGAGAAATGATAGTTTTTATCGAGTTACAGCAAATGGTTTTATGAATTTTTGAGAACCATTCAGCAATTTTTGAGAAAACGTCGATGAAAGGTGTAATTTTAGTAAACTTCAAAAAAAAAAAACAGTTAGTTACAAGAAAACGGCTAGGCCGATCTTCACCAAAAACTAATTAGCACGATTCACAACCAATATCTTTCAAACAGTTTGGGATTATGAGCTAAAACGTAGACAATTTTATTTTTATTTTTCTGCTATTAACAAAAAATGGCTTGACTGATATTAACGCAAAACTGACCAGGTCATATCGAATGACTTTTAAATTTTTGAAATCGGTCCAGCTGTTTTTGATAAAACGTCGACAAAAGATGAAAAATCGGCTCACATACACACATACACATATTTTTTCTATATTTAGTCTCATTCGAAAACATAAAATTATCGAATCGCATTTTTTGGCGAAAACATAAACTTCTTCTTCGGGAAGATAATGAAAAACTTAAACTTAAAAAATGTCAGAAAAAGACCAACTTTTTTCGTTATACTTTCATACGTATCTGTCATAATTTTCGAGAAATTATTTCGAGTCAGTAAAGTTAGTAAAAATTCAATTTTTTTCTGCCTTGAATTCCTAGATATACAAAATTTTACTTTTTAGTAGAATTTTTTCATATCTATTTTTAGTAGATATGTAAAAATTGCTTATCGTAGTTTGCAAATTACACTAATTTGATTTGTAACGATTCTTTATAGAGCCTTATAACTTAAGGTCTTTAATTTTTGTAAAATACTCATATTGCTTGCATGAAATAATAATATTACATGTTTTATGATTGAAACATGTATCTACAACGCGTACAATATCGCATACAAGTTTGATTCACATTTCATCGCCACTTGACACATCTATGATCTACGATGCTAACTCCAGAGAGTTTCAAATAAGTTTTCCTTTTTCCATGAGAAGAAATAATAATTGTTATAACTCGAGATGTTATTCTGTTGAAATGTGTTATGGAGAGTAATATGAAAGATAAAATTGGACTGCACAGCGCTCTCTGTATCTTTCACGGTTCGCCGACCGGGTTGGTACGTGTTGCAATTACTATATGCAACTCCTGCTGCACGGGTAAGAAGGAGCATCTCACGCGTAGAATATGCAATGCCGTGCATTTTGCTTTTGGGAGTTGTATACTGATCGCATGTGCTTATATCTTGATATTATACAAACTCGACTATAAATTTTAGAAACGTTATTATAGAGATATGCATGTACTATAATACAGTGGGTAATAACGAGAAAAATTCATGTTATTTTAAAATATATAACTAAGTTGTTTACGAGCACATTAATTTATCATTAGTTATTTAATCAGCATGAAATTGGAATGTAGAAAAAATAGACCATCTATGAGATATGTAGGTATACATTTTGTTTTCAACTGCAGTAAAAGCAAACTAGCAAGTGTTAACTTTGCAAATAAATATACGATAGTCAATAAAGTTTTTTAATTTAACTATGTTTTTGAGTATTTGTTGCATATGCTTAAACCAATAATTTCAATTCTATAATTTTATTGCAATAAAAATGAACAATTTTCATTTTAATACATGATAATCTAAATTCAGTAGGTAGGTCTGCTAGGGGCCTTTTGCAATAGGTACAAGTAATAAATTGCGTTTTTCAATAGGATCTTAAGGGGGTATTCTACTGTAGAGTCATGAATTTCGCCCGGTTTTTGAAGCGCCGTATAAAGGAAACAAATAATATTTTTACTATCGATTTTTTTATCATTTGTTTATTGATATTTTATTATTACATAAAAAAAATATTGTTAAAAAAAAAATTAAAATTCACAAAGTTATGAGCAGTCAAAGTCGGGGTTCCCAAAAAAAGAGGGTGTCCTGGCGTACATGATTCCAACCATCCTGGTGATTTGAAACATAAAAAATAGATGGATTCTTAATTACAATAGATGCCGCTATCGTATGAACCTTGGATAAGTTAAACAAAAAATTTTTGTTCGAATGGCGGCAGTTTGAAAAAAAAATTTTTTTTTTCATGTTTTTTTAACAATTCCGAATTTTTTAAAAATACTAAATGAAAAGTTATAGTTTTGGGCAAGGTCCATACGATAAAGCGATGTATAGAGAAGATTCTCTCCAAATTTGAAGTAAATCGGTTCATTAGAACTCGAGATATCCTTACCGCCAGCTCGAAAAAAGTAGTTCCGAGAAAAACGCGTTCAAAGTTTTGAGACAAGTCGGACCCGAACCGCGGTCACGTCACTAAAACGGATATAACTCAGGAAATAATAGCAATTTTGAAAAATCCTTTTAATGACATATTTTTGAATAACTAAACTTTGAAAATATGAAAAAAAAATTTTTTCGATTTTTTCAAAATTCTACAGTAGAATACCCCCTTAAACGAAACTTACATATTACTTGAGCATAGCTACTGTACCGCAGGCAAACGCAGTTTATTGCAGTCTGCAGCTGCGTCATTTTTGAAGAGTAATATAAAATAGTACTATCATAAAATATTGGTGTGCATTATCATTATCGAATAATTTAAAAAAAATATATTCTATTTTGTTTCGAATTGATCAATCTTTGATGATGTGCAACATTTAGTGGTTGCTGAATTGCTACATCATACCTGCGGTTAGTTGTATCAAAATCTTGGGCCTAGTTTCAACTCTTTATATGGATTTAATTTGCTTTTATTGTAGTAATCATATATCAAAATGTAGCTTATATATTCTCTCTTTTAAGTTGAAATTTGGGCAATAAAGCATAAAAATCTTGTTAAGATAGTTAGCACTGCATGAAAATTAACAGTGAAATAAATAAATATATATTTTAGCATTACCTTATTTATAAGACTAATGATCAATATTATTAGTACCATTATTAACTTCCCGTAGGGTAAGTTATTGTAATGGGCCGAAAATCGGAATTGAAAATTTTTACATTTCTCGACGTTTTGAAGGTTTCTGAACGTTTTGGCATACTTCAGAAAAAATGGATGTGTGTGTGTGTGTGTGTGTGTGTGTGTGTGTGTGTATGTATGTATGGATACAAATTTTCGTCCACGTTTTCGGGCGTACGGATCAACCGATTTGAATGGTTTAAAAAACATTCGATTCCTATTAATAAGGAGAAGAGCTGATTAGTTTTTGGCAAAGACAGGTCCAGCAGTTACGGAGATAAGGAGCAAAGAGTGCAGAAAATAGAAATCGAGTTTTTGAGAGAACGGAGCATCCGATTTGAATGATCTAAAAAACATTCCATTAGTAATGATTGGGAGAAAGGGTTATTAGTTTTTCGCAAAGGCAGGCCCAGCCATTTCGGAGATACAGAGCTAAATGTACAAAAAATGGCAGTTTTTGAGAGAACTAAGCGTCCGATTCAATTGATTCAAAGAACTTTCTGCCTGTCTTAACAAAATAATTAATTTTGGAAAAAAAAATTTTGTATCATTTTTTTTTTTTTTTTAACTTCCCGTAGTTGTAATGGGCCGAAAATCGGAATTGAAAATTTTTACATTTCTCGACGTTTTGAAGGTTTCTGAACGTTTTGGCATGCCTCAGAAAAAATGGATGTGTGTGTGTGTGTGTGTGTGTGTGTGTGTGTGTATGTATGTATGGATACAAATTTTCGTCCACGTTTTCGGGCGTACGGATCAACCGATTTGAATGGTTTAAAAAACATTCGATTCCTATTAATAAGGAGAAGAGCTGATTAGTTTTTGGCAAAGACAGGTCCAGCAGTTACGGAGATAAGGAGCAAAGAGTGCAGAAAATAGAAATCGAGTTTTTGAGAGAACGGAGCATCCGATTTGAATGATCTAAAAAACATTCCATTAGTAATGATTGGGAGAAAGGGTTATTAGTTTTTCGCAAAGGCAGGCCCAGCCATTTCGGAGATACAGAGCTAAATGTACAAAAAATGGCAGTTTTTGAGAGAACTAAGCGTCCGATTCAATTGATTCAAAGAACTTTCTGCTTGTCTTAACAAAATAATTAATTTTGGAAAAAAAAATTTTGTACCATTTTTTTTTTTTTTTTTTTTTTTTTTTTTTTTTTTTTAATTTTTTGTATATCGAAAATAATTCAGATTTTATTTTTAATTCTGACTATAGTTCTAATATACTTTAAACAAATAATTTCAACTCTGCAATTCAGTTTATATAATTATTATAAATATTAGACAATAATACAATATTTATAATAATCTATTTGAAAACATTCAATATTCCTCGAACGTTTCGTTACGGTACGGGAAGTTCCAGCAATTTGCCTTAAGGCACGATGCCATCCACCCCACTAGTTTGTAATAAAATAACCTACATCTATTATATAAAAATAAGTCGGGTTTTCCTTCCTGACGATATAACTCCAAGACGCACGAACTGATTTCGACGATTTTGCATTCGTTGGAAAGGTCTCGGACTCCGTGAGGTTTATAGCAAATAAAATTGAAGAAAGATTTCAAGAGAAAAGCAAAAAACACTTTTTCTTTTCTCACATACAGCGTCATCTCTGATACTTAGCATGTACTACAAACTAATATTTTTTGTTAGACAGCTACTTATTGTTTTCTACTCAATTAATTTCATGTGACAAACCGGCATTGTGTTCACTGTGAAATTGTGCAATAAAAGTAAAAAAAATAAGTTATTCGTTTCCTAACATTTCAATTGAAAACCATCAAATAAATCACGTGGATTGTGCAAATTTTTATTCAACTTCAACAGCGGGCAATTGTCTTCTTCACCAAACAAAATATTACATAAAATGAAACCATCTGATGGTGAAACGGAATTCGCCCGGTTTGCTAGTTATATTATAAATATTACTATCAAATTATAAATTATGATGTTGTAGTCTGATTATTGAAGCTTAAAAGGCAAATATTATGAATGAACAACAATAATTGCATAGTAAAATATTTATTGTAATAACGGTAATAATAAGAGTTTGTTAAAATAATGTTCTTATAATTTATTTTAAATTATTATTTAGAAAGTGAAATATCAAATTCAATATCGTTAAATATTAATATTTTATTGTTTTGCAGAAACAATACAACAGTCCCACCACTTCAGTTCAAAAACTAAATTATTTCTTTCTACATTAGTGTTACATATATATTTGAGAATGCATATTGTTTTGAGATTAAACTACTGATCTCACACATGTAATAAGAAAACAAGTACAAACAAAAATTGAATATTTATATTGGTTTTTATTATTTACAAGACTAGCATATTTCTATGAGAAATTCCGACTTACAGTTTTAGATTTGTAAATGCTTTCTGATATGTTCTCTATGGTAGGTACATTACAAACTTTTGTTTTCATAAAATCGTATATAATGTAACTGTAGCTGGCTACGAGGTATAAAGTTCATCTTGCGATGAAAAATTGCAATTTCACCAAAATCCAGTCATCCGAGCTCCACCTAGTCCATCAAGAAGCAACGAAAAAAACAATGGTTCCTCCTGAGACCTCCTTCATAGATGATCAAAGACATATTATGGGTCTAAAGTAGCTAGTGATCATCCTTGTTCTATTTATATTATCCTTTTACATCGTAAACTATTTCAATTTCGATTGAGAAATTTAAATTGTTTTAATATAGAAGTCTCAAATAATGATTCGACAGTAAATAGTGTCCTGAGTAATCGTCATTGAGCAATAAATATAATGACAGAATATTCCAACAATAAATTTATATTTTACTTAAGCGTACTTCTTCAGGGTACAATACTATATACCTCGACAATTTTTCCAGTATCGATAGTGCACTGCATATAAGACCGTATCTCAATCTATTAAATATCGGTTTATCGGTATCAAAGAATTCTCGAATCGAAATCTCTCGTTATATTATATGGGAGTATGTACACGTTGCGCTCATGAATAATCCCGGCTGTTCTGTTGTCGAGTAAAGCGAATGCTCGTACTTCTCTCTTGTATATATTGGACGGCACGGCGTGTGTATTTTTAGATGAGCTTTTAATTACCGCCCGTCGAGGGCTTTCGTTTGCCGCTGTAGCAGGTGAAGCCACCGCACCAGATAAAGTTTCTCGTAATGAAGGCTGCTGACATAAACAAGGAGCTGATTAATTTCATATTTTTACGTTTCAATAGAATCTGATAATTTTTGCATCCCAAAGTGGTTCACTCATGAAACTGCTAAACGCGCAAACGTCAAATTACAATTTTATCATAAGTGCTTCATTCTGATGTCTCATTGATAACACATACATTTGAATTTGTACACAATGATTAACATCAATCATTTATCTTGTTCTAGTTTAATATTTGATTTGATTTGACTTATTAGACTTTACCACTTAACTTTAAAATATTTGTGTTGTATGTCATTTGGGCTTTAAGCGAACTTTGCAATCGTGTTTATAAATGTTTTTTTATTCACTTTTAAATATGTAACACTGTATTTCTATATATTGCTTTAAAAGTATATGAAATGGCAACTATTACAATCTTACTCCAATTTTATAGTTCGTAAATAGCTTCTTAAAATTACCAACTATAGTTCAAACTGAAACAGAAAATAATTTCAAATCAAAAAGAAAATTCTAGGTGCTTAGCTAAAATGTGTTGATTAATCAAATTTATTTTTTATGACATAAATATGCATTTTTTTTTTGAATAAATACATTTCTCTTGAATTATCTTATGTTATATTAGATGCCCCGACAGACGTTGTCCTGTACCCATGTCTACAATTTTTTAATATAATAAACTAATATTTACCGTTTACATAAAAATAATAAATATTGTTTTTCAAATTATTTTTTACGCCAAAATGCTTATACATTCATTATATGAGCGATGTTAAATGTCGTTTTTTGCAATTTTTATAATTTTTTTCTGCAATATTGCACATATACCCTGTACTTTATAATCACATACATTCTAGAAAATTTCCTTAACATCGTTTAGGAGTATAGTGTGAATGCTTGTAATTTAATATAAACTTTATATAATAGCAATAAAGCTCAAATTGATTCTACTATTGATTTTAGTTAGAAAACGTTTGTATGAGAAAAAGAAAAGGGCTGTTTTTAGGGTATTTCCGATAATTATTCCATTTTTTCTCGCCGTGAAAACCATCCTTGGACTTCAACGAACATTTCAAAAAAAGAATTGGCCAACTTGGTCCAAATTGGTTGATTTATGCGCTTACCAACACATTTTGCGATTCATTTTTATATTATAGATTATTCTGTAAAGTTGCTTTACAACAAGTTGGTGAAAAATCTAAAATAGCTTGTGCATTTCTTTATGTTTTAAGACCTACTTAACATTTTTGCATACGCTAGAAAAATCGTATGTATGTGTAATATGCGTTTTTAATGAATACTTTTGAATAACATTCGATTCGTATTAATGAAAAGATGTGCTGATTAGTTTTTGGCAAAGGCAGGTCCAGCCGTTTTGTAGATACGGAGTAAAAATTGAATAATAGCAGTTTTTTAGAGAAAGGTGCATCTGATTAGAATGATTCAAAAAGCATTCGATTCGTATTGACGAGTTGACGTTCTGATTAGATTTTGACAAAAGCATGTCTAGCCGTTTCGGAGATACGGAGTAAAAAGTGGAAAAATAGCAGTTTTTGAGAGAAGGGAGCATCCGACTTGAATGGTTGGAAAATATTTTACTTATGTTGGCGGAATCGATTACATATTCGAAAAGGCAAGATTAGCGGTTTTGCAGATGCAGAAGAAAATTTAAAAACGTGACGTATATTGGTAAAAATTATTTTTTACAGATTATTATTATTGATTTATTAAAAATATTCGTAGAAAAAATATGTAAAAAAGTAGAAAAGAGTAAGGCAGACTATTAAACTGGTAGAATGATAGACAGGTAGATGAATGTATTGATGAATACATGATTGATGAATATATGATTATATTAATAGTGTGATAGACAGTTAGGCTGGTTAGCAAGTACACAAGTAGTCAGATAAATAAGTGGACAGGTAGACAGAAAAACATATGTACAGATAGACATTTGAACTGGTGAATAAGTAGGCAGTGAAGAGGTGCACAGGAAGGCACAAAATCATATAGACAAGCAGGCAGGTAAATAGCTAGGTAGATAAATAAGTTAATTGGTAAACGGTTAGAATAGTTGAAAAGTAGACATATAAGGTAGTATAGATAGATATGTAGACAGGTAGTCTATATATAGAAAACAAAAAATAAAAAAATATTAAATCGATTATTTACCCTTAGCGGAAAGTTCATGCAAATTGCCATAAGCCAAAATCCCATTTGCAACTAGTTCTTCTGAAAATGCTAAAAAATAGTTTATAATGAAATGATATTACTTACACATGGAAAATCTATAAACTGATTACCAACTCGTATATTATGGGCACGCGACTGATTCTCGTTCACCCCGTAACGTTTTTGCTTGTATGCATTAGTGTCCCATATTTTATTCATGGTGGAAATGAACCGGCAGCCCGTGAGAATTCGGCAATATTTAAAATTAGTAAATGCGTTTGCATGAATTATACAGGACGAATACTACGCGAATTCAGTAGAATCTAATTACTTTCATATTGTTATCGATTTAGACTTTTATATTTTGTTCAGTTATATGAAATAGATATCGATTTAAATTCGCATTATTATCAAAAAATAAATTGATTACAAGTAGAAAAACTCATACTTCATTTTGTTTCATTCTGTCTACACATTGTAGTACAGAGATTTATTAATACTAAATGAATGAAATAAATTAATAATTACTTTCCCGTAGGGTAAGTTATAGTAATCGTAAAAAAGTCGAACAATGTTTTTTTATATATGTTGACGTTTCAAAGGTTTCTGAACAATTTGGCATATCTTGAAAATAGATGTATGTGTGTGTTCAGATACGAATTTTTGTTGATGATATGGGGAACACGAATCAATCGATTTGGATAATTCAGAAAATGTTCCGTTAGTATTAATGGGGAGACGTGCTGATTAGTTTTTGTCTAAGGCAGGTCTAGTCAGTTTGAAGATACGGGACAAAAAGTATCAAAAACTGTAGTTAAGTTTTTATTTATTCGTGATGACGTAATAAAGAAATCATAAATTTTTAGAAAGGCAAACCCAATATCTCAAACTTATCAAAAGTATCTCAAACCCAATAAAAAAGTAAGGAAAAATGCCATGTTAAAAATGTTAAAAAATGATCATTAGACATATACACATCAAATTATATTATATTTCGTAGAGATTTTAATATTGAAAACAAATTTTATTTACATATCTATGGGCTAGTCTTTAAGCAGCTAATGCAGCGCGATTAACTTAAAGAAACGTTCAAATTTTCCAAAATATTAGAAATTATAAAAAAGAATCTTTTCTTTAAAAATTAAAAAAATCATAAAAATCTATTTTTTTTTAATTTAAAAAAAAAAGAATGTTTTTTGAAAAATTTAATTATCCGTACTGGAAGTTCCAGCAGTTTTCTTCGACATCATGCGATGCCCAACTAGTTTTTAACACAATTATAAATATATTTCGTATAAAATATAATTATGAATAAAGAAGGCATACGATATAGGTATAAGATATTCTGTATCGGCAAAAAAAATATATTGTTTAATTAAGTATCTTTATGGCTTTATATACATAAGTGTCTGTTTATTTCGAAAATTGATGCGCTAATTTTCAAAACATAAGGACTCGTTTTAATTATTTTTTGCGACGATTAATCGAGTTATTTCTTTGTTATTTATAGACGTAATACAGAAATTTTTGTTAATGTTTTTTAGATTTTTGTTACTATATCTAATTGAAAATCTTACTAAAGCTTAATGAAAATTATTATATGTGTTAGTTTAATAAGTAAACACACAGAATATAGTAGAAATTTATTTTAGAATTATGACTAACAGTCCAGAAATAATATCAAAGAAGCGTGTTTACATATAGTTTGAAATTTCATTTCAGCAATCGATAATGTAAGCAAAAGAGCAATTTCATTGCGGTTCTTCTAACTTCAGACAATCTCTCAATTAAAGTGGTTTTAATTACAGGTAGTGTTCGTTATCGACAAAGACTGGAATAAAGTCGGACGAATTTCAAAACAGTACACTTTATTAAAGTCTTGTATTTGATGTTCGGGAATGAGTGGTAGCTGAAAGAAATAAATTAGATAAATATATTACGCTTACGGCAAAACATTTTGAATTTTAGTAGTAAAATATTTTATTTTATGAAATATTGCTTACTAACTTCGCAACGTAGCCAGGTTGATAAGTAGACAAATAGATAGGTAGACAGGTAGAAAGGTAGACTGGTGAAAAGGTGAATCACTTGATAGGTAAATAGGTAAACATGTAAGCAAGTACTATAGTAGAAATGTTGAAACTTAGAAGTAAACAGATAAA
This sequence comes from Ctenocephalides felis, assembly GCF_003426905.1. Lineage (NCBI taxonomy): Eukaryota > Metazoa > Arthropoda > Insecta > Siphonaptera > Pulicidae > Ctenocephalides > Ctenocephalides felis. Next base: position 56,248,063 of record NW_020537758.1, read on the forward strand.
CATGCAGGTAAGTACTATAGTAGAAATCTTGAAACTTAGACAGATTGATACTTGGACAGTCACTCAAACAGATATCTATAGAGCTATGTAAGCAAGTAGAATGTTAGACAAGTGGATCGCAAGAAAATCAAATATTTATTTATTGAATCAAGTGTTTTGCACAGATCTCTAAGTTTATGCAACTTGACTTGAATGCAAAATGCCACTTACAACTACTTTTTTGTTAATTTATGATCTCTGAATATATAGTTTACAACCTTCTTTCTATCAGTGTATATTGAATTTGAATGAATAGTGTGTTAATTTAGCAATTAATAATTATTGTTTCAGGTTTAAGCCGAAAATTGTAATTTTCATTGCAAGTGTTCGATAATTATTATTTCTTTAATTTTAAAATTAATTTAAAAATATGTTTAAAGATTTTGCTGCAATTCATTCAACTTCTAGCTTGTCTAGGTACGGTTGAGCCATTCTTTTTTAATTAGCAATAATTTTGTTAATTTACCAGTTATCCAGAAGGAAAGAGAATTAAATAGTAATTTGAAAATTTTTCTTAATGAAAACTTACTTTTTGCAAGCAATGTGGTTTATAGATCATGTGAGCGTAGGGCGCCGAAGGAAACAATAATGTAAACTTTTTCAAACAAACATGCTACTCTCCTCTTGGACCCTTTCTCAATATCCATACACAGGCACAACCGTACCAGTCTCATCTACTACATACATCAACGAAATATTATTTGGGTTTCTCGTATTTCCTTCTTTGCTTATAATGTAATAATTGTTATAGCTTCTTATAATATTATAATTTCTTATGCGATTTTTTTTATTATCTTTTTTATTAACTGTCCACTTAAGGACATTTAATAAATTTGACGAATTTACAATAGTCGGTCGAAAAGAGACATTGTATACTAAAAGGGCATATTGGAAAAACAACTCAGTAGTTGCTTTTCCTTTCGATATATAAATCACAATATTTTGTTGATAATTATATAATTTTAACTATTTAGTTATAAAATAATTTCTTATGAATAATGATTAAGTTATTTCCATTTTTTATTAGGAGAGTTGATGGCTTAAATCCAGTGGCGCTTTTCGTTTTTTTCTTCTTGGATAGTTCTCTGTTATCGAGGAGTTTGCTAATGAATTTAGGTGACTGGTTAGCTTGTTTCTATACTTGAGCGCTGTTTTTGTTATCAAATCATCTACGGCAGGTGTATTTGTGTCGACATGAATCAACCAGTTGGGAACATATTTTGGAGCTTCTAAGGCAATTTTCAAAAATTTGTTTTGAAATTTCGGTATTATTTCTACATTAGTCTTATGAGCCCTGCCCCGAAATTGCATACTGTAGCACCAAATTGGTTTGAATAAAGATTTATATAAAAGTAGCTTATTGTATGAGCTTAGTTTCTATTTAGTCCCTAGTAACCAGTAAAGCTTTTTGGTTTTTATCTCAAGCTGTTGTCTCTTTTTTATATGAGTTCACCAATTAACTTTTCTGTCGAGGTATATGCCGATATATTTCTTATGTGAAATATGAATGATTTGTTAACAAAAATAGTTAGCTTATCTAAAAGGTTAAGCTTATGTTTTGCAAAGTTTGCTAACACGTTAAACCGGATGAGTATAACAAAAACAAATTATCAGACTACTGTAATATATACCACTACATAGACTATTAGAAATAACTGAGTAGTTATAATTTTAGGACAAACTGTTGATTACTCAATGCAGCTGTAACTTTAGATCGAACAATTTCTTACACATAATCTTCTGCCTCGTTCTAAAATAAAATCGTCGTTACATCGCATTTTCGGCTTTCAATCGTGGCTAATTTTCGATCCATTTAACGGATGCACAGTAAATAGTACCTTGCCGAAAGGAAACGGAGCAAAGCAAATTGCCGTTCGCGACAACAAGGTCGATGAAAGTAAATTAATCAGAGGTGGATGTTAGCACAGAACCTTCCTCCACGTGTCTGTTTGCACCTACCATTTTACCGGTATCAAGCGGATGATTCTGTTTCGAATAAGGTGCAGGGAGCTGAAATAAAAGCACATTTTAATTTTATCAAATTCTATATTATTTATAATATTTAGAGTATAGTTTAGCTTAAAGATCCGCAGGTAAGAAGATCTATCAGCATTATCGCAAAAGCAAGTTAGGAATTTTTAACAACAATATTTGAAAGAATGAAGCAAAAGATACGTAACCAGCCATCCCTTAAATCAGGACATGAAAGGCAATGAACGTCGCTCTCAGGACATGAAAGGCAATGATTGAAAATCTATATAAAAAGTATTTTCTTTATGTTTTTTTTTTTTTTTTGTGAACACCGTTGTATAGTTTACGAAATTATAATATAATTTTGAAGTATACATTATATAATTGTTTCATAAGATCTATGATTAATTTTAATTCAAGAGATATTTTTATATTACGTATGTGGATGCTTGCATGTGGATAGGGTAGAAAGTCCAACTCAACTTTAACCCTGGTACAGGCGTAAACAACAAAAAATAGTGAAAATTTGCACATTACTTACTGATTTATTTAGATATATTAATAATATTATCGCTTTCTTCACTATTGTTATATTTATCATTTTTATTCTCTGCTCATGGGCTCACTGGTGGGTGGCTATTGGAAATGGGTTCAATTCCGCTTCGAGGAGCCTTATGTCAAGTAATAGATACATCCGTTTTCACTTGAAAATAAAGATAGCAATATGTTTGCATTTGAAAATATCCCTTATCCGACATTGCTGCATTAATAAAATATTCACCCTATTACAGAAATGGTAATAATAAAAGTTATTACACAGATATGAGACAACTGTTAGGGTGTCCATCTGTAAAACCGACGTAGAATTAAGTCAAATTAGCCGGACAGACTATTGTAATTAAGTTCTGATTGCTCAAAACAATGAAAAAAATCTACGATGAGCATATTTACTAATATCCTATCATAATTTATATTCTTTCTTGTATATTAAGCAAGAAATGGTCTTCCGGTATACCAAATACCTAGCCCTATGTCTGCGCGCGCCCTAACTTAGTACGCGGCATACATCATTTTATATTTAATTTATTGTATTTTTTGTATATTTGTATTTTGTAAATAAGACATTAAAGTCACCATTAACAAAAATAAATTATAACAAAAAAAAATTAACAATGTAGACATACTGTTTTCATTAACAAATTATAGAATAAAGGAATCAGAGAAAGAATAATATTATGAAATCGCATTAAAAAATAAATTCATGAGATAAAAATGAGTTTTTGATATAGTGTGTATTCTATAATCAGAATTCGACATTTCGTCGGGAGTTTGTAAATTCGCTTGAATATTTTGCACTATTTTACGGCGAATTTAAGACTTTTATATATTAACTTTCAGTAAGGTAAGTTAATAATCGCAAAAAAATCGAAAATGAAAATTTTGTATATTTTTATGTTTTAAGGCCATCGGAACATTTTGCCAAGTTTAAAAAAATGGATATGTGTGTATGTTTAGATAGATTTTTTCACCACAATTTTGGCATTTGGCCGTTTCGGAGATACGAAGCAAAAAATACATAAATAGCAGTTTTTGAGAGAATACACAGCATTCTATCAGAATGATTCAAATAATTGCTTTGCTTACAACTGCTTTCCCCACCGGTGTGAGTAGTTATCGTGTAATGAGTAAAAATGATTTGTAGTTTTAGTTATTTTTAAGGAAATACAGTTTCAGTGGTTTTAAAACATGTTTCAAGATTTTTAAAAAAAAGTTCAAAATTTTCATAAGTAAAAAAAATCATTTTACACAGTTTTTCTGAAAACTTCAAAATTTTATTAATTCTAAAGTTTTCTTTTATAGATAAAATAAATAATTTAAACTTTGCAATTCAGTTTCAAAATGGTTATATAACAAAAATAAGACAATGTTCTCGAATGCATTTCAAAGAGAAGTGGAGACTGGGTTCTACCCTGGGTTCTACTTCACCACTATAGTTTTTTTTTTTAAATTTTATTGTCCTCGCTTACTCTGATTATGAGTATTTAGCCACCTACGTTATTTTATTTATTTACATTCTATGTTATTTTTGATATCACATTCAATTTTGTAAATCCTATTCAATATTTTTATTCTTACTTTTTTTCTATTTTCTTTAATTGTTTCTTTAAATTTTGATTTCTTCAATTCTCTCTCTTCAATTTTTGCTCTTTCATTTCAAATTTCTAATTCTATTCAACTTTTTTTGCTCTTCCTTTCAATCATTTCTTCATTTTTCCTTTAATCTCCAGTTTTAATATTTTTTCTTCTTACTCTTTCTACAACTCAGCATTCTTACTCACTCTCACTCTTAATTTTTATTCTAATTCTACTTAACAAATCCAATTTTATTCAATTTCAAATTCAATTTCAAATTAACTATATGTATATATTTTCTTAAATTCTAAGTCAATGACTGGATTCGATCCAAAGATCCCTGTAGTGTAAATCGAACACGCTACTAAGTGAGCTATGCTCGCCACTTAGTTATTGATTTAATTTCTTCAGTGTTTTGTCTTACGACACCATTTTATACATCTTCTTAATTTCGACTGGGTCTTCGTCTATGTGCACACCTTGTCTCTCTATTTACGAGAAGATTTCGTGTTATCTGAGGAACGCGCAATTAACTTTCGCGCGATATCCATGGCAGCTTTACCGTATCGAAGTTGCGCGAGAGGGTTTCCTTACCTCTACGTACGATGTGATTAATTTTATAAGTCTTCTTCTGTTCCGTTACTAAGCACCGTGTTAGCGACAGCGGATTTCGGTAAACTACTAATTGCCATCTTGATGGTTCTATAGAGTTAGTAGATTTTTGATTTTGTATTAATTTCTCGTGAAGATATTTTGCAATTACTGTTATTAATATCTTAGTAGACTGCATATTATCAGAAGGTATTATTGGAACAATAATATCTTGCACTAAATAAGTATCGATAATTGTAGATGATACCACTGAAAAAAGTTAACTATATCGCATGACTATATAACATGCAAAAAATAAATTTGAAATTTTATATTTTTCATCAAACGGCCATCAAAGCCAGCAAATTTATAAGCCATTGCATTATAATTTTGATCCTTCATATATTAGGTTGTCAAATATCTCCCTTCCGCCTTTTTGTATTATAAACCAAGAGCAAAAAAGCGGAAGGGAGATATTTGACAACCTAATATATTTTAGATCAGATATTGTCACATAACAAAAGTTGTTTTAAGATACTTCTATATTTTTGAATGAAATTGATACGTTATTTTTTTCTTAAATTTCTTCTAATAGCGGAGTTTTCGAAAAGCTGTGAAACCAAGCAAAGTACTTTCCCTTTTGACTTGTACTTATGTTTGAAATCTCCATGAAATAATTGAATTGTCCTGGCTGGTGGTTGATATTTTGGATGTAGGTTCTAGGAGGTGGTTGATATTTTGGATCACCAGCACGACCAGGAATTGTTTTGGTAGTATAGAACAGTTTGGTGAACAGTTGAATAGTTGTTGAAATATTATATTTGTGATGTGGACTCTCCAGAGTCCACTGGTAGTGTGAAAGGCCTTTAGGACGAACAGCGATTTGATAGTAAATTGTAAACACACTTCTTTCTTCGAATGATACTTTATTATTCACTATTTTTACAATTAATATTTGTTGATAACCTTTTGGTTATCATATCAGCAAAGACTACATTTTACTGAATACTATTTTCACTCCAAGGTTCTTGACTGCCTGTCTAACTTTTGTCTAACTCTTATATACTAATTTATTGTTTACAACCTATTTACAAAATCCAACAGTAAGCACTTCCGATGACCGCGTAACCTATATATAAATAGCAACGCGTTTTGTAATTATTAAACAAAATAATGATTCGAATTGTTATTACAGTTCAAATATAAGATAATTTGATGTGAATCGTCTAATGATCATTTTAGACCGCCAAATATTTTTTTTACATTTTTAAAATGTAATTTGAATCATTCAAATCGGGCGCTCCGTTATCTCGAAAACTGAATTATCAATTTTGGCACTTTTTGCGCCGTATTTTCGAAATGGCTGGTCCTGTCTCTGCCAAAAACAAATCAACACGTCTTTTTGTCAATACGAATCGAATGTTTTTTGAATCAATGAAATTAGTTGATTCATGCGCCCGAAATCGTGGACGAATAATTGTATTTAAACCGACATACACACACATACATCCATTTTTTCTAAGGTATGCCAAAATGTTCAGAAACCTTTGATACGTAAAGATATGCAAAAAAAATTCAATTTTCGTTTTTTGGCTATTACTATAACTACACCCTACGGGAAGTTAATATATATGTGAGATCAGATACTTCTACAATTTGATATGAGATACGTTTTGGAGTTTTCGAAAAGCGATGTTAAAGTTAAGTTGCTGTGATTTTGGAGCCAAGCAAAGTACTTCCCCTTCTGACTACTTATTATACAAATTGAATTTTAAGATCGTTAACAATTATGCGATTAAAAACGTACTAACAGTAACCAGAATAATTAGCGCTTAGAATTAATATCCTTGGATAATGGGTATCTGCGATTTGCTGGAGCAACTACGCAACTCCATACTGTACAATCAAATTCTTATTTAGACCTTATTCTCCAATGATAAATTAGAATTTTGTCTGATGAGCCAGTATAAAAATTCAATTCTTTTCATTTGCTTTGCTTTTTGCTAAATACAAACCCCTGACTGCCAAAGCATCGGGATGGTCTTTACTTTCAAACTACAGAAGCCCTGTATAAAAAAGTTTGATAGGCAAAATTCAGTTATTTGCAACATGTTATAAAAATATTATTTTAAACTGATATTAAAAAGTTTTATGCAGTTTATAGAGACATTAAAGAATTACTTAACATCATTGTGGTTTATTTCATTATGTACATATTATGATTTTGGCATTTTAATAAGTGTCTCTGAGACCTGTTTTAGTTTCCTTTTCACAGTTTTTACTGGAAGAAAAGTAAATTAAATGGTAATTTCAAAACTTGTTTACGTGAAAATATTGATATAAAATTTGCCTTTCGCTTTCGTATCCTGTCTAGTCTTAAGTTATAGTTTTCTTTATCTGTTTATTCCTTACGCTTTTAAAACAAATCAACGTTATGACTGAGCTTATTTATCTATGCAAAAACTAATTGCTGGTAGTTTACTACTATGTTCAACTCTCGGCAAAATGATAAAACATTTGATTTATTTGTATGAGATCGAACAACTTATATTTTTTCTAACTTTGGAGCCTATTTAAAAATCAGTATAGTTCAGCTGTTATTGCGATCGTCACTATCATACCCTGGCACAACCGTACCCAACCAGTCGGGTGTGAGTAGTATCGATTCTTTTATTGCGAAGATATTTCACCAACACTGCTTTGGTTTTTTACATGTTTGAAGTCTCGGTATCGTTTTTTTGTACTTTAGCTGAATACTGTTTATGCTACTTATTAGTAGTTTGGATCAGCAAACTTTATATCGTTAGATTCACATATTATATATTAATTATATTGCATTTTATTTGATAAATATTATAATAATAAGCACTATAGGCAATTGCCTTTAATTACTTTACACCGATTATATACTACTGTAATTTACTACGGCGAAATAACAGAATTTCATATCTCCAGTGATAATATTAAATTCGGAAATCAAAATAACAGTTTTCGTTTAGCAAAATATTACGCGTTCGCACGGAAACTCGCCGTTTGAAAATACACACGAGAGTAACGATATATAAACACATAGCATTTCCTTTCCATATTAGTATGATACATATGTAAGACATATATTTCTATTACTGTTAAAGTTACAGACGGAGTTAAATATTTTGCCAGAGTTCCATCGGTTTCAGAACTCCAGATAAACTTTGCACCCACGGGAAACGAAACTAGCGAAGTTGCGTATTTATCTTATTGCGCTATTACTAACTTTTTTGTTTCAATCTAAATTATTATTTTGTTTTACATGCGAAATTATTGGCATTTATATAAACTAGTTGCTTGTTCAAGCTAATTTTAATGCAGGGTGTTATAAAAGGCATTAAATTTTGTTAATCAAAATAAAAACTAGTTGGTATTGGTATTTTGCCTTTAGACAAGTTACATATACTTCCCGATATGTGTAAATAATCGACCTAATCAATAAAAACTAAATTAATTTATGAGTGATTAAAAGTATTCTAAAAGCAAATTTTTACAAACCAATAGTTTTTATAATTGAACCAGTTTCCATAGGACTTTAATGGTTTAGTGTGTTCATTAAGACCAAGTACTCTCTCGTTATACCAAGTGAATAGCCTAATTTTTATTTTCACAAACGTCATTGGTAAATACTCATTCTATCAAACTTTGATGAATTTTTAAAATTAAACTACTTATCGTAAGGCCGTAATATTTCAGTAAGTTCTATAAGAAAACAACTCGGTAGATTTTCAACTGAGTAACGAAAGATCATTGAGATACATCAAACGGCTTTTAATTTTCTGAAATTGGTTCAGGCGTTTTTGAGCAAACGTCGATAAAAGGTCTAATTTTGACAAATGCCAAAAAACAATACTAATTTTTGCAAACTTTGATGAATTTTTAAGGTTAAACGAGTTATCGTAGAACCGTAATATTTTAGCATGATCTATAAGACTATGGTATCTACCGTCAAGACAATAATAATAAAAATTGTCAACAGAATTTTTTTACACTTCCTTACAAGAAACCGACCCAAAAACTAATCAGCACGATTTCCAACCAATATCTTTCGAACAGTTTTTGAATTTTCAAAATCGATTCAGAATTGCAGACTAAAACGTGAACGAAAAAATTTTCTGCTATTTATAAAGAAACGGCTTGGTCTGATACTGATAAACAATAGTCCTCATCGAGATACATCGAATGGCTTTTAAATTTTTGAAATCAATCCAGCCATTTTTGAGAGAACGTCGATTTACGGCAAAAAATCTGTTCACATACACTTTTTCCAAATGTGGTCTCATTCGATTCAGAATGACTTGAAACGCCGATAAAACATAAAATTAGCGAATATGATTTATTTATGAAAACATAAACTTCTCCTTCGGGAAGTTAATAATGCAAAATATTTTGCAGCGGGTTTAGTTATGATCAAACTTAGTATGCTTGAATATTATTAATGTAATAAAATTTATTTCATATTAATATTTTTTTTTTGCTTGACTATTAGTAATAGAAATTTTGTCTTAGAACTATTGACAAAATAATATGAAGGAGAAAGAATATCAAATTCAGTCGTATTTTCTATACATTTTCCAAACACAAGGTTTATCCCTGTGTATCCTGTAGTAAGTGGTCTTAGAATCACATAACTCTTGCCCGACAGTTCGTATATTATTCGAGTTGATTTAAGTTAAAGATAGATTTTTTTTAGATTTATGTGCCATATGTTTTGTGATTTATATAGTGTGCTTCTGGCACTTTCATTATTTGCGAATTCTTGAAATGAATTGAAAGATATCTTTGCCGTGCTTGAAAAATCGTAAATCTTTTTTGATGATATAAAAAAAATTGTGGTTCTCATCTGAATTACGCATTTAACTAACTAATTAAATGCATTACCATAAATATATAACTCTACAACTATGCATATATTTGTAGAGTAGGGCGAGGCTGAAAGGTTCAATTTTATTTTGAGCAATTATATTGTGAAAACGAATTATATCACAACAAAAAAACACATATCAAACAATCGACTATCTGACAATGTTCAGTAAAACTCATATCTAATTCATCAATGTAGTAATGTATTTATTGCTAATTTTTGAAAACGTAACCTGGTTCCTTTTACCCCATAGGTGAAATGGGACACCCAGTGTTTTTTGAATTTTAAAGGAATTTTACGAAGAAATGACCACATTATACAAGTCTGTTGAATCTAACAGTTAGATTCTAACTCAAAATTCACAATACATCATATAAAGCAATTAAATAACATATACTTAAAAATTATGTTAGGGCCTCGTAAACTAAACAATAGTGCTTACAGCCTAAAAAACTAACACAGAAAGCAAATAATTTTGTTATGGATTTTCAAACATTGCCGTTTATCTCCTGATAGCAATTTCGTAAAAAATGTTATACATCTTTTGCCCTCCACTTTCAAACATTGTTGTTAATATATTGTTAACTTGAAAAGTTGGTAATGGGTCTTCTTACTCGCTGACCTTTAGGTCCCGCTATACGCTATTATATATATATATATATATATATATATATATATTCGATGAAATTACAAAATGTAATAAAGAATGTGCTCGTTATTCATTAACCAAATGAACCCGAAAATAATTTTCAATTTACTGTGTTTCTATTGAGTTTGATCATATTTCAGAACATTAAAGCTATCGCAGACAGTACTTTGGCAAAACAAAATTAAATTCATAAATCTAAATAAAATTCATTTATTGGTGTTATAAATCGTTCACGTAAGTCTACAGAGGAAAATAATTAACAACATGACTATCCGCTTTATCTTTTTTGGCAGTAGATGTTTGATACATTGAAGATGTTCAGAAATTCGGAATAAATTTGAAATTGAGTAGGAGTAACACAATTTCATTGAATTTTTACTAAGATTTTCATTATTTAATAAATTTTTGTGGGCCAGTGGAAATTAAATTTACCTATGTTAACATGTATTTAAATACATTAAAAGGGAAAAACAGGCTGTATCTTACTATTGCCATGCTAACAGGTAGAAAGCGTTTCTTCTTTTTACTCATTAATTATATAAATTGTAATGACTATTTCTATTTTAAATATTCAAATAATTTTCCATGAACCTACAATTGTTTTCTACGAAAAATTTATAGTGACTCTTCAAAAATGCAAAATACATAACTTATATTAAACTTATAAAGTTTTTTTGATAATATTAACAGACTAATATTATAATTGTCATAGAAAATAACTCTACATATTAGGTTCCTCACATATTAAAATTTTATTCGGAAAGTCATGACTTGAGTTAATTAATTTCCCGTGAGAGAAAATTATGTTTTCGCAAAATTAAAATCGATTTGCTAACTTCATCGTTTGAAGTCATTCTGAATCGACCCAGACCACATTTAGATAACATATGTGTGTGTGTGCACGTGAGCCGATTATTGACCTATTATCGGCATTTTTTTCAAAAATTTAATAGCCACTCGGTATAACTTAATAAGGACTAGCGCTTGTCCGTTTTGCGCGAAGATCAGCTAAGCCCTTTTTGCGGTAACAGCAGAAAATTGTAATGAATATTGTCTACGTTTTAGCCAACAATCTTAAATCAATTCTAAAAATTCAAAAATTGTTTGAAAGATATTGGTTGGGAGAAATTGGTGTTGGGAGATATTGGTAAAGATTGAACAAAAATTTTGTACGATTTTCATGGAGTTTTATGTGACTATAAAACTCTTAGTCTGCCTTAAAGAAAACGCTAAAATATTATAGGTCTCAATTAGCAGAATTAATTTTGTTTTTAATCATTGTATTCAGAATTATAAAAATTTATGAAGGAAACGGCTTACTTTTACAAAAAATGAATTTAATTTTTTTAATTATAAAAATTCACTGAAGTTCAGAATTATACCTCACGTTTGAGCGATTATAATATGAATCTATGCCTTTTCTGTACATGTAGACTCCGTGTTTTGTATGTAGCTACTGATCACAGTCTTTAAAAGCCGTAATAGTTGAAATGACATGTGTTAAAAAAATAATTTGTACAATTACAGATACTATATGTAAAGTACGTATATATTAAAAATGTATATTAAACGTATGTATGTTTTGTATGTATTAGAAATTGTATTGACTATTGTTTAGTGAAGGCGACAATTTTATTTTCTAAATAAACACCTGATCTATTTACCTAAATAGCCAAATTTCAATTCTCAAGTTGATTATGTATACCAATCGGGAAGTTAATGCAACTTCCTTTAAGACAAAATGCTACTTACTAGTTATACTTTCCATCGCCTTAGTAAATTTTCTTAAAGTTAAGTAGCTTAAACTGACAAAATTAGTTTTAAGATTATTATATTTGATTATCATTTTCCTAATTATATTTCCAATCTCCAAATATAACGACTTTGTTCACAAGCTACACATTAATTGCTCTGTCAATTCTAAGCGCTAAAGATTAGGCAAACTCGCTTTTATCTACATAGTAATTACACTCAAATATATAAATAAATCTCTTAAATATGTTCGTTCGCGTTCAATTAAAAGTTAATGGAACTGAGATCAAACGGATTCCGGAAGTCCACTGTGTTCGCAGTCGATTATCCTTTAAAGAGATTCGTTTTAGCAAATCTTGCATACAGATATTATTTTGATTAATTATCCTGTATTTTGTTTTGGCATTCCGGAAGGACGAGAATGAAATTAAAGTTTAATTTATTGGAAAACCCGGTCGGAGTGTTTGTTGATATAGAAGGCACTGATAAGAATGCTCAGCTCTTGCCATTGCTTACAGATCAAAGCGGGCCGAACCAAAAATTTCCAGAGATGGTAATTGTGATGTAATGAAACCGTTATTATTCTTGCGAAAGTAATTTCTATAGAAGAATTAGAGGGAGAGCTGATATTCATAATAGAATTAATCTTATACAAATATTCGATAAATTGTCTGTTTTTTATTTTTGTAAATGTAATTAATTGAAATGATATAAGTATTGTTGGTAGGAGGTCTAGGTATGGGTTGGGGCCCAATGTTGGGTTGATCTACGCTCCAGAAAGGTTGTAACCACGGGCAGATTCTTTGTCCAATTGGGTAGTAAATCCTTCCAACCCTATTCTGGTGCCTTGAGTCGAGCAATATAAGTAAGTTTGACTTATTGGTTTGTAAAATAGACCTCTTCAGAATCGTGAGTACTTTCAATAAGGTATAATCTGAAATAGATATGTTTCTTGCTTCTGATCCAATAGAAAATCCACTTTTTGAACTGTACACTTTATTATTCTTTCTTATTACAAATTTTGACAGACATAATCTCCATTTAATTTATTCTAAGACTACTCTAGACTCTCTCTTAAGACTCACTAAATTTGATGGACAATCACTATTCTATATTTATTAGGTATAGGACGTGGCATGTGTGCACTTCCGCATTAGTGCTCTGGCCATGTACTTTGATTATTTATCAAAAACCGCACGAATTGCATTATTACACAATATAGTACGCATTTTTTATTTACAATCTATTTTTAAGATTTTTTTTTAATAATTAATAATTTATTTTTCCAAACTCAAACTTATAAACTTCACGAAGTTGAAGTTTGATTGTGCGAAAAAATCAGATTTTCTAATTGTACGTTTCAAGTCATTATGAATCGAATGAGACCAAACATGGAAAAAGTTTTGCGCTAAGTTTTTATGGAAAAATACTATCATCTAATGCTAATCAGAATCTATGCCAAAGCTTTTGTACGTTCGGTGGTGATTCGTAGGTAGATACTGATTACAGTTTACGTTCATACTCAAATAAAATACCTAATTATACCGAAATTGATGAAATGTAATGCAAATTAATTTATTCTATACAATTACAGATAATATATGCGTATTTCAAATCACTTGAAAATTGTTTTTGAATATTTATATTTGAAATAAAAAAAATGAATATCTAGGTAACAAATTTTCATTCTTGTTGTTAAAGACGATAATTCATATGTATCGCGTAATTCATGAGACTTTTCCTCATGCAAAATGCTATCTACTACAAGTATTTTGTCAGCCCTTTATTATTTTCTGAATTCAATAAAGCGATTACACCTTGTACCAGTATGAGGTCGAATATTTTTTTACTTAATTCAGTCTTTTCAGCTTTTCTATTCTTTTGATAATACAAGGTACCAATCATCCTTCTAGTAATACAATCAAATCAACTATTTTCTTTTTTTTTTTTAAATATAGATAATAAAAATGCTGATAATTCGTCAATGAAATTTTTGAATATAATTTTTGAACGGATTTGAATTTTATATATTTTGGCGAAATACCATAAAGTATTTTAGTGTTCATTGTAAATAAGCAATTATTTCAGTAGACCGTATTTATTTTCAAAAACTTATTTTAAGAAACAACTTTTTGGTTTTACATTACTTACATTTACATTTTACTAAACATTTGTCAAATAGTTTTAACACAATGAATCATAGTTGGTTTGAATAAATATATATATAAAAATAATTATATTCCAGTATAAAGTTTTTTAGTGATTAATAACATTACAAACTTATGCAAGTTGGGCTTCATTAATTTTATCATCTTATTACTCAAATATAATTTATATTACATTACTTAAGCAGTTATTAATATAGTTAGGTCACAGAAAAATTTTTATTATTATTTTATTATAATTAAAAATTAATAACACAATACAATGTCAACAATCATTCATACTTTTGTGTATAAAAAACTATAATTACATATGATTCACAAAAGTATTAATTTGATCTTTTATATTTGCTTAATCTGTTATACAATTAATTGAATTACTAACTATTTTTTCGCTATTTTTTTCGGCAGTGGCCTATTTTTCTCTACATTCGGACTTGTTAATTTGCCACTTTTCGATAAGAGAATTACATATTATAGTACCTTGCATTCGGCAAATGTATACACGGCGAAACTTTTTAAGTAGATAAGTGTTTTTCTTAACTTTTATTTTAGTTGTTAGCGTGGCATTAGGCATTCTGCAAAATTTATTATGCGTAATCCATTCTTTGTACAAAGTCTGCGAAAGTTCCTTGTTCGGCTTGTTTTAGTATAATGCCGTAGTTACCGAGTTTCCTTTTTGCAGAGATGGCTTGTTTTCTTTGTAAAAAGAACTTTTGGTTATTTCATTGGTACTAATGATTAATCTATAGAGTGTTTTTATGCAAACGTTTTCAAAAAATTTACATTAATATGTTGAGCAAATTATTGGTTCACAAATTGTCGAAAAGGCTTCCCAAGACTTTGTGACATTTTATTTGTTTATATATATATATATATATATGTATATATATATATATATATAATAAAATTGTTTCACTTCATCATATTATTTCACCATCTGAAGAAAAACCTCTCGCTTTATATATATATATATATATATATATATATGTGTGTGCGTGTGTGTGTGTGTGTGTGTGTAATATAATATAAATTATATTTTTTTTTTCATATAACACTTTTCTTTGAATGAAAACTTCAAGCTCGAATATGGTTTGTGTAGCGTTACCTACATACGCATTTGCATTTTCGTGATTTTGGTGTTGAAGTTTAATGTGCGTTTAATCTGATTTAAATTATACACAGCCTGTGTTGGTTTAGTAACATGGAATATATTTAAATTTACGTTTATATAGGGATATATAAATACATTGCATAATTACTTTGATGCAGATACTTTATCATCATGGGACATACAATTTTAAAAAAGCGTTGTGATGAGACATTTGAACCTAACTAGCAAAATAATTGTAGTTGATTTTTGCCATTTAATAATGGATTGGTGTCAGAATACTAAGGGCAATTAATTTTGTTTTAATTATATGGATAATGAAAATATTTAAAATACAAAATTTTCATTAAAATTGTCAAATTTAAATGTGCTATAGTTAATTTTTATTTAAAAACTTTATTCACAAAATATTGAACAGAGCGAGAATTTAATTTATTATTTAATATTTATATCCAGATTTTGAAAATTGTTATTGATTTAATACATGCATATCAATATGTTTTTAAATTTTGTGTCTGCCTTTATTTGGTCTAATTTATGAAACAGCATGACCGATTCTGTCAAAACTTTCTTGGCAGCTGACTGATCTAATTAGGCTAAAATTTATAATATATTATCTAACCTTATGTTATCTTATCTTATTTCACATACTTCTGACCGCGATTTCCTTTACTAAATAACCTACTTAACTTTGTCAAAAATATTAAGTAGGTTATTTAGCTTTTTATCATGTGTTA
This sequence comes from Ctenocephalides felis, assembly GCF_003426905.1. Taxonomy (NCBI): domain Eukaryota; kingdom Metazoa; phylum Arthropoda; class Insecta; order Siphonaptera; family Pulicidae; genus Ctenocephalides; species Ctenocephalides felis. The sequence goes on from NW_020537758.1 coordinate 56,264,102, forward strand.
TCTTTAAACTTTTAAAATTCATATATTTTACTACATCTTATGATGTTTGTCTTAATTCAAAATATTTTGTTACGATTTACTGCCTTCCCTTTTACTTTCATGAAATATTATAATTATAAATAATTATAAAGTGCATGTGAGTTCAATATTCACATTTCCGTTGAAATTCCTATTTTCTGTATATTATAGTGTAGTTAAGCCAGAGATTAGAAAGAAAGATTAGAATAAATGTCAAATAAAATAAAAATGCGATTTTTTATTAAATAGAATTTATATATATAAGGCGCACAAAAATCCAATTTGACTTTCAGTAATTATACTGTCTAAACCAAATGAACTACATCTCAACAAATAACACGTACCAAACAAACAACTATTAAATATAGAAATATGTTTTAGCAATTTACTAAAATTAGCCACCTGGTCCTTTTTACCCAATCGACCAAATAGATACAATGTTTTATTTCGAATGCCAAATAGATTTCACAAAATATAATAGCTGAATTATTTACCCAAAATTAAAATTTCATGGGCATATTTTTTACCAAATATTACACCCTGTATAAACTTGATGTGGTATTTCGTAAAAAATTTCCATCAGCAGAGACGGAATAGCTGGTAATTTTATCCATCTCTTGCAAAATTAATTTTTTAATGTATTTTTTATTTACTATTTTCTAATTCTTCATATCTTTGTCAGTGGAAAGGTTTAGTTGGTATTTTATACTCCACCTACATATACACCTTTTAAAAAACTATTGAATTTGACTTAAAAATAACTATATTTACAGATTGAAAAAACAATCAAACTAGTGGGGTGTTTATCATCGTGCCTTAAGGCAAATTGCTGTAACTTCCCGTACTGTGACGAAATGTTCGATTATTATAAATATTGTAACATTGTCTAATATTTATAAGAATTATATGAACTGAACTGCGAAGTTGAAATTATTTATTTAAAGTATATTAGAACTTTAGCCAGAATTGAAAATAAAATCTGATTTATTTTCGATATACAAAAAAAAAATTGAAAAAAAAAATTGAAAAAAACTTTTTTTTTCCAAAATCAATTATTTTGTTAAAACAAGCAGAAAGTTCTTTGAATCATTCGAATTGGACGCTTATTTCTCTCAAAAACTGCAATTTTTTACATTTAGCTCTGTATCTTCGAAATGGCTGGCCTACCTTTGCCAAAAACTTATAACCACTTCTTCCAACCATTACTAATTGAATGTTTTTTAGATCATTCGAATCGGATAATCTGTTCTCTCAAAAACTCGATTTCTATTTTCTGATCTCTTTGCTCTTTATCTCCGTAACTGCTAGACCTGCCTTTGCCTAATGTTTTTTGAACCATTCAAATCGGTTGATTCGTGCGCCCGAAAACGTTACCGAAAAATTGTATCCATACATACATACACACACACACATCCATTTTTTGAGGTATGTCAAAATGTGCAGAAACCTTCAAAACGTCGAGAAATATAAAAACTTTCAATTTCGATTTTTGGACGATTACAATAACTTACCCTACGGGAATTTAATAACGTATGCCCAAATATTTATTAACGTCTTGTAAACTAAACAATAATGCTCAAAACCAAAAAATTAACAGTTAAAGAAAATACTTTTGTAATGGATGTTCAAACATTGCTGTGTATCTCTAGATAGCCACGTCGTAAGAATGAAAGTGATGGCTGATCATAAATCTTTTTTTCTCTACTTTTAAATATTGTTGTTAAAAACTTTCTAATTTGACTTGTGGAGATATCGGTGGTGTACCTTCAAGCCCCGCTCTACCCAGTAACAAATACCTTTTAAACTATATAATATTTATACACGTTCGTGTACTTCGAATTAAATTGCCAATTCTGGTCATTATCGATCGATTTCCACGAATTTCCTGAATTCATTACAGAAACGGATGTAACTAAATGAGTGTCATGTTTTTTAACTAATTCGAAATGAAATTCGCCTCATGTGGGCGCGCTATCCGACACAGGCGTAACCGGCAACGCATGCCGAGGCCTCGTTCTATATTGATTTCCGTGACCCATTGTCGCAGCGCGGCAAGCGGACAAATGTGTCCGATTTTTCGCGGATTATTCGCAGCGAATTTCTATGCACAAACGGGAATATGGTTACATAAAAAAATTGATATGCACATATTTATAAATATAAATAGGAAATGTTTTTCACGGATTTATTTGCGCAATGTTTGTGAGTCAATATTTACTTCATAAAACAACACGAGCCGCCCAGTGTTATTACAAAGTCGATTTCAGTTTTTATAGACCCATGGGGTGATTGGATGAGGTAGTTACCTAGAACTGAATATGAGTTATTAATAGCACACAACTAATTGCTACAAAAAAAATTCCACACCTTTGAAACATGCTTAAAAGTTGCGAATCGGAAATCATGTTTAGGTTTTATTTTACCGAAATTAAAATTTTTGTAATAACCTTATTATGGTGGATCGAGACTTGAAGGTTTGTGGGTAAAATGATTCAATACCATTATTTGAAAAATAAATAAAATTAAAAATTTTTCACTAACAATATTTGAAAGTATAGGGAAAAAGGTGTACAAGCAGCCATCACCATGATTCAAATGATATCGCTCTTGGGAAATAAACGTTAATGTTTTAAAATCCAGGACAAAAGTTTTTTTTGTTAGTTTTTTGGTTGTAAGCACTGTTGTTTAGTTTACGAGACTTTAATATAGTTTCAAAAGATGTATTATCATTAACTTCCTGTAGGGTAAGTTATAGTAATCGCAAAGAAATCGAAAATGGAATTTTTTATATATCTTTACGTTTCAAAGGTATCTGAATATTTTGGTATACTTTAGAAAAACTGGATGTATGCGTGTATGTGTGTGTTGGTATGTGTGTGCGTGTATGTGTGTGTGCGTGTATGTGTGTGTGTGCGGATACAAATTTTCGTCGACGATTTCGGGAACACCGGTCAACCGATTTGAACAATTCCAAAAACATTCGATTTGTATTGATAGGGAGACGTGCTGATTAATTTTTTGGTGAAGGCAGGTCTAGCCTTTCCGAAGATACGGGGCAAAAAAAGCTAAAAACGGTAACCCAGTTTTTAAGAGAACGGAGCATCCGATTTTAATATTCCAAAATCATTTTGCTTATATTGACAATATGAAGTACTGAATAAATTTTTGAGAAGGCAGGTCCAGCGATTATGGACTCTCAGTGAAAATAAGTTAAAAGAATGTCATTTGACGGTCAAAAGTGTTTATTGGACATATATGTACATCAAATTATCAGATATTTTATAAAGATTTTAATAATGTGTACACATTTTTTGTAAATTTTTTTGGGTTCTGTACCAAAATTTTTAATTACAGTACGGGAAGTTCCAGCAATTTTCCTTGAGGCATGACGCCATGCACCCCACTAGTTTTTAGGTTAGATTCAACAGTTTCTTTTATATCACTTCTATAGAAAGTAACATGTGGATGGGGTAAAAAAAAAACTAAACCTTTACTCTGACAAAGGTGTAAACAAAGAAAATTGCAAAAAATATGTTAAAAAAGCACTTTTTACAAAAGATAAATTAAATAAATATTTATTCCAACTCTGTTGATGAATATTTCTGACAAATACCATATCAAGTTTCTATAAAGAGTAAGCTCTATGAAAAATATATCCTTGAAATTTATATTTTGCATTGGTTGAATAATGTGGTTAGTATTTTGTGAAATCTTCTTAAATTTAAAATTAAAACATCGGTCCTGTTTTTTCCCTGACTGTCTCATTTTACCCTGCCTAAGGGGCAAAAAGAACTGAGTGACATTCTTTTGTAAAACAGCTAAAAACATATATCTGCAATGATGAATTAATTCGAGAGTTTTACTGAACATAGTCAGATAGTTGTTTGTCTGACATGTGTTATTTGTTGTGATATAATTGGTTTGGTTTTCACAATATAAGTGCTCAAAGTCAAATTGGACCTTTGTACCCCTATAGAAATTATTATATAAATGTAATGCAATTGTATATGATAATTATAATGAGAATTTAATTGCTCACACGCGATTGAAGTAAAACTTATTTGCCACTGTACAAAGTTAAGCATATTTAAGTTAAGTAAAAATAAAAAAATTATATAACAATTTTGAATAATGTTTATTAGTAATATGGTAACACTCGTGATGCACACATTTATAGTTTCAACCATTATACACATTTTTATAATGATAAATTATAAATTATACATTTATAATAACAATAAAAATATGTATAATATTTATAAACAATAATGTAATTAAAGTCATGCTTTAAATATGACATGATCGGTTTGTCATTGTAATTAGCATTTAGAAATGAATTAAAATGAAATAAATTCTATAATATTCGTTCACACGAATATATTATTCTATAATATTGTTTTTGCAACTTCGCTCATCATGTAATTGTGTTTGCAGAACTTCGTGTAATTAAAATTAACATACATTCATTGAATGCTTGTATTTTTTTTACTTTTTCGCTGGCGATAAAATCTCATTCTTTGAACAGCTGTAATATCTGTCTTGCCTAAAAAATATTTTCTATTTTAATTTATTTATCAACGCCGATTTCCTTGTTGATATCGGAAAGCAATTAAGCATACACCGTTGATGCCGGTACGCATACAACGACAGATCTCTATTCATATACGCGACGACTAATCACAATCGATCCGTATAGAAATGATTTCATCGAGAGCGAATAACGAATCATTGGCACTCGATTTTGCCGAAACCCACTTCCGTTGCATTTGTATGGATTTACACCCTAGTCGCGCCTGAATAAGTTTTACTTAAAAAATAACTCAATTGTTTCCCACAAATTTTACTGTATATATGAGTTGTCTCACAATTTGCAAAAAGTGAATTTTATTCTTAATTAATTTGTTTTAATCCCTTTACATTTTTTGTCATTCAAAATATTCAAATACCATTAGTCACTCAATATTGGGAAAGCAACAAGTCATCGCAAGCCGCTGAAATCGCACGACGGCGCCGTTTATGTAGTAGCATTTCCGTCGGCTAGAAATCATGAACTCCTGCGGCCGTGGAAACCCGAATCACTGCCAGAAACAGTCGCACACAATAATATAGACCCGATCCAGGCGGCATCAGAATCAGTCGAGAAACTCCGCGTCATAAATCCCAAACTAATAACGGACGAAATTCCGCGCGAGAGCCGAAACACCCGCCGCCGGGAGAGGCCATAAATTAAGTTTTAATATACAGGAATAAAATGGCTTTTTACGCGCCGGGGCTCCGTACAATAATCGCTATTAAGTCGCTCGTGTACGAGGAAGCGGCAATGTTTCAGAGCTTTGTGATTTGTAAAAAATATACGGTTTTATTATGTGCGTACCTGCATGCTCATAAAGGTTTATTAACATCAAATAAAGTTAAATTAGAGCAATAAAATTGAAGTTTCTGGCAATTGTGCTTGCTTATATTGTTGGATAGTGATGTTATTGCTTTTGTTTACATGGAATTTTATTCTGCATATGTTATTAAAACACAATCTGGCTAAATTGACAATAAATGTGTACTTTGCAAGTGATATTTTTAACTCTTGGCTGTTCCCACCGTGGGGACAAAGTATGTCTAGTCAATCATTCAGTTGTTCTCTTCGGGGCACATAACAGTTTGTTAATACGGATAACAGAATTATTTCACCGCATCTATGTACCTGTTTAACTATTTATTTGTTTATCTGAATGTTGTCTTCCAGTCTATTAAACTACTAGTCTACCTATCTACAACCCTACTAAAATTTCTGTCTACTAGTCTACTTATTTATTTACCTACCTGTCTAACTGCTTAATTTACTACGTGTCTCCATGTCTACCTGCTTGCCTGTTATACTATATATTATTATTATTAATACTATCTTTTTGTTCTCTACTAGTCTATCTATAAGACTGTTTACCTGACTATCTGTTCTACTTGCTTACCTACATACTTTGCTTGACTACTTGGACTAAAAAATGGAATTACTTCACCGCAAATATGGGATCGTTCAAGGATTACGTAAGCAGATTTATTACAATTATTTACCCCCCCATCCCCCTTGTCAGCAAAAGTAAGCAAAGCTCTTACCCCCTCCCCCCACGCTTACGTAAACATTTTGCAATTAATGTAAAAAAATCAAAATACTACCTATGACGTAATCATCATCCAGACTCCACTGCCCCCCATGTCACTCAAAATAAGCAAATTAACAACCCCCCCGCCCCCCTATAGTGCTTACGTAATACTTGAACGGACCCTATGATAAACAATACCTTTATCAAAATCAACCGTTTTACATGTCAAAAATGGGCATGCAATTATTTACAATTTATTGCAAATAAACGTGCCTGCCTATCTCTACCAAAAACTAATGAGAACTGATATCTTTTGAACAGTTTTTCAAACTCACAGGATTGGTTTTTTGCCGAAACATTTTATCCTTCGGGAAGAAGACAAAAGTTGAATTTTTTATGAAAATTTCATATAAAACTATCTTTACTTGGTTCTGAAATTATGCTGTACAATAACACCTTTTCAGGGTGTATGCTTTAGTTCAAAAGTTGCATTGTGTTTTTGGTACCAAGATGCAAAACGGAAATATATCAGTAAACACCATTAGCTGTTCATTAATATCAAGTAATGTAATAATTCTAGACAGTTGTTACCCCTGAAAAGTACTGTAAACTTATTGATCAAATATTAAATTTCTGAAATTATTTAAATTCGGAAAATTATTGCTACATTCACGGTGTCTTCAATTGCTAATTTTATTTGTGTGTAAAAGGTACATTTTGAAAATATCAATACTTTTGCATAGTATCTTGCGTATTTATATATATAGTAAGAAAAATCGTATATTAGTGAAAGTAATATATTCTACTATCTTTAATAATAACAATTAACCCTAAAGAATGAATCAACATCCATAATGAATACCCAGATGAATTACATCATTATGATATGATATTATACTCTCAGCCTCTCACCATTCTGAATTCACCATACGAGTTGTATCTTGATTACCAATACGTCCAAAGTAAATAATGGATAATCATGAAATAAAGAACAACCGATACAAAGGCTATCTGGGCATTGTTGAATCGAATCTATCGTCTGGCCTGAGTTAGATAAACTTCTCCGCTGAAATATACGACACCGTTCGAACACCTGTTTCGTAGCTGTATCGCAGTATCGCTTCTCGAGAATTCTACTTATTAATCAATAGAGACCGAGATCGTGAAATGGAGTACGGTTCCTTTTTCTGTAATATATTTTCTCCTGAGACGATAGCGATATAAATATTCAGGTATTATATGAAATATAATATTCATCATGAGCTTCAGTTGCAACTGGACAAAGGCAACTGAATATAGTTATTATGTTCACAAAGTGTACTTGAACATTTATTAGTCAATGAATATATAATATTCTCGGTAGAATTCTTCAGCAATAGATAAAAAATAACGTGCCAATTGGAGTTCATGCATCTACTCCAAAACGATAACGACATTAAATACTGCGTAATAAACAATGCTAGATAACAATTGGGTCTTCAAGGGCTGCTTAATTATTTTCTCTATTAACTTCCGAAGAAGAAATTGATCTTTTGCCAAAAATTTCAATTTGCTAATTTTATGTTGTCGCGACGTTTCAAGTCATTCTCAATCGAATGAACCAAGCATGGAAAATGTATGTGTGTGTTTATCAATGCTTTGTTTTATCCGAATTTTGGCCTAAAAGTGCAAAACTTTAGAATAAATTTCGAACCGATTTTGAAAACTCAAGAACCCTTTGAGAGACATAAATTGGTAATGATGCTGATTAGTTTTTTATAAAGATCGGTCGGTTCGTTTTTTTTGCAATTGATTGTTCAAATAATTTTTTTAGTGATTTTAATGAAGCCTCGTATGGCGATAAAGTTTCTGGTCTGCTTAATAAACATACTGAAATATTAAAGGCTGATAAAAAGTGGTAAAAATTGGTGGCCCTTTTAGAAAATACACTATGAATATACTAAAGAGTATTCGTTTGTCAAAAATAATAAATTTGTTCAAATTGAATAACCTGCAATAGTTTTTCACTAATATAATGTTCTACAGAACATTTTGGGTAGTTCATGCAACTTGCTTTTAGGGAAAATGTCACTCATATACCTAGTTTGAAATACTTTATAACCAAAATTATAACCATTTCAAGGCTCAAATAGAACATAATAATATTTATAATTTTGAAACTAAAATTTATAATTTTAAATTTAAACATTTAAACAAGGATAGAGAAATATGGTGAATATTATTACACAAAGTTTGAAAACTCTATCAAAATACATCTGGTATAAAGCCTTGATCGTTTCGGCATTAATAATTAATAATGAATTTTTAACATATTAAGCCCGGTGCACACGAGGCCAGTATTTCTTTATTCAGGATTTCTGTTAAGTTTTCTGGTAAGATAAGCAAGAATTTTGCGCCAGATATTCACTTATTTTATGATTAATAATAATTTCCTGCATTTTCAAATAGATCAATATGAATATACACTGTGAATTTTACAATTCATATTTTATATGACGAAAATGCACAAATACTTAAAAGTGTACAAACACAGCATTGTATGAAATGTAAACAATAAATACATATGTATCGTATCCGATTAAGATGAATTCATAAGATGATTTAATCTTATATTCATAAGAATTAAATGTAGTTATGAGTTATGTTATGAGTTTTAAACATATTTTTGCATTTCTATGCTTTTCAAATTGCTTTAATGGCATTAAATAGTTGCCAAAAGCCTCTGCAGATTTGAAAATTCGTGCGTTATGTAAACTTGTCGTCAAACGAATCCTGATTAATCAAAGCATCACTGAAGCATTAATCGAAGTAACGATTTCTTAAAAAGCCGAGTTTCATCAACAACACTTCGCATTTTTTGGAATTTGGTCAGAAATGCGCTTAATCCTGCACACCCCTTACTATATGTACATTTTTCCTTTCTCGCGGAACACAATAGAGCAGTTGATTCGCAGGCGGCTGTCCTATTGTCCCCTGAATGTCCGTAAATCCTTTTTCTGAAACATGACTCGAAATGAAAAGATCTTACAGGACTCGACAGTCAAAAGTGAGATTGTGTTTATTCTGTTATATGTAATTTTTAAATTTTCATGAGGAATGGTCAATGGAAACGTGCTATATGTACATATGCAATGAGATCGTGTTGAGTATTACTTGATGGACATCTGTCAATAATGTGTTCTAGTAATTTTGAATGAATTTAAAATGAAGGTATAAAAGGACTGATATTTAACAATGCAGATTCTTATACTTATTAGCCTAGTCAAAGCTTCAGTTCTGTGCGATTTTTTTGCAAAATGTCAAAGATACAAAATTCTTATTTTATATTTTCAAATATTCAGAAATTCTTATTTTTTATCTAAATTTCATTTTTGACGATGTATAAAGGCTGCATATATTTGGCTTTATATTTATATATTTGACTGTGCTATATTTCATAATTTTTATTTTTAGCAGCAATCAGAATACAGTATCCAATGAGCTATTTATTCATTTAACTTGATTCAATTTATTCAATCACACTTAAAAACTATATCAACAAATATATCAAGATTTATCACTGCAATGAGTGATATTCCAATAATTTTCAGTTCTCTAAAGATGTAGCAATGCTAACGCTCTTGTTTATTGTCTATTGGAAACTCTTTCAAACTTCTTGAGACTGGTGATTTTGGCTAGTACAAATTTTGTATTAATTATATAGGGTAGCTAGGGGCTTATTGTAACAGGGGTAAAATATAAAATATATTATTTAATAGGATCTTAATTGATATTAAAATATTTCCTTGTCTCGATTGAACAGGTAAACGAGATAGCTACTGTCCCGTAGGCCAAAGTAATTTTGAAAAATGTGAAAGAGAAGATCATTTTTGCAATTTAATATAAAAACGTATTATCATTAAATTTTGGTATACGGTATTTTTATCGACTAATTTAAAACTTTGTATATCTTAATTTGTTTCAAACATTATCAATTTTTATGCAACAAGTTATGTGATTGCTAAATTGAGTAAATAATTGTCTTGACTAATTGTAAGTTGTAACAAAATTTTTAGGTATATTGAAATCAAACACTAAAATATACCATTAGTTATAATAAAGATAAGTGAAAGCCCATAAAAAAAAAGATGAGTGATTTTTAATTCTGTACTACGCAAATAATAAATCAAATGGAAATTGTGAACGAATCGACCTACAATATGCTCTAATCTACAAAAAACTTCTTTGGCATTGAAGATTGATCTTGGTGGGCAAAAATATGAAGAAAAAATAAAACAATTAGCAGACGCGAATGAAAATCGTTAATATTGATGGAGACGCCTGGATTGCGCAAAAATATGAAGCAAAGATAAATAAAAAATCAGGTTAAAGGTGGTAAAAGTAAACAAAAAGCTAAATGAAAGGTGAAGGGTGAAGCCAAAGGTAAATCAACAAAAATAAAACCAAAGTAACCGCAACTAAAAAAAAATTGATATTCAAATTTTAAATCTACTAAATCAGAATAGTAGTATTTTTTGACCTGTGGTGAATTTTATACACAAATCAATCAAGCCTTATACCTATGAATGTTAATTTTTCAATAAAACTTTTAACCCTCCGGCGGGCGCAGTCCAAATATGGACAGAATCGGGCGCAGTGTCTCTGACAGATACAGATTTTAAGTATATTCACATGAGGTTCATACTTTTATATACTTTTATTTATAATGGTCTTTTTGCAATGCTGAATATGTATATTATATGCATACAAAAAAACTAGTTGGTATTGGTATTTAGCCTTGAGGCAAGTTATATGAACTTCCCGATATGTGTAAATAATCAACTTAATCAATAAAAAATAAATTAATTTATGAGTAATTCAAAGTAATCCGAGTGGATTTATTACACATCATTGTAAACGAACGCACACGTTAACTCGGAGTATTTTCTGAAAGCAAATTTTCAAAAATCAATAATTTTTATAATTGAAACAGTTTTCGTAAGATTTTAATGGTTTAGTATGTTCAATAAGACCAATACTATATCGTTATACCTAGTAAAACGTCTACTTTTAATTTTATAAACGTCAAAAAAACTACTCATTTTCTCAAATTTGATGAATTTTTAAAATCAAACTTAAGGCCGTAATATTTTAGTAAGTTCTATAAGACCATCATATAACGCGAAAAAAAAGTTCCACAAAAATCGGCTTAAATTTTCTTTTCTAACAGTTAATTACTGGAAAACGGCACGGTAGATTTTCACCTAAAACTAATCAGTATCATTCCCAACTAATACCTTTTGGACGGTTTTTAATTTTTTAAAATCGATTCGGAGGTATAAACTTAAACATGAACGAAAAGTTTAACACTTTTTTTTACAAATTACAAAGAAACGTCTCGGCAGATCGTCGCACAAAACTGACAAACGATAACCCTCACCGACTCAAATGGCTTTTAAATTTCTGAAATCGGTTCAGGCGTTCTTAAGCAAACGTCAATGAAAGGTCTAATTTTGACAAACGCCAAAAGAACAATACTAATTTTTGCAAACTTTGACAAATTTTTAAAATTAAACGATTTGTCGTAAGGTCGTAATATTTTAGTATGATCTATAAGACTATGGTATGTACTGTCAAAAAAATCATAGAAGTCGTCGAAAAACGGAGAGGTTAATCTTAATGAATGCAACTTTGTATGTACTTTCTTGGAAAAAGCAAGTAATATTAACATTATTCTTAAAGTTACAATAGTTTTCTGGAAACAGTAGAAATCCACTGTACGACTTTGCGCTATTCATAAATCGTCAGTGCAGCATTTGTTTGTAAGTTTTCTCCTCGAATCCAATTGATTGAACAACAAACGTATGCACATCCGATAACATTTTGTCCTGTGAAAAAACTTTACAGAATGATTTCCCTTTGAAGCTTCCAACATCAAAAGTAATCGCATTCGCCGATTGCATGTACAGATGCGTGTTGTCTAAACAAACAGCGGTGCGCCGGGTTCGGTAGATGCATTGTTAACACGTCTCAGGCAGCGCTGTGCTTGTGTAGATTTACTGATTCTGTCGTGTCACCGTATGTTTCTTTCTCCCTTTGGGAATTTTCACAGACAAAAATGCTATCTGATACACGAATATATGATCCTGTGTTTGCGGACAGTAAATTGTTTTGTTTTATTTAGTTATTTAACATAGAGAAGCTTGAGAAGATAAAGGTGCTATTGAATTTGAGTAGTCCACATTGTATAATCATAATCCTGATAATACTTGTTCTTGTTTCTTTCTTCCCTTGAAAATTTTTGGAGATAAAAATACTGGGGTAGGACAGAGCACAAAAGTCCAAGTTGAATTTTTATTTATTTATTTTGTTTTGAACAGCATTCAGAATCTAATAGTTGTATAAGCAGTTGTGCAAATTTTGATATTAATCTGTTTGACAGATGGCAATCCAATCATTTGTTACATCTCTGTAAGATATATTATTATTATAATAATTGTAATAGGGCGAATATTTTATTGGTGCAGTAATGCCAGGTAAAGGCTATTTTTGGAAACATATTGCTATCTATATTTCCAAAAGATAATCGTAGTCTGACAACAGACTGCTCGAAGTGGGTATCGAACTCGAGTCCTCTGAAAAAGTTCCATCGGTTTTAACCGCTTACCTCCGGGCGAGCCCTCTTTGACAAATAATATTGTGAAAACCAAACCAATTGTTTCACAACAAATACCACATATCACACAAACAACTATCTGACTATGTTCAGCTAAATTATTAGAGTAGAAATGTGTTTTTTTGCTGTTAAATATTTGTCACCTGGTTCTCTTTACCCCGCATTTTTAATTTTGAAGAGATTTTACGAAATAATAGCTACATTATACAAACAATGCAAAATATAAATTTTATAGGTACATTTATTAAAGAGGTAACATTTTTTGAAGTAAAACAATTTTAGGCGAGTATAAATCCTTACGTCATTCGCTCTCGACGAGATCATTTCTATACGGGTCGATTGTGATTAGTCGTCGTGTATGTGAATAGCGATCTGTCGTTGTTTACGTACCGGCATCAACGTTGTATGTGTACCGATATCACAATGAAATCGGCATAGATAATTAAACATTTTAAAGTTTCATCGTTGTACAAATCTTGATTTACTGAAAAATTTCTGAATCAGAAGAATATTTTACTCCGTTCTTTGAAAATAATAAAACAAATTAAACATTTGTGCCGTGTACTAAACGTAAGTTTACTGATTAGAAATTATTTCTATATTATTCGTAGTTTCTATAAACTTTTGAAGTTGTTAAAATGGAATGTATTTTTTAGGCAAGACAAATATTACAGCTGTTCAAAGAATGAGATTATATCGCCAGTGAAAAAGTAAAAAAAATACAAGCAGTCAATGAACGTATATTAATTTAATTTACATGAAGTTCTTCAAACACAATTACATGATGAGTGAAGTTGTGAAAACAATATTTGTTTAGGCGTTGTTTAACTGCGTAAACGAATATTAAGGAATTTATTGATCAGCAATTATTCAATTTCTCTAATGAAGGTTCATTTCTAAATGCTAATTACAATGACAAACCGATCATGTCAGATTTGAAATATGACTTTAATTGCATTATTGATTTAAATATCATTGATATTTTTAATGCTATTATAAATATATAATTTACAATTTATCGTTATAAAAATGTATATAATGTTTGACACTAATAAATGTGTGCATCACGAGTGTTACTATATTACTAGTAAACATTATTTAAAATTGTCATATGATGTATTTATCTCTTGTACATTAGCAAATAAGTTTTACTTCAATCGCGTGTGAACCTTACGCGCACTCCTTTTTTTATTACCTTGATTTGGTATCTCAAAATGATCATCAGCAGAGTTGGAATAACAGTTCATTTAACTTATCTCTTGCAAAAAATGCTTTTTTGTCAGGCTCTATGGTTTTTTCTACCCCACCCATAAGTAAGCTTCTATAGAGGTTTTAAAAAATATCAGTTGAATATACCTAAAAAATTACAATAATGTATTTAGATGTGCAAATATTTGCAATACTCCAGTTTATCCCATCTTTATGTGTTGATTGAAATACAAAAAACTCGAATATATTTTACTAATAATAATAATGAAATTAAAATTATTCATTAGTGAAAAACATAAATGCTGTATCAAATAAAGTATGAACTATGAAATTTATGGATATTAAATAGATCAGCGTTATAAATCAGTTAAACTTTTGAAGTTAAGTACTTTTAAATTAAAGATTGATCATTCGATATTTAAATATTTGTCTTGTCGTAAAAACTAAATATTAAAGCTAAGATGCAGGATTTTCTTTAATCACTGTGAATAGCACGCATTTATAGAGACCAGTGAAGATATTAAATTGGAGACAAATATTTACCATCTTCACATTTCTCATTTCGAAAACATTTTCTTTTTAATTGTCTATCACGATATTTATGTCACTTTCAATCGCTTTGTCTCATGTCCAACATTTTCTAGATTTTTATGCAGGGCAATTTATTTTCTGTGTTTTTATAACGATTTAAGCATGCAAACATCTGTCTTTTCCAATGACCTATTTTCACCTTTGTAAACACCTGAACGTGTATACTCGCAATCAGTCGCCAAGAAGGCGTGATGCCGCGGATGGAAAAGCTTACGTTCTTTGTTCTTATTGATTTAGGGTTCAATAGTCATTGCAATGGTAGCATTATTACTTACATTTTATTATTACTTATTTTCTTAACTAAAACTTCCAAAATATTTCACCGTACGATACAGTTATATTCAAAAATTAAACAGGATAGGTCGAGGCACAAAGGTCGAATTTGACTTCTAGAAATTATACTATTTGGTTTGAAACCTACCTGTCAATTATAAACTATATAGATTCCAGTTAGCTTCTAATTATAAATATACGCATTTTTTACTGTTTTTTTCTAAAATTTGTCTCTTTTTGCTTCATGGGTGCCCTAAGAAGAGGACGTCAGGGTGCAAATAAGTCCAATGGCTTCTTTTTATTTTGAAGAGATTTTACTAAAGAAACGCTACATTATTAAACCTATGTGAGATACAAATTATATGTGATTTTTTTCTACGAAGTTATTATTGTATCTAAGCTTGATCTGGTATTTCGAAAAAAAGCTGAAATTAGCAGAAGTCAAATAACTACTGATTTAATTTATCTCTTGTAAAATTGTTGAACATAATTTACTTTATTATTTACTATATCTCAATGTTTACACCTTTGCTAATGTAGAGATTTATTTGGTACTTTTTACCCCACCCACATGTAAGCTCTAATAGAGATTTATAAAAAAAGCAATTGAATCTAACTTAAAATCAATAATACCTTTTACAAAACAATTTGAGCAACAACAGTACTTGCAACCAATGAAAATATGATGAAATAGATTCTTCTTCATTCAATTAACAATACTACACATTATTTGTTTCTGTTAATAATTGAAAACGAACTGTTTAATGCCTTCCTGCAATATATTGTGGGTGCATCCAGCTCAATCTTCTCCACCGCTGCTGGTAATTCGAATTGAATGTTGAACAACTAAAGTTCCTAAAATGTTCTGTACTAACACTAACTATCATTGACCATTTGAAGTATGTACAATAATAATAGAACCTTTATGCTCATGTATAGCCCTTAAAATATACATTCAATAACAATAACAATGTTACAACTCTTTAAAGATGCCAATTAATAAAGTTATTTATTTATATCATTCAAGAAACTCTTGCTATATAACGGAAAACAATATTAAATAGATAATTATTTTAATTATTGAAGCCATCATTATATTATTTCTTCCTTTTTTACTTTTTCATTTGTTATTTATTTGAAAAGTACAGGTGTAATTGGCAGAGCCTCAGTGTAATAACTACTAGGTTAAAAGATTAATTTTTGCGTTCCCTACAGTCTGATATCAAGCAGTAGGATATCCATTCTCACCACTTTTTGAATTCAATATATTTGCAAGTAATATAGCCTAAATAGTGTTAATGCATGAGTGGAGTATAGCATCGTGTAGGCAAATTGGTGGAACTTTCAGCAGCGTAATTCAAAATTTTTAAAAGCTTTAAAATTATTTGAAAAAATTGATCTTTTCATTATCAATCTTAATTTAAAGCATAAGCGCGTTATAGCTAGAGATCTATAGATACATAGAGCGTTCAACTTCATAGTTGAACGGTTAAATATTATAAATCTTAGTACGGAACCAATGGAAATGTGAAAAAATCGTTCATTTAATATTGACGTCGTTATAAAATATCTGATAATTTGATGCGCATATATCTAATTATCATTTTTGACCGCTAAATAGCATTTATAAATCTTTTTTATTAGATCGTTGTAACCGCTGAACTAGTCCCAAAAATTTCATCATATCTTTATTCTATCAATGAAAGAGAAAAATATTTTCAAATTCAAATTTGACTTTCTTTTCCCTTAAAAACAGAATTGCCATTTCTTGCACGTTTTACTTCATGTCTACCTAAAAGCTAGACCTGCCTTTGCCAACAACTAATTAGTTTCTCTATCAATAGGCACCAAATTTTGAATAATTCAAATCGATTGATCCGTGCTCTCAAAATTCTGGACAAAAATTTGTATCCAAAAATTCATACTTACATACTACACATACATACATGTACATCATTTTTTTCTAAAGAACCTATGTCAAAATGTTTATAAAACCTTAAATCTCAAAGATATGCAGAAAAATCATTTTTGATTGTTTTGCGATTACTATAAATTACACTGTAATTACAAAAACTACAATGTAATTAAAAAAAAAAACTAATTTGAAATTTGTAAATGTATACAACCATAACCATAGAGCATTTTTTTGAAGTATATGTATTCAAAAACTAACAGAACAATTACTAATTATCTCGAATGGCATAAATGGATTGCAAATTATATGGACGATGTTTTTTTATTTATGTTTAAACTATTCAAACAAAATTATCTCAATTACTTTGAATGTTATTTAAATTCCGAACAAAATGTTTGACTTGTTCAAAATTTTACCAAATTCCAATTAATCTTTTAAACTTATGGAAAACCATAGGACATACCACAATGACCAAGTATATATCATATTTTGGGAACCTGCCGTATGCAACAGTTTGCACAATGGGCCCCGATTTCGATTCGATCGGCCGGCTGAGATCCGCCTTGCGGAGTTGCCGTTGTTCAAATAGTTTCAATTAGGACAATTAAGATAAGTCATTAGAATCTAGACGTTCTCAGCAGTTTCTAGAATACACTCTGGCGTTTCCATCGATCTTCAACTCCCACAAGTCTCGGTACAATCGGCAGGACGGGAAGATGTGTTTATACAAAACTCTTGTCTTGTTTGCGAACTGACTCGTTGTGTAAGTTGGATGATCAGTTTTGATGCGCTAGGGAAATTTTTATTTGGTTTATTTTATTCTTGGTTTTAATGCAAAGTTCAGCTATTGTAGAAATAATCTAGTATTGGATTATTATTTTTAGTAGATAAACCTATCTACTAAAGCTGATTTTCTGACCTGTTTTGTTTTGATTCTGTTTTATACAACTTTTTATCCCCATCTTAATACCTTGATCATTTCTAATAACGCTTAATATTTGTAATAATTTATCGATATCATCAATATGCATCAATATGAATTTTGTTTGGTCTAATCTATTTTTTGGCAGAGATTCTGTATACTTCAAATAATCGATAAATTTTATCGTTTTCATTCTTTCCATTTAAAAAATCATATAATGTCTAACAAAATTAATCAAGATATATATGCATTGGCTGGAATTGAATCAGAGGTCCTGGTTTCAATTCCACTTCGAGCAGCCTGTTGTCTGGCAGTGGTGACAACAGTTTTCAGTTGAAAATATAGCTAGCAATATGTTTCCAAGTGAAAATAGCCCTCATCCGGCATTGCTGCATCAATAAATATTTGCCCTATTATAGAAATTGTAATAATAATATATCATACTGAGATGTGACAACTATTTGGGTTGCTTTCTTTCGAACAGACTAGTTAAATCAGCACAAGAGCTAATAGGACTGATTGCTGTTCAAAAAATAATTAAAAAAAAAACAAAAAATGCATATCTCTAATAATGTGAAATAACTGGCCTCACATCTTTTCACTAGAGGTTCACAATATAAAAAAATAAAATAAAACTAGTGGTCGTGCCTTGAAACAAATTGCTGGAAATTCCCGTACCGTAACGAAATGTGCGAGGTATATTAAATGTTTTCAAATAGATTATTATAAATCAATACTGTAACATTTTCTAATATTTATAAGAATTATATAAACTGATTTGCAAAGTTGAAAATATTTGTTTAAAGTATATTAGAACTTAAGTCAGAATTACAATTAAAATATTTTCGATATACACATAAATGGAAAAAAATTCAAGCAATTTTTTTTACAGAAGCAATTATTTTGTTAAAACAAGCAGAAAGTTTTTTGAATCATTCAAATCGGACTCTCAAAAACTGCCATTTTTTGCACATTTAGCTCTGTATCTCCGAAGCCGCTGGACCTGCCTCTGCCAAAACTGATCACCACTTCTCCCTATTATTAGGAATCGTAATTAGGAAAAATTGTATCCTTACATACATACATACATACATACACACACATTCATTTTTTCCTAGATATTCCAAAATGTTCAGACACCTTCAAAACGTGAAGAAATGTAAAAATTTTCAATTTCGATTTTTGGACGATTACAATAACTTACCCTAAGGGAAGTTAACGATTAAAATATATAATTTTAAATACGTTTTAAATAGAAAATTATTGGTATATACTGATGAGCTTATAAGTTTCGGTCAACATGTTCGGTGCTTTAAAGATTCTCACAAACTTCTAAAAAAAATGTTTCAATAAAAGTGCGTTCTATTTTACTCAGGTGAGTTATATTTTTACCAATTTTGGTTATAAAAAATGGCAATAAAAACATAACTGATCCTTCTCTTCCTTTTCATCTCATCTACTAACTGCATTCGTCATTTTTAAATACAAAACGTAGGAAATTTGTAGAGGAGGAGAAACAAATATATATTAAAATGTTTGTCCATGAAGATCAATAAAAAAGTATTGACATATATACTTGTCATAATCAATTATGAATTTATATCAATTAATCCAATAACTTAAACTATAGGAAGTTAATGATAATGTCTTAACTAAATCATTGCTATACATTCGAGGCAATAGTCGATAGTTCCAATATGTAATCTTTTATTTATTATATAAAAATATTTGTAAAAAAATATTTTAATTCTTATTTTCGTATGTGCATTATTCCAATGCAGTTCATCACTGTGCTCTTGTAGCATTGTAAATTGTAAGTGTCCGTTGTGAAATGGACAGAGGTGCAGAATGGATTTGGTGCCAGATAGTTTCAGTAATCCGACCGTACTCAGGCACTCTAATTGCACCTGCAATTAGTCCGTCGAACTGTATTCAGAGCAGCAATATTGCTTTGAGGTCACTCTTACGATATGCGGACGATCGTGCAATTGTATGTTACAACAATACAACATTACTCGAGGAGTTGTGCAATTTCTAAGAACGGCTACGAGTTCAGCTAGTTAGTGAGGCATTATCAACTAATCAAAATTATTAAAGTACTAGAGCTCGCCATTGCGTGAACGGGTAAGGACGTGGGCTAGCAGAAACTAGTCTTAAGCTCGAAATCCACCTCGATCAAGCTCGATATCACGTAGCACGATTTCCACTTCAGATTATGGATTACAGCTTATGAAACACTTGATGGCTCTAATTGCTATTAAATGAACCCTAAAAAAACTTAAAAATATTAATGCAGGGGGAAGTCTCCGAGTGCCGCACACTTAAGGTTATTTATTTATTTATTTATTTATTTATTCATAAGCAAGCCGTAATCAATAATAATAGATATTATTTCAGGCTCTTGTCAAGCTTATTCATAGTTAATATTAAAAGAATAGTAATTTTATAATAATCATAGTAGCTGCACGAATTTCGCTTCTGAAAAAAAAGAGCTGAAAAAAAGCATTCGAACATTAAATACAATGTTCATCATCAAGTTCATCATATTAAAGTCTATTTGACCACCAGTCAAGCTCAAAATTCTTGCACAAGGTTGAAAGTTATACTCATTTAAAACCGTAAAAAATTTAAATTAATATAATAGCAATAAAAAAAAAGAAAAAAAAAATGGTTGTACAGGCGATCAAATGGTCAGACTACAAAGATACAGGATAAGGATTATGCAAGAAAATAGTTATTGAATTCAAATTGATTTATAAATAAACAAAAAAATATTTTACAAATTGTTTATTATATTATGACTTATGTTAGATAATATAGTTAGAAATCAAACTAAATTAACAAACACGCAATATTTGCTAAACAATAATTAATACTATCAATCAACCTTTGATTACAAAAAATATGATTTTGCAAAGTGGCACCTAGTACCGGACATTTCAAAATAACCAGCATTGAACATATATGTAGCCATCTCAACATTCTGGAATGTGTGGCACATTTGTTTTTGACGAATATTCTTAGATATTACAAAAAATCACTAATTATCTACCCTTTTGGCTGGGCCACATTGATGCTCTCAGCTGGAGCATTCATCATAAGATTTTGATTCCTTGACTAGAAAATACGAAAAATGGTGGTATGTAGTGACTGTTAGCACTCATACAGAATAAAATTAAATAATTAGAATAAATTACGTCAATTCTCACAAGGAGTATCAATATGTTTACTTTCGGCGTAAAGGGACGACTTAGTGTCCGGTGGTAAGGGACAGACAATTTCGTTCATTTGGTGGTACCTACTAAAAATGTTTAAAATATCTAATAATGTTTTTAAAATATCTAATAATGTTCTTAATTAAATGTATCTAATAATGTAGTTAAATAGAGCGTCCGGCTTTAGGTGCCGTCCGGCGTTACGGAACTTCCCTCTACTAATTTTCACTCATGTCTTGACGTTTTCCAAAAATGAATCGTTAATGACAAGTATCATTGAAACAGAATCAACAATGAAAATTGTTTATATTTGAACAAGTTTTAATATAAAAGAAATAAATATTGCACCAAAATCATTTATATCAACAATCAATCAATTATTATAAAGAAACTCTAACAGAAGTTAATTATGAACTAGTATAATACAATACTTACAAACATTAAACTGAACTTTGAACTTAAACATACGAAAATAATTAAGTATGAAAACATCAAACATAAAAAACATTGACCCTAAAATTAAAGAAATATTAGTTATTAAACATGTGCATTGTTGTTTAAATTAAATCACAAAGATCATTATTAGCTTTTTCTCCATTAGCATAAGTTCTTGACGGTTTCTTGTAATATCTGTAACACTTGATATATAGCCTAACAAGAAATACTACAAATCATTTATAAAAGCTAATGATAATAATAATTTTATAATTTTCTTAGTAGTTCCAAAAACCATACAATTTACAGTTGAATATATAAGCATCAGTCTTGCTCTTCTATTACAAATAGCATTATATCAATAAGATTACTTGAACTAAATCTAAATTTAAGACTTATATCAACATTATTACTTTTATTATTATTTTTAAATTTATGTCAGTAAATGAAAATGAAAAATAAAGCATATTTCGAGGTCACAATATTTAATACCAACAATCTTTCCTTGGTACATCCTAAAATACCGCAACTAACAGTAGCTGACACTAACTAATTATTTGTTAACTGCCTTCACAAACCAGACAGTATCAACCATCAGATGTTGTAGTCGGTTGTAAAATCTTTTTCATTTTGATCTCTCTTCACTATTTTGTTTTACAATTAGTTCAGATAGATTTTTCTTATGTTTAGCCTTTTATCCGAAAAAGATATAAAAACATGTCACAGTACTGTACCCATAGTAATAGTTATTATACTATCAGAAGAAATTGAACAAGAAGACTTGCGATGGGCTTTTTAAAAGCTTAATGTAGAGCGCTGACTGAAAACAAGAATGTAAACTTGTTCAAACAAACATACTTCCTAATTATTTCTTTCGATACTGTCTTAAAATCAGTATAGTTTAGCTGTTATGGCAATTGTCACTATCGTACCCTGGCACAACCATGCCCAGTCTTCCCTATAATGTAAAATATGTGTATAATATTATTGCATTATTCCTTTGTTCATGTGACCCATTTAGTAATAATATTATTTATGCCAGGCTAAAAATAAATACACGCTTAATATATAAATATTTGTTTTTCGATATCTATGTAGTTGTGTTCCGTTTAACGCCCTGAAAATCACCTAATGGGGTGACTCTCTAATCCGCATGAAATCCCGGACGGTGCGGCGTTTGAACTTTAATACGCTTTTGCAGTGGCACGAAATAAAATCGAAATAAATATCCGGACATTTATGGTTGAGAAATGTTTAATTCAAGCGATTCGGCTTCGTGGCTTTCTATGCCGTTTTTGTATTCAGAAAGGAGTCCGAGCTTCTATTGATGCCATTGTGATAGTTTTCGGTGCAAGAACGATGGTGGGTTTAGACAGGGCTCTGATGCAATTTAATCCTTCAATTTTATCAGTTTTTATCAATTTCACCTGAATTTAGTATTCTGAATTATTCGATCTGTTCTTGAAGCAATCTTACTCACTTTGTACTTTTATTGAAGACTGATGATTTTTAAGCTTTCGCAGTTTTGATTTTTAGCAATGTCCTATATATGTGATTTTCGTGCGTTTAGAAATTTAGGTTCATATTGCCTAGAGTTCACTGATATATAGCTCTCACAAAATATCTTAATTCTCTTTTTGAATTTATGTTTACAAATTATATTTAAGGGGGTTGCTCTTTTTTTTATTTTTCTTTGTTTCGGTTTTGAGATTTTTTGATATTATGAAAGCTAAAAACCTTAGAATTATTTTAAAAAAATTATCTCAATATCTATTTTTTGTCGAAGTTATAGATATATTTATCTCTATATGTATGATCCTCTGAAAGCGTTTTTTTATCGCTCCGCGAGCTATTGTATGCCAGCTTCCTCTTGAACACCATGGTGTATTTAGTACATTAAATTAAATGGTGTATTTTAACATTATATTAAAAACTTTAAATACGTTTTTCTCAAATTGACTTTTTTCAATGCGGTGCCACAAATTAAAAAAAAACTACAAGTCGGATCAACTTGAATTTTTTTTAATTTGTTCACCACTGCAATACCTAGTCCCTTTACCTCAAACAATTTGATAACATTACGCAAAAAAATATTGCGAAGCTTCTCGCCCCAAAAAAGGCCTTTTTTGACACTTTTTTTTTAAATAGCTGCCATTTTTTTCCTTCTTGCTTTTTTTCTTTCATTTTGGTAGGGGGACTGGATTCAAACTTCTTCTTCAAAGTAGTTTCTTTTTTTTTGTTTTGGGCGATGCGCAACAAATTTATCTGTGGCACCGCAAAAGAGATCGATTTTGCAAGACCGACTTTGGCGGCCCCTGGTTAAAAAATGACGGCGCAAAAAAATGAAGTAAATCACGTAATATTCTATGACTTTGTAATTTTTGTTTAAAAAAAAACGCATGTCTCTATGATAAATACATTTCGAGAAAAACAAATCAAATATCTTGTATTTTTTGTAACAAAAAAGAACAACCCCCTTAAAGGATTATTTTTAGGTAAATTATAAAGACATAAATAGTAGTGTCAATCAAATATATTCTATAAATAGTTCATTTTTACTTTGATCTAAGTTTCAAAAAAATTAAATTATTAAATTTTTATAATTCTCTCATGATATTTTATAGATCCATTCAAATTATTCTTAAGATACTTTTATTCTAGGTTCGTTGTAAAATTAAAAAAGATATGTATACCTTGGTACATATTTGTAGTAATTCATGTTTTTTCTCAAGTTTTGATCCTAATTTTACTTTTTACTTTCCTAGTAAATTGAGTTTTTAAATAAAACCATTCATAGATAGCTATGGGCTTGTCGAAACAGTTTTTTTAATTAATATACTTGAGATCTACTGATTATATGTTTATGAAATAAAAATGATCAGATTTTTCTTCATTATTTCACAATTAAATATTTTCAAGAAAACTTACTTCGTGTTTGGGGCTAGTTGTAACATTTACTGGGGCAAGTTGTAAAAATAAAACAACGTCAGTAATACCTTAATCATGTTTGCTTTTAACCAAATTCACACCATTCTAAAGTAAAATAAATCAACGCAAACTATAACTAATAAAATATATTGTGTCAACTATAACACAAATTTTTGTCATAAACTAAAGTAGACAACGACTAATACAAATAAAATATACTAGTTTGTCCTTTAACACAATTCACATCCAATTTATTCCATCCAATCCATTGAATCTGACTAAGCTTGACTACATACCAGACAATACCATTCTTACAGGTTACAACTACTCTCAGGATTTGTTGCAACTAACCCCGGGTGTGATTTCTTTGTATTATTGATAACTATTTAAACAATTTAGCAATTACATTAAAGTTTGTTTAAAGTTGATAGATTTAAACCAAAGTAAGATATATAGAATCTTGAATTAGTCGATAGATTACATGATGGACCAGCACAATTCTGTATATTTGCAGGTTAGTGATATATGATAATATTAAATAGGACGGTTTACATGTCTGATAGAGACAAAAATTATTTTAATATAATTCATGATCTTATTGAAAACGACTGCTACTACATACGCCAGTTACAATAATCCCCCAGCTAATAATGTGCCACGAGTAAATATCAAACTACTTAAGCAACTGATAATACAGAACTAGAATTAAGCAAAAATGGTCAATTGGTCTAATTAAATAATAATCCATACAGATTTCTAGAAGTTATTTCTAAAGTTCTCTGAAACTGCTAGACCTGCTTTCTCAAAAATTTGATGAGTTCTCCATATTATCAACACAATTATAATGTTTAATGAATTATTGAAATGGGACGCTCCGTTCTCTCAAAAACTGAATCACCATGTTTGGCACTTTTTGCCTCGTATCTTCGAAACGTCCTGAACCTGCCTTTGCCAAAAACTAATCAGCACATCTCCTTATCAATAGAAAACAAATGCTTTCTGAATCATTCAAATCGGTTGAACTGTTTTCCCGAAATCGGCGACGAAAAATTGTATACGCACATACATACACATACACACACATACATCATTTTTTTCTAAGGTATGCCAAAATGTTCAGAAACCTTTGAATCCTAAAGATATATAAACATTTTCATTCTAGATTTTTTGCGATTACTATAGCTTACTGTATACAAAAATGGTACCCAAAAGTCTTGCTTGTAAACAGCTTACTCAGCTTTTTCTGCGTGGTCGTCCGAATGAACGTCTCTCCGCGGGCTTAGCTTTCAACGCGGACCGGATTTACACCTGACCGCAGTCGGCCGCATTGCCGCCGTCTCTTGTAATACCCAATAGTCGGTGTGCAAAAACGGAAGCAGGGGTTTTGTAGTTTAAATGGAGGTTATTTCTAAACTGAGAATCCTATAAATGCTTATTTGTTATTATAGTTATAAAATCAAACTAGCTCTAATTGGAATTCTGTCCTAAGGCATCGTGCCTTAAGGCAAATTGCTGGAACCCGTACCAAAAATTATTATTTTCTTAAAAACGATTAACATATTTGAAAAAAAATTATTTCGAAAAAATAAGATTTTTGAGAAACAATAAATTGGACAAAAAATTACTTTTTTTGAAAAAAAAATTAAAAAAAAAAAAAAAAAAAATTTTTATTTAAGCAATCGTACTGCTTTAACTGCATAGAGACAAAATATAAAGCGCGTAAGCGCCGCGTCGCTGTCTAACGGATAAACATTGGTACGGAACCCATAGGAATGTAAACAAAATTTATACTTATTGTTAAAATCTCTATAAAATATTTGATAATTTGATGTGCATATGTCTAATGATCATTTTTGACCGCCAAATGGCATTTTTTTTTACTTTTTTCGTTAGATCTCCGAAACTGCTAGACCTGCCCTTATGAAAATTTGATCAATTCTTCATCTTGTCAATACAAGTAAAATATTTTTGAATTATTAAAATCGGACGCTCCGTTCTCTTAAAAACTGAGTTACCGTTTTTGGCACTTTTTGCCCCATATCTTCGGAACGGCTAGAACTGCCTACGCCAAAAACTAATCAGCACGTCTCCTTATCAGTACGAATCGAATGCTTTTTGAATTATTCAAATTGCTTCATCCGTGTTCCCGAAATCGTCGACGAAAATTTGTATCCGCACACACATACATACACGCACACACACATACATCAATTTTTTCTAAAGTATTCCAAAATATTCAGAAACCTTTGAAACGTAAAGATATATAAAAATTTTCATTTTCAATCATTTTCGATTTTTTTGCGATTACTATAACTTACTCCACGGGAAGTTAATAAATCGACGACATATTGAGATTTATCAGAGCCTGGCTCGCAAAATAGTTGTCAAGGTTTCATTTAACTCGGCATGTGTAAATTTAAATTAATTATATCTTAATATGAATAGTGGTTAACCATATGCATTACTATTTAATAGTCCAGCATTAAACCATCCATATTATTGATTTTATTGCTTTTTTTTATTTCCATTTTGAACATATTTTTAAATTCCCGGAGGCGAAGTTTGTTTTCGCAAAAAACTGCTTTTTAATTTCATGTTTTCTGGACGTTTCGAGCCATTATGCATCGAATAAAATTTCAAAAAACTATGTGAGTCGATTTTTGATCTTTCGTCGATATTTTTTCAAGAACGATTAGACTATTTCAAAAATTTGAAATAACTCAATAAGGACTTATACCCAAGTCATTGTTTAGTAATTTGCATGAAAGTGTAAACTTTTTGAAGTAAAATTTCTCTAACATAATCCACTCTGTGAACGTATATTATAGAATTTATTCATCAACATTATTTCTCTAATAATCGTTCATTTCTAAATGCTAATTACAGTGACAAACCGATCAGGTCATATTTGAAGTATGATTTTAATTACATTATTTTTTTTTAATATTGTACATATTTTTAATGCTATTTTAAATATATAATTTATAGTTTATCATTATATAAATGTGTATAATGGTTGACACATGGTTGACACTAATAAATGTGTGTATTAGAGTGTTACCATATTACTAATAAACATTATTCAAAATTGTTATATGATATATTTATTCTTACTTAAATGCTATCTTGCACAGTATCAAATAAGTTTTATTTCAATCACGTGTGAACCTTACGCGCACTCCATTTTTTGTCTACGTTTTAGCCTACAATTTGAAACCCATTTTAAAAACTCAAGAACTATATTCGTTGAGTGTTAATTAGTTATTGACTACGTTGATGAAACTTTGTATGATGATAATTTTTAGGGAATGCAATTCCAACGAAGCATATGCACGTTCTGTGATGTTTTGCAAGTAGCGACTGATTATAGTTTACATCCAAACCTCAATATAATACATTCTTAGAACCCGAAATGGATGAAATGAATTTTCCCAAACAAATTAATTTAATTTATACTATTACTGGTAATAAAAGTGTTTGAAAAACATCAATTGATTATCGCATTGATTATTTTTAGTGAAAGCAAAAACTTGTTAAAAATGGTTAAACATTTTACTTTAATAGCTGAATCTCAATTTTAATTGATTAATTTGATTATGTATTCGCATTATAGCAAAATGCTATTTACAACTACTCATTCCTTTTTCTCTACTTTGTATATTATATATAATTTACCTATCTAATCAATCTAGCATTTTACCGGCCTACAAATTTACCTGTCATCCCGTTCTACATGTCTACCAATTAACCTATGAACCTGTTTATTTGTCTACATATTCGTCTATCTACCAGTTCTCTTCTCTATCATTTTTCATATCCTCCAATTTACCTGTCCACCAGCTTACCTTTATATATTATCTAATTCATCTTATTTGTATGCGCATTACAAAAAAAATTAAGCTCAAATTAATTTTACGTTTTAGTTAGAAAACGTTTGTATACGAAAAAGGAAAGGGCTGTTTTTAGGGTTTTCCCGGCAATTATTCGATTTTTCTTTGCCCTAAGAACCATCCTTGGACCTCAACAAACATTTTAAAAAAAGTATTGGCCAAATTGATCCAGGCGCTTACCAACACATTTTGCGATTCATTTTTATATTATATATATATATATATATATATATATACATATAAGAATCATATGCGCATGGAAGCGTCGAATGGGATTCTATAGAAAATATAAATTCCGCGAAAACTTTCGCGAACTTCTCGTATACATTACATTTTGCGAATTACTTGATATATGACGCTATAAAACATTTTTATGTGATGGTTTAAAATATTATAAGCGTTATTTATTTTCAAATATGGGTATTTTATAAAGTAGTTGTGATATTTATGCGTTTTGTATTGACATCGTAATAATGCCCACATTACTCACAATGTTCGAAATATTAATTACAAATTGCATATTGGTAATAGGATTTGGAGTAATAAATATTATGAATGATCATACTATTATATAATGAAATTAAAATATATTTGAGTACAACAAACTTGGTCGAATTTAATTTATTGCGTTTTGTAAATAATATTTTAGTTGGGATTTCAAAATATTGTGGTTTATTAGTTGAAAAATTATTTATGAATTTTTAATTTATATAATATATTAGGATGTTTGTTTATACTACAGATCCTAGCATTACAAAATTTTACATTAGAGTTGTCAAAACCAATACAACAATTTATCAGGAAGATACAACTTCAACAAAAATGTATCATTTGAACGGTTTTCAAATGTTCAAGAACGTTTCAGGTTTTATTGCGGAAATCTTGGCAATAAATGCTGCTTTTTATGCTAAAACAGCCTGGATGATCAATGCAAGGCTCTATCGAATATCAGCAAATAGTTTCTAATTTTTTTTTACTCACAGTTTATATGTAAGATGTGAAATGATTCACAATGACCTGAAATTTTGCGAAAAAATAAAACCATCAGATTCGTTTTTCTGGTGTAAACAAAATTCAAATTATTATTAGTTATTAGTTTGATATTTTACAATATTGCTAAATTTGAACGTGCTTGGTACTGACTAGATAGATTTAAAAGTAAAAGAACTGATAATGTACTTATATGTAAAGTGATTTAAATCATTACATAGACTGCAATAAGAAATTAACTAGTGATGTATAGCATACTCATACATGTTGTAATTTTTTTTTAATTTAAAAAAAATATTTTTTGTTTGAAAGTTTTGAAATCTTTTATAAAATTCTACTTATTGAAAGTTTTAAAACCCATTTTGAAAGTCGATCTCTCAAAAGTAATGGGTACTTTTTGTACTTTCTGCCACGTATCTTTGAAAAGGCAGGACCTGCATCTCCCAAAAACTAATTCACACATCAGTAGGAATCGAATATATTTTAAATCATTCGCATCGGCTGATCCGGGTTCTTGATATTGCTGATAAAAATTTGTATGTGCATATACATACACACATACATACATCCATTTTTTTAAGTATGTCAAAATGTTCAGAAATCTTTGAAAAGTAAAGAGTTTTAAAAGTGTTAGTTTTAGCAATTACTATAACTCACTCTACGAGAAGTTGATCTTTATAGCGATTACAAAAATAAATATAAATTAAATTATATATCTAACAATGTTCGAACGTATTTTTGTTTCACGAAAGTGACAATCTTCATGGCATTGAATTTTTACAAGGGATGGTCGCTACCACTGGTAGTGGGGATAGCGGAGAGTTTAATGGGACTAATTGTTCACTACAAAAAGTAAAGTCCGCGAAACAACATGTATAATAACCAGTAAATATATCTTCTTTCATTATAACTTAGAGACAAATCAATGATTGCAATAAGAACTGCAACAAATATATAATATACAAACAAATCAGTGTTTAATACAGTCCACAGCTACAAGGGTTGAATTATAACCCAATAACCTGAGTATCGAAGAAGAGTTTCAATGAAATTTTGTAACTACGTAACATAGGTACAAACAACTTAAAATACTGGTTGCTTAATTGCCAAGATTATTTTGCTTGAAATACAGAGACTATGCTGTTGTATGACCGTTGCGTCATATTACATGATTATTTACAAAGTATGACCAATAACTCTTAGCTAAATAAGATGAGAAGTTTAGAAATGCTAAGATCATAAATAGAATAGTACGAAAATGCGTTTTCCGGATGCTACTAATGCAGAAGTCGAGTGGAGTCAGAGGCCGGTGGAGAGTGCGCGAGTTATAATCCTGCTTAGTGCTCGAGATCTCCACTGTCACTGTATTGCGAGCGACGTAAGCTGACATTATGCCAGAAAGCGAGGTAAATATTTTTCGAAATATACTAAACGTGCCCTGATGATAAGCAGATGTTTTTAATGGTTTTTATTTTTGGTAACCGCTTGTACTAAATCTTTCCAGAAAGACAACGACTTACTTAAAGCGCTTGTTGGGATTAACTAATTATTACTTCACCTTTACATACGTGCATAGTACTTCTATATTTAAATATTAAGTGAAAATGCAAATGTTTTTATGTTATTTCTACTATTTTTAGTATTTAATAACAATTATTACTATAGTTATTAATAAATATTGAGATGGAAGAAAATAAAATACATGTATTTAACTCTTATGGCACGGCACCGACTTCAAAGCAATCGCAAAATGGGTACGTTATGAAATTTGTTTGATACGATTTTGTGGTCCCTGAAGGACATACTTTTGAAATATCAATTTATTTTTGATTATTTTATAAAGAATGGTAATATTTAAAACAATTTCCAACCTACCTAGCGGGTTGATTTTGAGGTGCTTCACAATAAAATGTGGTTCGCTGCCGACAATACAATCCCTTTTTCATTTAGAATATGCCACTGATTAGTCAGTATATTTGTTCATTTTTTATTGCCATAATGCTTTGTTTTCTCTATTATATTGTCTACTAATTTATTGGTAAAATATAAAGTAAAATAATCTATCGGATGTCTTATATTGCTTGGTATTTCTAGTCGGAGTGTTTGTTGATGTATGTCAAACTCGATTATTGAAGTAGAATCGGTACATTCGCTAATGTCTTTCCACACTTCATTTAATTTGTCGAGCTTCTTCTCTTTATTTGTTGGATTATATCAACATCACATTCATCACTATCTTCGATGCAAATAGTAATTTCGTAAAATTTGTCTGTATAAAAGTATATTTTAAACTCACCTTCATTACTGCTTAATTCACAAAATTTACCAGTAGTCTTGCCATATTTAAAAGCGCTGGGTCGTTTTAAATATTAAAAAAAGATTATAATAGAAAACAAAAAGGCTCAAAATACTACTAGAATAGCTTAAAATTATTTGCAAAATAGAACGAATAGAATAGTAATTCTTAATCATAAAATATTTTTTTAAATTTCTCTAAAATTTGTCATCTATCCCTTTTTACCCTGTTGGTGGAGTAGAATAGGACAGTCAGGGGGCAAACAGATACAAAATCTTATTTTTTATTTTAAAGGGATTTAAAGTATATATTATATTAATTACAATATTCAACTTATACCAATCTTAAATTAAATAGACATATTTTTAAGAGATAAAACTGTCCATAAACTTGACCTGATATTTTGTCAGAAATACCCAGATTTGGAATAACGACTAATACAATTTATTTTTTGTAAAATTGCTTTTTAACTTAACTCATATTTTCTTAAGTATTTTTTTTTTCACGCCTTGGCCAGGAAATCGGTTCATTGATCATTGATATTTTTTTTTATTCATATGTAAGCATAATCTCATAAGCTTTTATAGAGTTTATAAGCAATCTTAAAAAAATATAGAGTTTATTAGCATCTTTGAAAAACAGTTAAATAATGTATACTTTAAAATTATAATGAAACAATTGTTATGAAAAATGTTAATTTAAACTGAATTTTTTTATATTAAATATATATTTCTCAATTGAAAGATTTATAACCAACGCTGTGAGTTTTGTATTTAAAAATTATTATAATGCATATGATGTAATTTCTTTAGTAAGATGAAGATAGCATCCGTCTCTGAAACTAAATTAATTGTTAAATTCAATAATAATGTTACGTTAGCTGTTAATCAGACCATTATAAATATTATAAAATTAAAATTATATTTATACATTTATTATTTTTTATAATTTATTTTAATACGTTTTTAGTATCATTTTATAGATGTTTCATTTTATTTTATTTAATTTCTTTATAATGTTTCAAATATCTATAAAACTGGATTGGAATCTATTATGTTTAAAAAAAATTAAATTTATATAATTCAACTACTTGAGCACTTGACAAAAATTAAATTTATCAAACTTGTTAAAATTGTTGTTGCCCAAATATGTCGCCTAAACCTCTTTTCTATCTACTCATTCGACCTATCGATATTTCTGTATTCGCGAACATTTCATCTTTCAGCAAACACAAAACACGTCAGTCAATTCGCATGAGAAGATCAGTATAGGGGCATTTTATTTTTCAATATAAGTTTTAAGCACTTTATTGAAACTTCTCCTCCAGGACGGCGTCGGGTTGCAAGTCGGCGGTCTATTTTCTTCCCCTGTTCACACGATATTTTGATCAGTATGAGAGCTAGATGAAAATTTGAAATGGACGTGCTTAAATGAAATATAATAAAAATAATTATTTATTTAATAAGAATTATTAGCCAAATATATTTAAAAAATCATCTTAAAAATATAAACCAAATAATCATATTCCGTTTTATGAATCAGCAATTAGGGATATATTATTATATTAACTTATAAACAATATATTAAAAATTTAATTATTGATAAATATTAAATGAACACACTGTGTTTGTGATATGCAACTAATTTTGGTACTTGTATGTATATATGCATGAGTTTCTGAAGAGCAATGCCGAATTTTGCAATATGATATTTGTATCATGTATTGAACTGGTAAACTCTTGAATTAATATTTACTTACGGATAAAATATTTTTTAAGCATATCTAGAAAAAAATAACATTCATATTTATAAATAATATGTTCATGCTGTATAATATCTGTATAGCTGAGAGACAGAATACGAATAAAATATTTTTTAAGCATATCTAGAAAAGAATAACATTCATATTTATAAATAATATGTTCATGCTGTATAATATCTGTATAGTTGAGAGACAGAATACTTGATGTTTGACTAGAACTTACACGGTATGTATTGTTTAAAATATTGTTCTTTCTATGATAAATCAAATGTGATTCAAATAGATAAATATTATCCTATAAATTGAAACATTATCAATAGTAAATAATAGTTAATCCTAATAATTATTAAATTATATATCGAAGAATTATTTAATACGTTGCTATTGACTTAACCAATATTGCTACACTAAGGAATAAAGAAATACAGAAGTATAAAGAAATACTAAAACTGAGCAAATTGCTAAAACTTCCGGTAACGTAATTTTATCATTCTGAAAAGTTTTGAAATCTTTTGAAAATTTTGAACACATTTAAAAAAATTGAAATTTTCTGAAATCTTGAAAAAAATTTACTTTTTATTGACGTTGAGTTCTTTTAAAACATTTTGAAATCTTTAATTTGAATTTGTTTGAAAGCAACCAGGTGCGCAGGTGTTTTAGTGACGCAACATAGAAGCGCGTAAGCGCCGCGCCGGAGTCCAACGATTAAATGTTATAAATCTGCGTATCGAATTAATTCAAATTTTTATTAAAATATTTGATAATTTGATGTGCATGTTGTCCGCCAAGTCGCATTTTTTATTTTTTTCATTAAATCACCGAAACCGCTGGACCTGCCTTCTCACAAATTTCATAGATTTTTTATTCCTTTAATACAATTAAAATTATTTTTAAATAATTCAAGTCTGATGCTTCGTACGCTCAGAAATTGAAGGGTTATGTTTTGCAGTTTACCCTGTATTTTTGAAACCTGGACCTGCTTTCGCCAAAAACTAATTTGCACGTTTTCCCAACAATAGGAATTGTTTAAATATGATAGAATATTATTGAATATATAGTTAGAATATTGTTTGAATCATTTAAATCGATCCGTGTCCTCGACATCATAGACGCAAAATTGTATCTTTCTGATATTAAATACTTTCAAGATATGCCAAAATGTTCAGAGGACCTTGAAACGTAAATTTATATTTTCGATTTTTTATGACTTACCCTATGGGAAGTTAATGGAACAATATTAATGCTCAATAGAGAAATATTTATATTTATTATCTATCCCTTCTTAAAACAATATTTAGAAAAAGTGATAGTTTTCGATGATCATGATTCAATACTCTAGGAAACCCTTATCGAATATTCAAATAATAAAGTGTTTTAAATTTATTTTGTTTTTTTAGTTTTAAGTTATCATCCGCAGATAAGCAGTATGATATTTTGCACTCCTTCATTAATATAGTTTTATTTTATATTTACCTTACGTTATTTTATACAATTGAAATTTTTGGGCATTTTTCAAAATTTTACAATCAGATGAATTGAAATCTCAATTACCTCCTCACCAGCGCTCCGTTTAGGAGAATTTGTACCTCTGTCGTTCGTTTTCCGCGCGACCCCTTTTTCTATCAGCGTATCGCGCGATACTTTGTGAATTGTTTGCGTTCGCATACTGGAAAAGTTTTCCAGTACTTGTATTATGTTGTCGCTAGTCGCCAGGTTATAGTTTTGTTGACTGCACAAATAAACCGCCGTACTCGTTCTTTGCAATCTTGGAGATACCGCCCGACGCGAAATTTGCAACAATTTATAAGCATACTGCTCTTATATAACATAAAAGTCGATGGGGAATTTGAAAGCGATCACATCGCGAATATGGAAAAAAACGTCGAATGGGTAAATACGCAGGTAAGCAAAATGTATTATATTTATCGTTTCCGTTCAGCATCAGAAATAAATTTTTCGCTTCCAAATGGGTCATGTCACAATTATTTTAAGTAGGTTTGGCGAAAATTTAGCATGATATATATTTTTACCCCTTTTATAATCTATTAGTGACTGGCAATTTTACTACATATATATTTTGTTGTTTATTGCACAATTTTTTTTGTTTTTGCCATAATATTAGGAATACTTATATAGAAGTAGAGTTTAATAGTTATTTTTGAACAAAAACACGCTGATACCAAGTTATGTATGTGTAAGCAAGAAATTAAAATACTCATAAATATTCATAGTTTGTTGTTAATACTATTATTTTTTATTTAAAATGCGCGTTGATGAAAATGTGAATTATCGAATACCTGGAATCCTTATTTAAATTAACTCTTTTTATAAGTTCTTATTATTGTATTGTAATATACTTCTGGATACAAAGCTACGACTTAATATTTTGTCTGCGAATCAATTATAATATATTACGTTTTGTTTCAATCACTGATGAACAAACAAATAAACAGTATTTTTGAATATAAAGATGATATCTTTGGAACTTTGTTCTAAATTTTAACGCTTCACGTTTAGTTTATATGGAAAATGATAGTCATTGATGAACAAATAAATATGTACTTTGTTTTGTAAGAATCTAATAGTTGACGTTAACAAAACATTTATGAGAAGTTCATACAGCTGAACTCATTTTGTTTTGATCAAAGATGGTCTAATTATTTATCCCAAACACGTTGATGAACAGATAAAAATGTACTTTGTTTTGTAAGAATCTAATAGTTGACGTTAACAAAACAGTTATGAAATGAGCTGAACTCATTTTGTTTTGATCAAAGATGGTCTAATTATTTATCCCAAACACGTTATTGCATAATCTTTTATCAGAATGGGAATCAGAAGTCCCAGAATCGTTTAGGGCAACCTGATGTCAAACATTAACAGTAGAGACATTGGTTTATACTTGAAAACATAGATAGCAGTAAATTATGAATTGAAATCAGGCTTTATTGGTCATTGCATCAATGGAAAAATATCACTATTTCAGATGTTGTAATTATAAAATTCAACACGTAGAAATGGACTAATTTGTTATCTATTAGAGAATGCAATACCGATAAAAAAAATTATTACCGGTATATTTGTTTTATACAGGTACAATACCGGTGTTAATATTATCTTTAAAAACGTAAAAATAAATTCAATTCATGCATTCATATTAATAAAAAATAAAAATGAAAAATAATTTATTAAAACATTTATATTTTTTAATAATAATTTAACAAAAATATATCAAATTTTGTTAACTCATGAGTATGAACTATATTGAGTACTTTTTACCAATATCAAACGCAAGAAAGATCAAAATTCATTAATGAACATACTACATAATAAATTGTATTGCCTGTATCCGATGTGTTAAATTAGTATAATTTTCAATACTTTGATGAGTGCAATATTATTTCGATACTAATTTAATATTCGATACTTTATCAAGATAACTAATAACATACTATAATTGTTGATTTTTTTTCTATATTATTTTTTAACTGCGATACGTAATTTTTATTTTGTTGATAAAAAATATATTGACGCAATCGTCACTTTAAAAAACAGTTACATCTTAACATAAAAGGAAGTAAACATTATTATTTATTAATCTGATTATATTTATTTAGACAAGATATGAAGCCCTTTGAAAAGCAATAAATTTTCAGTTTAATGACGAGTTGAGATAGTGTTTTGACTTCAGTTCATACAATAAAACCACCTCAAGATACATCTATTTAAAAGATTATGAAATTTAAAGATAAACTTGTTCCGAGAAATAACCGAAAACACCATTATTTTTAAGGTTAATACCGGTATTAATGCCGCCAAAAAATTGGGCGGTATACCGGTATACTGGTAACCCGGTATTGCATTCTATAGATTTCGACGTAATTAATCAATTAATATACCTAATATATCAAATAAAAAATCAATATAAATAATATTGAGGTTAGTTGTACTTACATCTAATGATGATTTATTTCTAGTAACAAAATCTTTAAATTTGTAGGGGATCATAAAACATGAATTTGAACCTTTTAAAATTTTATATAATGCTTTACGGTATGTAACATTGGGAACAAACAAAAAATTAAATTTCATCACCAGAAACAAATATGTTATACAACAAATTCCTAGTATAAGCCATTCCAGCATTTTCAATATTACATACCAAGAGACCTATAACATTCAATTCATTTCATTTTTAGAAAACAATACATCTTACGTTTCTGAAAAGGTCCATCAATAAAATAAAGCGTGTTTCATCGAAAATCCGCCTGCATTTTATTGTTTATATTGTACCGATGAAACGTACACCCGTATGCATAGGGCGACCGCGGCTTCGTGTGGGGGCACAGGCAACTTGATATCTCATGCAATATAAGTTTGAAACGAACGGTAAATAGATATGTCAGATGAGGGAAATAAAATAGGGCATAAACGTGAATAGACACATGCACTGACACAGACAGCTCAGGAATTTTCTAGAATATTCTTAGGCTGAGGTTAAATGATACTTTTGTTATTGGAGATTAAACACTCATGATGTATTACATTGTTACAATATGGAAATCGATATTGCTTTTATGTTTATACTTCTTGGAATTTTATTATATAAGCGGTCGCAGACCCTGATGTCAAGACGGAACGGGCCATAGAATTGACCTCAGCTATCCTGAAAAAAATTAGAAAATAAATATTTCACGTTGTACGTCAAATTATGAGCTTTTAAGTGCTACATAAAGGTTAGGTAAAACTATTGCAATTATTTGGATGTTGTGGTTAACTTTTATTGATTTTGTTCACTTAGTTCACTTGGAGCAGTAACTGTTAAGCGTGAATAACATTTCTAGGATCACATTAAAAAATTCCACAATTTGTTCAAGTTTTCAAGAATTCTGACTGTTTTATAAAAAATATATTGACGCAATCGTCACTTTAAAAAACAGTTACATTTTAACATAAAAGGAAGTAAACATTATTATTTATTAATCTGATTATATTTATTTAGACAAGATATGAAGCCCTTTGAAAAGCAATAAATTTTCAGTTTAATGACGAGTTGAGATAGTGTTTTGACTTCAGTTCATACAATAAAACCACCTCAAGATACATCTATTTAAAAGATTATGAAATTTAAAGATAAACTTGTTTGTGGAACTATGAATTTAAATTTGTTTGAATCCGACGACTTTGAGAGACCTTTTTTTAGAAAGGTCTTTCTTTAGAAAAAATGCCCTAATATGTGTTGACAAGTTTCATCAAAAGTTGGCGCTTTTTATCAGCATTGTAAATGGTAAAATACTTGATAATTTCATTATTGAAACATTTAAATTAAAAATAAATAAGAAAAATAACATGATAACGCTAACTTATTTTGCTCTCATTTAAAGAATGATCTAAAAAACATTCAATAATGACGGGGGGAAGTGGTGATTAGATTTTGGCAAGGGCAGGGCCAGCCTTTTCGGAAATACCGAGCTAAATTTGCAAATAATAACAGTTTTTTTAGAAAACTAACTCTTAGAGAACCAAAACGAACGAAACTCGATATCGAATTTAATTCCGATTTTAATTTTAATTCTGGCTAAAATTCTAAAGCTCTTATAAACATTAGACAACGTTATAGTATATTAATGATCTATATGAAAATATTTAATATTTCTCGCACTTATTTAATATTTCGGTATGGTATGACACGATGCCATAACTAGTTAGCCACAAGTAGTTAGTTTTTTATTAATTTTTCGCAATTTGTCATTAATAGAATTATAAAGTATTTTACCATTTTACGATTTAGATTAGATGCGCCAACTTTCGATCAAACTTTCTACCATCCTTTAGGACATTTGTTTAAAGAAAGGCTTCTCAAAGTCAACCCACTTACAAAAATTTAAATTTAGCTTTCAAATCACAACAAAAATTATAGTTCAATTCAACAAAGAGTCTGAATTATTGAAAACTTGGAACAATTGTAGTATTTTTCACTATGGTTCCTGAAATGTTATTTATGGTTGCGGTTCCAAAACTTAAATATCATGAGGCACATAAAAGCTCATTATTTCAAAATAACGTGAGATCTTTTTTTTTCAATACAGTTAAGGTCAATACTATCACGCCGTTTTGCTTTGACGTTAATTTTTGGACACTCCAAATGCATTTATTATATTTATTATCAAGTTTCATTAGTCATTTTATAGATAATACACTGTTTTATTTTGTCGATTATACTCTTTTAGATACAGGCATTTAAAAAGAATATACGTCGCTGTCTTCGTCCAATCTAACGTAAAGAATGTGACTACTATTTTTGCAGAAATATACTATATATGTTAACATATTTATGATACCACTTATTATCTAATCAGAAAGTGTATTCAAATTAGTGAAAACCTGAGATTGAAATTAGTGAAGTACTTTTTAAATTTAACGTTTATTTGGTAGATTAAGAATAAAATCAATAGTATTTTAACAGATGTTAAAAAATAATTATTTCTTGAAACGCAATCTGTGGACACGTTAACTTGAGAAGTACATTGACTTCTCATTCGGTGCGTGTTTATGTTACCTACTCGTGCCCAAACCAAATTTACAATCGTCCAAGAAGTAGTTATACGATTTAATTATACTCTCGTATATTATATTTAATTCGTTTAATACAAATGTCGTTTATTTTGATAAATTATGATACCTACGGCTAATTTTACGTTTTAGCTAAAGTTCATTGAATAGGCAGCAAAATAATATTACGTAATAATGCATATTTGATGTAAGTATAGTGATTTTTAAATTAATTGGATTGTGATTTATAAACAAATAAATTTTCTTCAGACAGGTTTATTATTGGTCATTAAAAATATATTGCCTTAGCTAATAT
This sequence comes from Ctenocephalides felis, assembly GCF_003426905.1. Lineage (NCBI taxonomy): Eukaryota > Metazoa > Arthropoda > Insecta > Siphonaptera > Pulicidae > Ctenocephalides > Ctenocephalides felis. The sequence continues at coordinate 56,304,164 of NW_020537758.1, forward strand.
TATATAATGTTATATTAAATTTACTATTGCATGTAATGTGACCCAGTCCTAATATAAGATTCTGATATGCGGTTCAAATTGAATACCACGCCGCGGGCTCAATGTCTTCGATGTATATTTTTGTCGGATATGTGTCTGCTTCTGAGCATTGTATTGTAATATGAAATAAGTAATTACTATTCATGATCTGCCTTTCGCTCGCTGTATTTGAAAATGAAAAATTGTAAATATTGTAGATATTGTATATTTTTACATCTATGTATATATATATATATATATTTTAAATAATAATTTTAAAGCACACTTACAATCTCAGTTTTGAAATATGAGTTAAGGTCCTTCAATCTACTATATTTTGATTAATTTTTGTTTATTTACTTTTTATACATATAAATAAAAGTTGACTTCCAATTCATAGACTCTTATATTTTGCCTACAAAATGCAAATAATGAAAGTCACAGTCTTTACAATAGTCTATTTGAAAACATTTAAGATTCTTCAAATATTCCATTACGATACGATGCTCTGCACGAGTAGTTCAAATGTGTATTTATAGTGAGCTACAATTTCAAAGAACCATTCAAGTAAAATTACAGTCTTTCAATAAGTTTAGCAATTTCATATACACATATGCAACCCCAATGTATAAACTTGCATTAGCAAACATAGGGGATCCCAACATTCATCATATTGGGCTGGAATTTGAATACACAGTTCACAGAATGTCGAGCTTTAACAACGGAACCGGTGACAGGGTTTCACGGGGATTGTCAACAATTCGAAACCCGTGTCTGCAGGTCAGAAAACAGGTCAGAACAGAGCTCATTGTCTGCAAAAGAGAAAATTTATAAATTGATTTGAGTAATATATGTTATATTTACTCAAAATAAATTGCTCAATATGTAGTACTCATCATGTAATAAGAACTCAAAAAAGTGACTGGCGTCTCCACCGGAAAAATTACATACATAAGACCCTTGTGTAAATTGATTAACTAGAACATTATAATTTATATCCATTTTATTAAGTTAACATAATTATATTTGTAGTTATATTTCTATATGTAGCATATTCTATATGCAGAGAATGTTTGATTTTCAAATATTGCTCATGGCGGCACAATGCGTGGCCTTCAATTACAGTGAACAATATAAAAAATCATCCATGATACATTTTCGAATAGTTCGAATGAATAGAATAGTAAATATTTGAGGAAAAATATATTTTCCTGAACTGATACAGTTAAAATGTATTGTTTTCATTGTTTTCAATGTTTCCGTCGATTGCAAATATTCCACCAGTCGCATTGTGGAATGCGAGAGTAATGTTGGCGCTCGGAACGTAGTTTTATTTTTAAAATAAAGTTTATAAAATAGGTAAATGCTGTCACGAACGGTGATTAGTGGGACGCTCTGCTCTGACAGTCCTTGCTAATTGCAAGTTTCGTTATAAAATATTTAGCCTACGAAATTTATTTTTGGTACAAATATATATATGGATATGTGTATCGAAAATAATATAAAACTTATAACAGTATGATAATGTATGATATTAATAATGGATAAGTAAAAAATTATTAATTAATTGTGATTTATACTTAGTGATATATACTTATCGATGTAAGGTCGTGATCCAATTAATTTAAGTTGTATATTAAATAACGTATACGTGAGAATTATGTTAAAGCCTTGCCAACTGAGCAACGGGTTTCACAACCAAAACTAAAAACAACAAAAAAATACTTTTTATGGTTTTTCCATCATTGCCGTTTTTTTCTTTTAGGAAAGACATAAGAATGGCTGGTTGTACATCTGTTTCCCTCTATTTATCTATCAAATATCGTTGTTAAAATATTCTTAACTTTCCTGGTTTTTGAGATATCGATGGTGATTCTTTTTATCAGCGGAACTTCAAGCCCTGTTCAACCCTATATGAATATATTTTTACATGCGTAATTATTTATATAATACTTCAAATACAAAGTTAATTACTAATACAATTATGCAAAATATATGTATGATCTGTATGTATGATGATATATGATCTCTATGATCACAGACTAATGTATTAATGACATACAATCATATTTAGAAAAATCAATTTTTGTTACATACATTAACCATAATTATTGAGGTTATAATATAGTATTATCAAGCAGAGTGTTTTGCGATTGTTGTAACTAAAGGTTGATTATTCTAATCGAAGCTATATATATATAGTATTACTGTGTGTAGTTGCATGAATATCTATAAATGGTAAACTAGCAACATCATCTCAGTCTTGTTTCAAGTGAATTTTCAGGTTAAACTTTCCTTGACTCTATGATCGAATAGCTTTTCGAAGTGAGAGAGTATCGTTAACCTGAAACTTGATCCCTAATTCATTACGCTCGGCAAGTTAAGATGCAATTAGGTCCGCACACAGCCTCTCCTTTTCTCTAGGGTCACTACACACACTAGAAAACCGGATTGTAAATCTCAATTTGATAATCATCATGATACCCGCTTCTAGTTTGTGTACAAAACGTAAGTGTGTATAACATCCGGGTCGGAACTACTCCATAATATATTCAAAAGCCATACACACGAGTGTTGGAACAAGATGCTATGACACTAAAAGATTTTGTTGTGACTGTGCCATTTGTATATTTTCAAATAATTTATTCTATTTATAACTAGCTATCTCACGCATGCATTTAGTACGCATTCAACTGCGGTAAATAAAATTTAGTCGAATATTAGTGGTGTGACCTATGAAGGCTTATTATATGTTAGCAGACTAGATCACTTTTTCATTTCATATGCAACAGACAAACGATATATGTACTAGGAACGTACCTCGAAAAACTCAGATGTGTGTGTGTCGATAAGGACAATAGTTCATCAGTTTTTGTGCGACTATTGACCAAGCCTTTTCGTCCAGCTTCTAGCCAAAAATCCTGCTTTATTTTCAAATATTTAAAAACTGTTAAACGATAATGGTTGCGATTGATTGAATAAATGAGCAGGCTTTATGACGTGGATTTTAATCTTTTATCCATGTTTTCCCAGAGCTGAGATAATGATAAAAGTTTAAGTTCAAGGAGAAGTTTAAGAATTTGATGAAACTCAATCACCCACGTTGATTCGAATATTGATACGATATTGGTAAGATTACGAACCGTTTTTTAGAATTGGTAGAAGATAGCACAATTTGTTGTCTACGTTTTCATAGAAAAATCTGAACCCGTTTTGAAAATCATAAAACTATTCAAAAAATTCCACTGGAGAACCGTGCTGATTAATCTTTGACAAAGATCGGTTGAATTGTTTCTTCGTATTATATAAATTTTTCTTTTCGTTTTACATGAAAATTACATTGGCGATAGAGTTCATGATTTAAACGAATATTCTAAAATAGTATTTAATAGTTCGAATAAAAGCAGTTGTTATATATTATAAATTTGTTTGAAATGTATCAATTACAAATCGCCTTGATTATACTTTACTAAAAGTAAAGACTTTATGTTGACAGTTTCATCTTAAAAGCTAAATCTCGAGTATTATTGATTATTAAGTCGATTATTTAAATATTGTTTCAAGGCAAAATGCCACTTGGATCTAGTTTATAATAATTTGTCGTAGCATCTTGGCTTATAGCCTTACTTTTGTATATGTTAGAGAATACAGAAACTACGGATGGTTACGTTAAGGATTGGAAAAGGATGCCTAATCCTGTATTTTGATCCCCTGTTAACAAATTTTGTGAGTATGTTAATGAACGCTTAAGTATCAAGTCTGTAATACCGTTTAGAAAATGTGGGAATTACAAATCTATATGTTTTTTGTTATATTGAGTTTGACATCTAACATATTGATTTATCGACTTTATGAAGTAAAACTTATTTAGGCGCGACTAGGATGTAAATGCGTACAAATGCAGTCATTTCTCAATAAAATCATTTCTATACGGGTCGATTGTGATTAGCCGTCGTGTATGTGAATAGAGATCTATCGTTTTTTGCGTACCGGCATCAACGTTGTATGCGTATCGGCATCAGCCTTGTATGCGTACCGATGCCAATAAGGAAATCGGCATAGATAAATAAACATTTTAAAGTTATATTGTAGTACAAATCTTGATTTAATGAAAAATGCCTGAATCAGAAGAATATTTTACCCCGTTTCTTGACCTTAAACATTTGTGCCGTGTACTAAACGTAAGTTTATTGATTAGAAATTATTTCTATATTATGAAGTTATTAAAATGGAAAATATTTTTCAAGTCAGACAGATATTACAGCTGTTCAGAGAGTGAGATTATATCGCCAGCAAAAAAGTAAAAAAATACAAGCAGTCAATGAATGTATGTTAATTTTAATTACATAAAGTTCTTCAAACACAATGACATGATGAGTAAAGTTGCGAAAACAATATTTGTTTAGGCGTTGTTCAACATAATTTACTGTGTGAACGAATATTATATAATTTATTAATCAGCAATTACTTCATTTCTTTAATGAAGGTTCATTTCTAAATGCTAATTACAATGACAAATCGATCATGTCGTATTTAAAGTATGACTTTAATTAATTTACATTTTTGTTTTTAAATATTATACATATTTTTATTGTTATTATAAATATATAATTTATAAGTTATCATTATATAAATGTGTATAATGGTTAACACTAATAAATGTGTGCATCACGAGTGTTACCATATTACTTATGAATATTATTTAAAATTGTTATATGATGTATTTATTTTTACTTAAATGCCATCTCGTACAATAGCAACTAAGTGTTACTTCAATCGCGTGTGAACCTTACGCGCACTCTTTTTTTTATAGATGTATAGTATGATTTTCTGGACTTGTTATTATAATTTTGAGTGTTTATTGTTATTAACTTTTTGTGGAAAACGTTATCTTAATCACAAAAACTCAAAAACGTAAATTTTTGCATATCTAAATTTTTCAAAGTTTTTTGAACATTTTGGCATTCCTTAGAAATAATGCTTGTATGTGTGAAACAAAAAGTTAACAAAAATGCCATTTGGCTCTCAAAAATGATCATTAGATATATGCACATCCAATAGTCAGATATTTTATAGAGATTTTGATAATTTATTTTTTGATTGTTTAGTTTATGATCATTTGGTTTTCTTTTGTATGCATCCGTACCAAGATTCATAATGTTTTGAGTTCACTTCAAACAAATTTCCTCGACAATTTAGACACTGGATCAACATAATCAAATGAGTATCAAAATATTTCAATTTTTTTTTTTTTGTAATACATATTTTGGACCTATATTTTCCAATATTGAAATAAAGTATCAAATACGAGGTGTGTTCAAAAAGTACCCGGAATTTTTAAATTTCGCGGGTCTGGAGTGTCTGATTGTCAAAATTTTTTATTTATTGTGTTGGTATACATGCCCCTAAAGTATGATGAAATTTTCAGCTATATTCACTGTTTACTTTGTCTGTGGTAGTCGCTAAGGTTCGACGTGTTTTTCTGAGCTCGGCGATTTTTACAATGGAAGAATTGAAAAGTCAAAGAATTTGTATTAAATTTTGCGTAAAAAATGAAATGAAATGTAACAAAGTGTGTGAAATGTTACAAAAAGCCTATGGTGAGTCTGCTATGAAAAAAACAAGTGTTTACGAGTGGTATAAGCGTTTCCAAGATGGCCGCGAAGACGTTGAAGATGACGAACGCTCCGGTCGACCCAGCACGTCAACAAACGATGAAAATGTGAAAGAAGTGGAAAAAATGGTTATGAATGATCGCCGAATCACAATTAGAGAAGTTGCTGATGAAGTTGGCATATCAATTGTCTCATGTCATAACATTTTTTCAAATGTTTTGGGCATGAAACGAGTGGCTGTTGCACCACGATAACGCACCTGCTCACTCGTCGTTGCTTGTTCGTAATTTTTTGGCCAAAAACAATGCCGTAGTCATGCCCCAACCTCCATATTCACCAGATATGGCTCCGTGTGACTTTTTCCTATTCCCAAAGTTGAAGAGACCCATGAAAGGACGGCGGTTTTCCTCGATTGAAGAAATAAAGGCCGAATCGCTGAGAGTGCTCAAGGACATATCAAAAAGTGAATATCAAGGGTGCTTCGAAAATTGGAAAAAACGCTGGCATAAGTGTATTATATCTGGGGGGGACTACTTTGAAGGGGACCACATTAATGTAGACGAATAAATAAATATTTTTTTGAAAAAACGAAAATTCCCGGTACTTTTTGAACAGACCTCGTATGTAAACAATAATTATGAATTAGTTTACAATAATTTGCATAGCGAGGTAATTGTGAAATATATTCTTAATAAGATATAATGGGCATTAATTGCAAATACTAAATATTTGATTATAAACACTTCAGCATGTCCCTTCCTTATGCTCTATATCTATTCATCTATATTTAGATGTCATCCTGGTAGTCATAAATCTGACTTACGATAATTAAACTCGTTGCCTTTTGGTATTACTACGTTTATATGCGTTGTTATGAAATGTCGAAAATCGGCGTAAGACATTGCCGGTTTTGGGCCTATTTTAATATCTCAGTTCCTCGCAATACATCTTAATATAAGAAAGATGGGAGCACAACAAAGACGATATGAATGGCCAACATTTACAAAATAATCCACGCATTATTTATCATTACCATGTATTATGACTTTCTAAGCTCTGAATTCACATCGAATGTTGTGATGATTTGGCAACCCAGATATATAAGGGGAACTTGGATGAACCAAAACAGTTTTTGATAAAAAAAATTCCAACAGATGATATAATATAATCAGAAAATATAATACTTATTTAAATTTAATATAAAAATTAATAGTTTTAAATATATGTTCTCGTGCTTAATTATAGATATTAATATGAAAGATTCTATTTTTTATTATAAAATAAAAGGTTTTTTCGATAGATGAAATAATTATGATAGATTATATTATATATGGATAAAGATGATAGATAACAATTACAGATATACAGATATAGACAAACATAGTTAAACAAAATGAATTTATTGTGTATGTATTATTAAGGTGACCATATTTTTTTGCATGAAATCCGGGACGAATTAGAATGTGTGTGAAAACAGGGGGGGGGGGTATGTTGGTGAGCTGAAAACTTATATGCACTTTTCTCGATACAAATTTTCTAGTTCAAACATATTTAAACAAATATTGGCAACCTAAACATTTTTAAATTTCCGCGACAATCCGGGACAAAACACCTAAAACCGGGACAAATTTTGCTTTCAGAAAGCCGGCCAATCCGGGACGTATAGTCACCTTAGTAATATGCATGTTTGAAAATTATGGAATTTAATACTACGATTAATATTATTAAATTTTCATTATATAAGTGATTGATAGTAGCAAAACGAGAATGAAAATTTTGCATATCTTCACCTTTCAAATGGTTCTGAACATTTCGGTTTTGGAAAAAAATAATTTGTTTATGTAGTAAATGTATATATGTCTATACATTAACTTATATATGCATAGATTCAAGTTTTCGTTGAATATTTTGGAAGCACCAATGACCCAATTTGTATTATTCACAAACTTCATTTGATTTCTATTAATCTTTAGATGTACTGATTAGTTCTTGACAAAATGTGCTAAAAATGCCTGTTTTTGGTAAAATAGAGCATCAGATTCAAACGATTCAAAAAATATTTTACTTGTGTGTTGTCGGAATTAAGAATTACTATTTTGCAAAGGCAGGTGTATCGCTTTGAAAGATACAGAAAATATATGCAAAAATTGACATTTGTTGAGTAAATATGATCTTAAAAATCACTATTATTGATTTATATATTAAAAGATTATTGGTAAACAGATAAAAATATAAGAAAGTAGACTAAGAAGTAAGCTAGTAGTCATAACTGTTAAACATGTAGAAGCAGATAAAATAGATAATCAGATAAAAGAGTAGAAAAGAAAAAATGTTGACAGGTAGACTGATAAAATGATAGACAGGTGAGCTCTTGAACAAGTAGAGTCATAGGAAGGTAATCAGATAGTCCTATAGACTGATAAAAAGGTGGATATAATATAATCAGTCAGTCAGTCAGTCAATCAGGACAAACAGGTAGGCAGAACAAGTAAACAGGTGAACAGGTAAGCAGACACACAGGTAAACGCGTAGAGAGACCTATATGTAGGTCATATGTGAAATAAAAAAATATTACAACTTATTTTTATTTCTTTCGCGATTGCATTTATCCACATAAATTTATTTTACTTAATATTTTATTCAATGTTTTTCTTAGTATTGGGATTTATATACTTTTTCATTATACTCACTTATTACTTATTTTATAATATTATTTTAAACTAGAATATTCTATACTATCGGTATTAGTCAAACACAAATATCAGTTAAACATGTATATTATTTTTGAACTTGCAATTATATTCTTTTATAAACAAACAGATAATTAGCAGTATAATTATGTTTTATTATGATCAATTGTAATTCGCACTAATTTAACATTAGCACGTTTTAATTGGTATTATCACTTTTTCTTTATTTTTACTTAGTATTTGTCATATTTTAATATTAGAAATGTTTGCCATATTTTTATTGAATATGTATAGTATTGCTATATTCTATTTTGGCATATTTTCCTACTACATCCCCTATGTATTTTAATCAAGGCACATGTTATCTTTCTATATTTGGTACCATACGTGTATAAATAAATACATATTAATAACATTAATGTATGCTGACTGTCTCTGAAAGCGAATACAAACGAACAACAGGGTTGTAGATATTATTTATTGTAGCTACAGTGCTGAATGCTATCAAAATATAAGGAAATATAATTGATAAAATTTGTTGTGTGTACTGGTATTAAGCTTATAATGATGAAAATTAACATTTGAGTATCTAAGTTGTGCTATTAGTTAATTATTATAAGGTTAAATCTTAATTATAATAGTATACGTATCGAACCCATCTTCAGTTATTTTTATTGTATAATCCTGATAAAAAGCGTCATGTTTTGATTAAACTTATCAACACATATTAGTACTTTTTTTTAAAGCAGGACCTCTCGACAGTCGACATTTTTAAAAAATTTCAATTGATGGATCAACAAAAAGTCCTAATATTTGAAAAGTTCTGACAATTGTGTGATTGTTTTTGATTGTAGTCCTAAAAATCATTATTTGCGAAAACGATTACAAAATTTAAATAAACAAAATAACTTAAAATTAACCACAATAACCAAAAAATGGTCATAGTTTCACCAATGTTACCTTACTTAACAAACAACGTGAGACATTTCTTTTCGGTTCTGTCAAATTATTATTTGATTTGGTTACTATATTCGATGTGCTGTATACGAAGTAATATTACCATTTTATTATAATAATATATATAATTTTAATTAATATAATAGAAGATTTACGTGTTTCGAGTTTCCATGCTTTTCAGTAACATAATTAACTTCCCGTAGGGTAAGTTATTGTAATGGACCGAAAATCGGAATTGAAAATGTTTACATTTCTCGACGTTTTGAAGGTTTCTGAACATTTTGGCATACTTCAGAAAAAATCGATGTGTGTGTGTATGTATGTATGGATACAATTTTTCGCCCACGTTTTTGGGCGTACGGATCAACCGATTTGAATGGTTCAAAAAACATTCGATTCCTATTAATAGGGAAAAGAGCTGATTAGTTTTTGGCATAGGCAGGTCCAGCCGTTTCGGAGATACGAAGCAAAGAGTGCAGAAAATAAAAATCGACTTTTTGAGAGAACGGAGTATCCGATTTGAATGATCTAAAAAAACATTCAATTAGTAATGATTAGGAGAAGTGCTTAATTGTTTTTGAAAAGCAGGTCCTGCAATTTCGAAGATACGGAGCTGAATATGTAAAAAATTGCAGTTTTTGAGAGAACTAAGCGATTTTAATGATCCAAAGAACTTTCTTAAAGAACAAAATGATTGATTTTGGAAAAAAGAATTCATTCTTTTTTTTTTTTTGTATATCGAAAATAATTCAGATTTTATTTTTAATTCTGACTATACTTCTAATATACTTTACAAATAATTTCAACTTTGCAATTCAGTTTATATAATTCTTATAAATATTAAAAAATGTTACAATATTTATATCTACTCAATATCAATCTATTTGAAAACATTCAGTATTCCTCGAACATTTCGTTACGGTACGGGAAGTTCCAGCAATTTGCCTTAAGGCACGATGCCATAATTGTCTCAAGACAGAATTCCACTTACAGCTAGTTTTATTTTATATTACTCTAACATTTATAAGTTTAAAAAAATTGTATATTTGAAAATAATACAAATATGAAGCTTTAACTTAAAATTGTTCGGCGTCACAGATTATTATTAACATAATAACATAATCGAATTGTCATGGCTTATAATAATTTGCTATATTTTTAACTTCCCGTAGAGTAAGTTATAGTAATCGCATAAAAATCGAAAATGAAATTTTTCATATATCTTTACGTCCAGCGGTTATGGACTCTCAATGAAAATAAGTTAAAAGAATGTTATTAGGCGGTCAAAAATGTTAATTGGGCATATGTACATCAAATTATCAGATATTTTATAGAAATTTTGATAATGTGTACACATTTTGTGTAATTTTTTGGGTTTTGTACAAAGATTTATGATTACGGTACGGGTAGTTCCAGCAATTTGCCGTAAGGCACCATGCCATGCACCCCACTAGTTATTACAATACTAGTACATTTAGCTATATCAATTAAAAACGTCAGTACAGGGTTCAAATATCCTCATATGAAATAGTCATAAGTGTATGGAGGTTAAAAATGTAATATACAAAGTGAATAGTGGGAATGCTTAACATAGAAAAATATTATGCAGAAATAAAATTTATAGTACTAACTGGTAGCTAAAATAATCATTCAAGTTTTATGAAACATCTTTTCACGATTATTCTACTTTCAGTGATTTTTCCAAATAAATAATAAATACACAATGTATAGAACGAAATGCTTCTAATTATAAACTCTTTTAAAAAAAAAATCTGGGTCTATTTTATTGAGAAACATCAGCAAATTTTTAGTAGTAGGTACTTAAAAAAAGTCTAAATCGAATACCAATCTAATGACTGTACGTTCTGGTATGTTGGCAATTTTGAAAAATTTAACCATGTATTTAATATATTTTTAGAATATTCAAATGTACATGGCTTCATCGTGCTGTCACCAAAGTACGTATATAATAAATTATACTTCAGCCAAACTTCAAACATATTCACATGGCATTTAAAGCGTCCACCTTCATAACAATTGGTGAATTTAACCCAGACCGTTTCTACCTTCGCATGTTCATATGTGTATATTTATATATATACATATATATAAATATATATATATATATATATATATATATAAATGATGTGTCCCTTCCTGTTGGGGGTGCTCTTCAGCGATCACTGGCTCTGGCTTTTGCCCGTTGCGTTCAGTGTGAACAAAGGACAGAAATTCATACAATATGGCCCGAGAGCCCCCACTCGAGGCTGAAGTGCCCCACGCATGGCTACATGTGATTTAATATGAAACTGAAATTGCCACTCGAATACTGTGCTGGTATTAATATCGACGCCGGATTTTGTTTTTTGTAAAGGGTTTTGTGACAATTTAGATCTCTTTGTTCATATTGGTTATTTTGAACTGCGGTGAGTTATAAGAGTATTAAATTAAATAATTCACTTTTTCAATATTAAAAGGAAAAATTTTATTATTATATTGGATATATTTACAATACATAAAATATAATATAGAGTGTTGTACATCACTGCTATAATTCACAAAATAATTTTATAGTAAGTTGTATGTCGATAAAGTTCTGGTAAATTCTGTCGTCTGAAAGATCACGCGTGATGTGATATAGATGTATTTTTTTCCCGTCAATCGAAAAATTTACTCATACAAAAGTATCTTGTTAATTCAGCATTTTAATACTTGAACTTCTCAATTTTTTCAAACGTTTAGCTAAGCAGTTTTTGTTAGAGTAAAATTATTAGGGGCAAGTCCTGTAACGCTGAAGATGGTTCACAAAAGTAATGAGCCCAAAACGAACAAATCATATATCGTAATTAATTATTGCCTGGCTCTGAATGGAAGAAAGAGGATTTTCGATAATTTCAATGCAATAATGGCTCGATTGTATAGGAAATCATTTAAATAATTGCTTTATGGTTTATAATCGGTTTGATGAATTGAAAACCGATGCTGTTGTAGATAAATTGATGGCTTGCACGATGTTTTGCCTATCGGCGATCGATTCTCGGCAACAGCATCTTGATCGATTGCAATTTATGCCTCTGAAGTCGAGCACTTGTTTTATTTATTTTTTATTTTGTGTATCATGAATATAATATCCTATACGAAAATCTATATTCTTGGTAATTGTTTTTTTTATTTTAGTATCTGCTCTCTCTATTCTAGGTGGTTATAAATTTTTACAAATGTGCATGGGTTAGACGAAAATTTACTAAACACTTATACATGAAGTTTTGTGCAAACAGTCTCTCTGCATTTGTATGCCTTATTTTTAATATTTATATGTTTTTATAATTATTTTAAAGATTCACCTTTTCTGTCGGACCTTTAATGCTTATAATACACTTTAATGTCAATTCGTCCAAATTGTTAGCATAATCACTACTCCTAATTTATTAATTAATTTAATTTTATACTTGTATATTCTTAAGCAAGTGATTTATAATAACAAACATTTTTATTATTTAATATAATATATATTAATTATTTATATTATTTTGATCGGGTTAAACTTTTGATTGAAAGATGTCATTTTGTCCGCTAGTGAACAAAAATGAATCAGAAATCAAAATTTCATTAGGCGCCTGATAATTGCAATAAAGTTCATTGAAATCACTAGCATCGGCATAAGTTAATTGATTTTAATAGAAATAATTACAAATAACATTGAATAAGTTTAAAAAAATATGTATGACAAAACTACTTCCAAAATAAACTTTTAAAAACGTGGTACAGGTTCGGACTGATTACTCCGACAAGACCGTGACAATGACGTTCAACATCTGAGAGGATTGTGATTATGGCTTTCTTACACAATTACACAGTCACGACAACATGACTAAAACTAGTAAATTTTTAAATAAGGATACTTTGTCGTTTTGTACATTTGTAGCATTTCTTCCATATTTTCTCTTATTTCAAAAACGTGAATACTGTTATATAAAGTAATATATAGATGGAAAACGCATAAAATGGTGCTCTCACATTCCAATTTTCCTTTGAACTACTTCTTATTATTCATTTTTAGCATTATAATATTGTTTTAGGTTCCTTATTATTGGCTTATTGTATAAAAAGTTGAGAACATTTTCAGGAAAAAATTCAACTTTGTAGAATGAGAAACTATGAAGACGGAAAAAGTATATAAATGTAATAAAAATATTCTCTAATGGATTTTTTATGTAGATTGCATTTAAGATTAAAGTAAACCGTGTAAAGTTAGAATAAATATTATAAAAGCTAGTACGAAATTTTATCTTTCATTGCATAGAGTCTCTTTTGCAATGTAGTTCTGTACGAATAACGAGTTTCCGCAATATCAGATTTTGTAAAGAAAAGGAATTCGTTTTACGTGCATGACTAAAGGAAAAAATTGGATGCGTCGTAAGTGCACTCTTGAAAGCTTTAATATGCTGAAATATAAAAGTTGGCTCAGAAGTTTTTATTTGCGGAGCAACTTTATAATTTGTAATACGATTAAAATTAACTTTATTTAAACTTTTTTTTCTGTTTAACTCTTATAATATTCAATGCAACTCTTTCTGCTTTATGAAATCTTCTACAAATCGTTAATATTATTAATCAACTAAATGTTACATTTTTATACAAATATATGTGAGAGGGATGTATTATGAAAAATATGTCTCAGATAAAATATTAAAAATATAAGAATATATTTTCAGAAGGAAAAGTTTGTTGTTGCGTAAAAATGTGATTTGCGAATTTAATGTTTTCTCTACATTTTAAGTCATTCTGAATCGAATGAGATCAAATACGGAAAATGGTGATTATGTGAGTTTATCAGTCTTCAACCTTTAAAAGATTCTAATTAGAATTTATGCAGAAGCTTATTTATTCGAGTTCCGTATGTGGCTACTAATTACTGATTACGTTCACACTTATATAAAATACATTTTTATAACCCTAAGTGGATGAAATTATATATTTTCACAAGCAGCAGGTTTAAAACATTTAAACTTGCAAAATTTTCAGAAGTCAGTATACGTATATTTTCTTTTCAAAATTAATCATTAGGAAAATGTTTAATGCAGTTTGCAGATTCTAGTTTTTATTTCGCGTATGAACTAATTTGATTGTTAATAAAAAATTTAACCTATTTTTAAAAGCATAAATAAAGGCTTTTTGAAGATACTAATAAAATTTATTGTGTCTGGAGAATTTTTATATTATTACTATATTAATGATTTTGTCATTTTGTGAATTTTCGTTATAAAATTTATTAATTTATTCCCAATTTGTATTTTCGAATACATTACGATTTGAAATGCGGATAAAAAATCATGACTCAAAATTTAAATAAAAATAAATCTAATAGTACTAAATTTTAGCGAACAAATTTTCTGAACAAAATTCCAGGAATTAATTTACAGTTTACTCGAAGCTTAATATTTTCAGACACTTACTTCATGATCTGATTATTTCCATGGTGTTTTAATATATTAGTTTTAATTTCTAAAAACATGTAATCCATGTTATTCAAAACTCTCTTAAATTATAGAACTAACTAATTTAATTAAAGCTCACTGTTCTGATAAATGCACACATCATAAATAAACATAGGTTTTGTTATAAATAATATTTGCGTTATTATTTGCATGCAGTTGCAAATATAATGTATTAAAATAATGAAAATAATTGTTGCTTTTATGAAATATTTGATAATACTAAAAGTTTGATTTTAAATGTACAACTTTAAATGAATATGGAAGTATATAATAAAACAAAATGTGTGTTGAATTATGAAACTGTGATGGATTATGTGTGCATTTACAAGTTTGGTGTTATATGTATAGTTATTCATAGAAATTCATTGAAAACTTAAAAATATGAGTTTATTTACAACATTATCTTTTATCTGCGAGCGTTTAAATTATACACATCCTATTGCGATTTTATAGTAATGTATATTATTTATTTTTTTCCTCTTGCTTTTCCTAAAAATTGTGATCATATTTAGGAAAAGCAAGAGGAAACAGAAAAAAAATAGTAGAGAAATGGGAGCAAATTTAAGAAGAGATAATAATAAACCACAAAAATAAACTGCATGATATTAAATGAAGTATAATTATTATTTTGAGGAAACAATTTTATAATCATATAATCTTACTATTATATGAAAATTAATCACAAAATAAGTAATTAATTTAGTAAAAACTTAAAAAAGAAATGCCATGACCTATAGGAAGTTGATTTAAATATTCAACAGTGTTAAAATAATTTTAACGAATATACATTTGTGTTTGGTTTGGTGAGAAGGATGTATGCTAGAAATTTTTGGTTGATAATTTAATGAGTTATATAATTTCAAGAAGATAAGGACGAGACATTGATGTTCATTTATTCCGTCAACCTATTTACCTGTGCACGTGTTTACCTGTCTACCTGATCACTTGTCTTCCTGTCCACCTGTTTAATTAAATATTTAAAGAAAAAACTAATTCATTTAATAACTTATATTTTGTTTATTAAAATATGATTTTAAAAATATATACAATCAATTGTTTAATCTTTAGGCGAGGACTGAATTTTAGTACAAATATAACAAGCCGAAAACGTTTTCTCATTCTACACTTATCGTCACAATTGTCATAAAGAAATAATCTGAGTACATTATTAGTCGATATGAATTAGTACTTGCAAGTGTTAGTATAGTGTATTTATATTATAACCGATTCATCATTAGACATTAACACATCATAAAGACTTATAGTAAATTATTATATTTTCTGATTGTCTAATAAATAAATAAAATAATTCTACATGAACGATTTCTAAGAATCTGCAACGTACGCAAATGAAAGAGGCCATCCACCACCAACGCCAATATTATCATTGATTATCAAACTATACGATATATCACTCGATGATTTGACTTTTTGACATTTTTGATATAATGAAATAATAAATAAATACGTATGAATGATATGAAGATATACAATATAGAGAATTATAATGTATCGTTTGTATATTTTGTTTAAAAATCATTGCTAACAAATTAGATATGAGGACAATGCCCGTGGACGACTAATAATAATTTTTATAATTGGTTTCGTATTTAATATATAAACAATCGCTTTATCTTGCCTATGTGTCATACTCGGCTGCGTTGAGTTGGCAATACACATACACAGTATAAAATTTGTTTGCGTATATAACGTATGTTCAATTTTTAATAAAATACAGGTAATTTCAAAATACCGGTATTGTTGTATGAATACCGGTATTGAAAACCATAAAAAAATCGCCCGGTATTCAGGACTACCTTTTATTTAGCTGGTTAAACTATCAAGTAGTGAAACTACCGGCCCCGTTTGTGATAGTAAAGCACTCGTTTCGATTTTTAGATTTTGCTGCTTTTCTTGCACTCTGTGTTGTAAAACTGCGGTAGGATATTGTCACACTAAACAATGCTGGATTGCGTTGAAATTCAACCATACTCTTATTACTGTTATAGTTATTATTATCATTAGACCATGCCACAGTCCTTCAGAAAATTCTTAAAATACCCGACATACCATTATAGTATATAAATTAGGATCGAGCGATTCCATAATACCACACATAACGGCGTGTAATTATTCAGGAAAGCCAGCCGTGTTTTAATTAAATACAGATTTGCCAATCGGCGTAAAGTGTAACTGCCTAATTGCAAGTTGACCATTAATATAGCGTGCATTGCGAAATACCAGGGGACCAATAAGGTTTACATGCGCAAATGGATAATATGCCGTTTGAAGATATATTTGCTATAAATTTCAATTTTATGATCGGAATGCGTTATGGGCATTCGGTGAGAATAATTACTTTAACGGGATTAGTTATAAACATTGATCGTCGTTCAAGTTGCTGCGTAGTAGCCTATAAAATATAATGATTTTTGGAATGTTAAGAATTCTTGATAATGAAGGTTTGCAAAATTGACCAATGTTAATTGGAAGTTTTTATACAAAGTGGTTATAAATACTTGTAAAAGCTATGTGGTTGCTTTGCTGTTATGCGTTTCAGAGAGGAAACCTAAACTAGAAACTCACAAATGTTAAAAAAGTGATTATATGACAACTGCGCCTCTGTGATATACCTTGTTAACATACAAGTGAAGTTGCAGCTTATGTGTAAAACGCCTGATCGTACAGCAAAAACATGATATTTTGACACTATTTAGTAGCATTTTGTGTGCTAACTGGAACGTAACATAGCCTTGCCGTAACATTGGTCTATTTTACGGCAGTATCAGCCCATACATTTCCTAATAAAGAATGTTTTATTAATTTTGTATCATAAATGATATTCGAACATACTAGATTGTTAATAATATTAATACAAATTATATGTAACTTGGAGCAACTCACTTTTGCTTATAATTTCTTGTTAAGGGGGTTGTTCTTTTTTTTGTTACGAAAAATGCAATTTATCATAGAGACATGCGGTTTTTTTTTAAACAAAAATTACAAAATCATAGAATATTAAGAAATTTTATATTTTTTTGTCGCCGTCATTTGTTAACCAGGGGGCGCCAAAGTGGGCATTGCAAAATCGATCTCTTTTGCGGTGCCACAGATAAATCCGTTGCGCATCGCCTGAAACAAAAAATTATGTTGAAGAAGAAGTTTGAATCCAGTCCCACTACCAAAATGAAAGAAAAAAAGCAAGAAGGAAAAAATTGGCAGCTATTTAAAACAAAAGTGTTAAAAAGGGCCTTTTTTATGACGAGAAGCCTCGCAAAATTTTTTTGCGTAATGTTATGAAGTTGTTTGAGGTATGGAGACTAGGTATTGCAGTGGTGAACAAATTAAAAAAATGCAAGTCGATCCGACTTGTTTTTTTTTAATGAAAAAAGTCAATTTGAGAAAAACGTATTTAAAGTTTTTAATATAATGTACCAAATACATCATTTAATTTAATGTACCAATACACCATGGTGTTCAAAGATGCTGGCACATTAAAAAGGTCATGTGCATGACGTATTATAATGAAAAAGAGAGCAGCTGGCATAGAATAGCTCGCGGAGCGATGAAAAAAACGGTTTCAGAGGATCATACATATAGAGAGATATATATCTATAACTTCGTCGAAAAAAAAGATATTGAAATGATTTTTTTTAAATGATTCTAAGGTTTTCAGCATTCATAATATAAAAAAATCTCAAAATCGAAAAAAAAAACGAACAACCCCCTTAACTGTTAGTTTATTTCATAAAATTTATTTCATTCATTTTCATTGATATTTGATTTTACCTCTGTAGTTATGGCTTAACATATATTCTTTTATTATTTTACATTTACTTTTAATTATGATCCATTGATTTATTAATTATGCTGAATATATTTTTATAAGTTTCTAGTAATAACTTCATGTTTTACTAACTACCAGATAAAGTTTGTTTTCACAAGATTGTCCGACTACTTAACTTTATATATTTTCTCGATGTTTCAAGTCATTTTGAATCGTTTGATATCAAACTTAGGATTAGTATATACGTATGTGTATCAAAAATCTGTTCAAATGACATTGGTTGCGAATCATGGTCAATATAGTTTCTGGTATACATCGGCTGATCAGTTTCTTTGTAATTAATTGTGAAACGGTTTTTGAAGGTAAAGGTCACGGTCTCGAAGGCTAAAATATTACTACTTGTAATTTCGAAAATTAAAACCGCAAAAATTTCGAAAATTTTATGAATTTTTCAGATATCAGAGAAGTCAGTATTATTTCATTATATAAATTGAGTTAATCATATCAGATACTTTAATTTATATAAATA
This sequence comes from Ctenocephalides felis, assembly GCF_003426905.1. Taxonomy (NCBI): domain Eukaryota; kingdom Metazoa; phylum Arthropoda; class Insecta; order Siphonaptera; family Pulicidae; genus Ctenocephalides; species Ctenocephalides felis. Next base: position 56,323,258 of record NW_020537758.1, read on the forward strand.
TTTATTAAGTTTAACATTATTCATTTATATGAATTAATCTATGATTAGAAAGTGTTATTGACTTCCCGTTTTTTCGTTCACGTTTTTGGGCGTACGAATCAACCGATTTGAATAGTTCAAAAAACATTTGATTTCTATTGATAGGGAGATATGCTGATGAGTTTTTGTCAAAGACAGGTCCAGCCGTTTCGGAGATACAGAGCAAAGAGTGCAGAAAATAGAAATCGAGTTTTTGAGAGATCGGAGCATCCGATTTGAATGATCCAAAAATGTGATCACTTATTGGCAAAGGCAGGTCCAGCGCTTTCGAAGATACAGAGCTAAATGTGCAACAAATGGCAGTTTTTGAGAGAACTAAGCGTCCGGTTTAAATGATTCAAAAAACTTTCTGCCTGTTTTAACAAAAAAATTGCGTCTGAAAAAAAAATTTTTTTTCTTTAAATTTTTTTTAAATTTTTTTAGTTTTTTTTTTGTATATATAGTAATACTGTAATTCTGACTTGAGTTCTAATATATTATAAACAAATATATTCAACTTTGCAATTCAGTTTATATAATTCTTATCAATATTAGACAATGTTACAGTATTTATTTATAATAATCTATTTGAAAACATTAAATATTCCTCGAACATTTTTATGATACGGGAAGTTCCAGCAATTTTCCTTAAAGCACGTTGCCATACAAACCACTAGTTTAATTAATTATTATACTTAAAATATGTGAGAATAACGTAGCCAGTCGTTTTGTTAACAAAAGTGATATAACTCAATATATGAAATTGATTAGCCCAGTGCAAAATAAATTACTCATTGTTAGTATAAAATATTTTTATGTGCTTGCCCTGTTACACACTTGTGTCTTATATTGTTGTTTCATTTAATAGTCTCTGAAAACACTTTTAAAAATTGAAATACATAATAGTTTTTTTTATTTCAGTTTTGATGTAAGAGGCAGATCCTTCCACAAAGCCTTGTATTGGTCTGATGAACAAGCTTTTGGTCCACGTGCCTATTTTGTGGCCGTTTCCAGACCTGCCGCCTTGACGATAGATGCGGTCCAACTGGACGATGAAGGAGTTTATAGATGTCGTGTGGATTTTCAAAATTCTCCAACACGGAATTTTCAGGTCAACTTGACTGTCATAGGTGAGTTGATTTACAACAACATTATTGATACAATATAGCACGTCATATAAAACAATATTTCTGCTTTATATTAATAATCTACTTTTCAACTAAACAGAGCTTAATCATGATGTTTGCAAAATTTAAAGAATCTTTGGTTAAATTAATTTGGTAAATTTTATTTCAAATATATTATATTAAAATTGTAGTTTTTAGTGTGATATAGGTACTTTAGTATAGTAAACACTAATTTCCACGCGTATTTAATATCAGTCACAAAAATGTTCATAAATATAAAGTGACCACATTTGGCTAATTGTAAGTCAAAACCGGGACGAAAATTTTTAGTTATAGTCCAGTCATTTGTGCCTAAATTAAGTAAGAATCTCGGAATTCGAGGTACCAGCTGTAAGTTTGTAAATACCCTAAAGTAGCACCGTGAAAATTGTCTCAAAACATAAATATGGAACACCCTACCATATGTAGGTTTTGAGACAACTTTTAGGGTGCTATTTTAAGGTATTCACAGACTTACAGCTGGGTATCACGAATTCCGAGGTGAACTCACTATAATGACTGGACTATTTTGCTAATATTAGATGCGAGGGGGGTGAATCATTAAAATAACAAATATGCTATATTAGGACACCATTATAAACCAGTTTTTTATTTGAATCAATTTTTGAAAAGAAGAATTGCGGACATTTGAAAATAACTTTATTATTGGATTACTTGTAGTACTTTTTTATCTATATTATATTTTTGATCTATATGTTTTTTTGCTTTTGAGTTCTGTATGTAATTCTATTAAATTTTTTTCATAACCAGTTTGAAAACAGAATACCACATTTTTTTTGTTTTCATAATTTTTATTAATTTACTAATAAGTTTTTGAAAAACCGGGACAACCCGGGACAAAAAATCTTTTTTCAGAACACAGGATGGAAGTTCGGGACTGTCCCAGCCAAACCACAACATATGGTCACCTTAATAAACATTTATTACATCCTATCAATAGTAGTTTATTATTTGCACTTTCCAAAGAAGAATTTTATATCGTTAACAGAAAATTCCATCCTCAAGTTGTTTTGACGTTCCAAGTAATTTTGAATCGTTTCAAACCAAATTTGGAAAACGTATGTGTTTTCTCAAAAAACGGCTGCAACGGTTTTAAAAATATGTACGTTATTTTATGTAACTTGAAAAAGAATTGCGTTGACTAATTTTTCGTAACGATCTTCTGATCTGTTTCATTAGAATCAGCAGAAAAAAGCCATTTTTTTGACTTCGTTTTAGCCAAAAATTCGGAATCGATTTTAAAAATTCAAACACTGTTCGAAAGGTATTAGTTGGAAATAGTTTGTTGAATTTTTTGGCATATTTTATAAATGTTTTATAATAAAAGAGTCTTAACGAATATTTTAAAATATTGTATGATTACAAAAATTGTTTTTATTATACAAAATTATTAAAGATTGGTATAATTGATCGTGTCAATATTTCAAATTTTTCTTATCGCGAATTTAAGTGATACTAAGCTTAATTCTTATTGTCGAATTATGCTTTGAAACTTTTCTCAGCGCCTTAAAATACCAAGTACATCACTAGTTACAAAATATCATGGATTCCAAAATAAATAGAACGTAGAAAATTTACCAAGGTTTCATCAATTGATAGATATTGTAATGTGTAAAATACTTTTACATAAAAATTATATATTCAAATATCCTTACCTTTAGCATCGTTGAATAAAACCTGTAATATTGTTTTAATCAAATTTGCGCCCAATCCTTCAAATTCCTCTTAGAGTCAGTAAATCCGTTCCCATTTATAACTCGGCAACAAGGTAAATGGATTCGGGAATCCCTATGGCCTTACAGGGATTGTCATTAAATCTTCCGTAGTGCCAATTCAATCTATAGCAAATGTCACACTAATCCGATTCGCGTCATCCGCAATAATGCTCAGAATTTCAAAAGTTAACATTAAAACTTGTTAAGCAAATCTGAATACTTCACAACTGGCCCTACTCAGGACGGAGTTCCTGATGCAATTAAATTCGGACGACTTAATGCAATCTATTTAGAGACACCCGTTGGTAATTGTTGAGGGTTAGAAAATGAGATGGGTTAATTTGATTTTAGTGACAAACTGTGAAAATTTTTATTTAATATGTTTCGTGTTTTCATGTAGTCAGGGTAAAATTCCATTTATTAAATGTTTTTCTGTCTATGTTCGTCTCATTATATGTTTTGCTTTAAGAATTTTGATACAAGCTATTAAACAAGAACTTGAAATATTTTGCATTTTATGCAAATCTTTAAATCATAATAAAGAAAATAAACAAATATTGCTATTTTCAATTAACGTTCTTTAGCGAAAAGTATCCAATTAATTAAAATACATATCTGTTTTCTCCTATGCGGTTCTTAATAACACAATGTGAGCTACTGATAATTGAATATGAAGTAGATAAAAAATGATCCAAAATTTACTGTTTTGGTATAGAGAATATGATTTCTTATGTTAGCACAGAAGCTTTCCAATAAGTATTTGCATCTTCTTCAATATTTGATACTTAAAAAGAGAATTACAAAAATAATGTTATTATTAGTTTATTAGAATTTTCGTCATTAACTTCCCGTAGCTGAATGTACTTTGCATAGCTTGCTATGTATAATAAATCAAAAAAAAAATAAAAACTTCCCGTAGGGTAAGTTATAGTAATCGCAAAAAATCTGAAATGAAATTTTTTATATAACTTCACGTTTCAATGGTTTCTGAATATTTTCACATATCTTAGAAAAAAATTTAGGTATGTGTGTATGTGTGTATGCGGATACAAATTTTTGTCGACGATTTCGGGAACACCGATCAAATCAATAATTCAAAAAACCATTCGATTCGTATCGATAAGGAGACGTGCTGATTAGTTTTCGGCGAAAGCAGGTCTAGCCGTTCCGAAGATACTGGGCAAAAAGAGAACGGAGCGTCCAATTTTAATAATTCAAAAAACATTTTACTTGTATTGACAAAATGAAAAACTAATTAAATTGTTGGGAAGGCAAGTCCAGCGGTTATTGACTCTCGACAAAAATAAGTTAAATAAATGTCATTTGGCGGTCAAAAATGGTCATTAGACATATGCAAATTAAATTATCAGATATTTTATAGAGATTTTAATAATTTGCGCACATTCTGTGTAAATTTTTTTGGGTTCTGTGCCAAGATTTCTAATTACGGCATGGGAAGTTCCAGCAATTTGCCTTAAGGTTCCTAATGCACCCCACTAGTTAACTTCCCGTAGGGTAAGTTATTGTAATGGGCCGAAAATCGGAATTGAAAATTTTAACATTTCTCGACGTTTTGAAGGTTTCTGGACATTTTGGCATACCTCAAAAAAAAATGGATGTGTGTGTGTGTGTATGTGTGTGTGTGTGTATGTATGTATGGATACAAATTTCCAGTCACGTTTTAGGGCGCACGGATCAACCGATTTGAATGGTTCAAAAAACATTCGATTCCTATTGATAGGGAAAAGAGCTGATTAGTTTTTGGCAAAGGCAGGTCCAGCCGTTTCGGAGATACGGAGCAAAGAGTGCAGAAAATAGAAATCGAATTTTTGAGAGAACGGAGTATCCGATTTCAATGATCTAAAAAACATTCAATTAGTAATGATTGGGAGAAGTGCATATTAGTTTTTGGCAAGGAGCTGAATATGTAAAAAATGGCAGTTTTGAGGAAACTAAGCGTCCGATTTAAATGATTCTAAGAACTTTCTGCTTGTCTTAATAAAATAATTGATTTTGGAAAAAAAAATTTGTTCCATTTTTTTTTTGTTTTGTTTTTTTTTTTTTTTTAGTTTTTTGTATATCGAAAATATTTCAGATTTTATTTTTAATTCTGACTATAATTCTAATATACTTTACAAATAATTTCAACTTTGCAATTCAGTTTATATAATTCTCATAAATATTAGATAATGTTACAATATTTATAATAATCTATTTGAAAACATTCAGTATTCCTCAAACATTTCGTTACGGTACGGGAAGTTCCAGCAATTTGCCTTAAGGCACGATGCCATAATTGCCTCAAGACAGAATTCCACTCACAGCTAGTTTCATTTATGGATTGGCCAAGGGCTCGAATATTTTTTTGTCATGATCATAACATCTGGAGTAAAAATTCTCAATGAGCTTCTTTATATAGTCGTATACTAGTGTCTTGGCAGGGGTTCTTTTGATTTGCCTAGTACTAGTCCCAGTGCCTTGTTGTGTATTGCCTGTATTCTTCGTAAGTTTATCTCTGTTGTTAATAATATTAATCAAATTAATGAAAGATATAGTAACAGTTTTTAGGGTTAGCGGGCTTTTATGGTTCACAAGAGGTCTCAGCATATTTATCATTCCTCTCCAAGGTCAAGCCAAGATATTTTAATGTCAATAGTTCACTTCCAAAACTTGTTATTTATGTTTTTACATTCAATATTTCGATTAGAGATGGGTAACTCACTTCGGAGTTGTCACTCCGATACAACTCCGCCCTCAGAGTGAAACTGGCATTAAATCTGTTAACTCGTGCAGACATTTACTGCGTTTTTGCTTTGGGAAGGGAGCGGTTGCATTCTCGTCTTACAGGCATTTTTATGACCTTCTAGGTATACGAGTCAAAGTAATGCCATTGTGTATTTTCCAGAAAATACAAAAATATTACTTCAAAGAACAATGAAGTTGTGATCAAATGTGACAAGCTAAAATGTATAATTTATTAAATAGTAAGGGGTCATATTTATAACTAAAAGAATTTTTGTCCGTGAATGAAGGAAATCAGGAATATACATATCAAAAAATACACGAAACGAAATATATTTAATCTGGTTTTTCCATAGCCTGAAATAACAATAATTTAGAGTGCAAAATTTATCAGTGATAGCATTAGTATTTAAGCAGCAAAAATATTTAGTATTACACAATATATTTAGTATACACAATAATATAATTATGTAAAAGTAATAATATGCTAATCTAACTACCCGATATAATATTGATTCTCGAATGGAAATAGCAAAAGATACATAAACAACGCACTATAGAACACATTTGTGTTGAGTATTTCGATTTCAGAGTTGTCGGAATCGTAGAGTTGTTAAGCGAATATAACTCTTCCATGAAGCGGAGTCAAATTCTATCCGATCCGGCTTCGGATATGATAAGCCTATCTCTAATTTCGATTTTTTTTTTTTCGTGTACTTTTCCTTGGTCCAATTTGCTGTCGGAATTATTTCCGAGTCGTTTTTTTCTTGTTATTTTATTTTTACGCTTTATTGCAGTAAGCAATTTTTAAAATGGATCTAATACAACTTCTATTGGATTCCAGAAGCAAAAAATAGATTTTTTTGTTGTCAACTTGTTCGTTATATTATGTAATTTCCTTTAAAGTTTAACAATGTCAGATAATATTCTCTTTTATATTCGCATAGTATAAATCTTTGTTGTTTGGCAGATTGATACTGCAGAGCATAGAGAAAATATCAAACACTTCATTGATTAGTGACAACAGTAACTTTGTTGTTTTGTATTTCAAATGTCGAGACTTTTTTACATTTCACAAAAACATTTTAATCTTTTTCCAAAGTTAAAAAAATGTTAATGTGGACTTTGTTATAACTTCGACGATCGCAAATTTTAATTTACTTTAAACGATATAAAATAAAGAAAAAAAACATGTAATCACAGTTTTTTCGCGGTTATTTTCTATAAAATCGATTATTTTCCCGATATTTTCACCATTATTATTATCCAAACAATTGTGTTCGCAAAAATGGCGACTCTTTATGGAAGAAAGTCCATTAATTTTCCTATTCAAAAGCATTTTCTTCGTTTCCTATCTCCCTTCTGCAAATGTTTTCGTTGCGCTAGTAACAATTAACTTAATGTTGACATTAATTAGAAAGAAGCTCCCGACGAAGGATGCGTCCCTGTAATTTGATTACCGTCACTCTAAGAAATATATTTAAAGACACTTTTTGTCTTGGTGCCTGAAGATAATATATGGATGGTGGAAGAAAAAAAATGTTGTGCGTAAAATGACATTAATTTTACTTTCGCGTTCAGTTTTAATTTTAAAAATGCTGAGAATTTTTATTTTTGGTGGGATACTGCCGAGATTGTGACCGTGACCATATAATCAATCGTTATTCTGAACTCTTGGTCAGAAGGAGATATTTGGATTGATTTCCCAATTTAATTAGTTTCCAAATCAAATTTAGTTTTATTTTGCGAGATATTAGTTTGAAAACACAAAGAATTGAATATTTGCATTTGCAATTTGCAACTAAATTAATCAAGTAGTGACAACATTATTAATTATATACGATAGGACGGGGCACAGAGGTCCAAGTTCACTTCTAGTAAATATACTGTCTAATTATCTATATCACAAATTGTAACACGGGCAAAACAACCAACTATCGGCCGATGTTCAGCAAAATTCACAGTTTTTTTGTTTGTTTTTGTGTTATTTGTAATATGTCCCATTTTCGGTATAAAAGCACATGCGGAAGGCAAACCGAGTTTAAAGGATTATTATATAGAATTAATAGGAAATAAAAGCTTCATTGTTCAAAATTCAATTCAGTTTCAATGCATTATTTTTAATTTTATAGGAATAATACGAAATATTAGTATTATTCAAAATACAATTTGCGCTATTCTCTAATTATATAACTTTGATCTAGTATTTTGTCACAAATATTCATCAGCAAAGTTGGATTAACTAATGTTTCAGTTTATATCTTAAAAAATGGTATTTTTAATTTAATTTGCTTTGTTATTTACTATATTTGTATGGTTTTCATTTTCGCCATTACTAAAGGTTCTTCTGACCCACTTACATGTGAGTTTTCATAGAGAATATATAAAAAACTGTTTAATCTAATTTGAGAATAACAAATCCTACGAAACGATTTAATAGTATTTATTTAATCATTTATTCAGGTATTATAAACTAAATAAAAAGGCACTAAACCAAACAAAAAAAAAATGCGCGTAAGGTTCACGCGCGATTGAAGTAAAACTTATTTGCTACTGTACAAGATGGCATTTAAGTAAAAATAAATATATCATATAACAATTTTGAATAATGTTTATTAGTTATATAGTAACACTCGTCATGCACATATTTATTAGTGTCAATCATTATACACATTTATATAATGTGTACCAGTATGGCTTTACGCTTCAAATATGACATGATCGGTTTGTCATTATAATTGGCATTTAGAAATATTGTTTTCGCAAAGTAATAATTGTGTTAAAAGAACATCATGTAATTAAAATTAACATACATTCATTGACTGCTTGTATATTTTTTACTTTTTTGCTGGCGATATAATATCATTCTTTGAACATCTGTAATATCTGTCTGCCCTAAAAAATATCTTCCATTTTAATAACTTTAAAGATTTATAGAAGCTACGAATAATATAGAAGTAATTTTTATCAATAAACTTACTTTTGTTTGTTATATTATTTTCAACGTACAGGGTAAAATATTCTTCTGATTCAGGCTTTTTTCATTAAATTAAGATTTGTACTACGATGTAACTAAAATGTTTATATATCTATGCCGATTTGCTTGTTGATATCGGCACGCATACACCGTTGATGCCGTTACGCATACAACGACAGATCTCTATTCACATACATGACGACCAATCACAATCGACCCGTGTAGAAATAATCTCATCGAAAGCGAGTGACGAGCAGTTCGGCGTAACGGACTTCCGTTGCATTTGTACTGATTTACACCCTAGTCGCGCCTAATGATATTTTACTTGAAAAACACTTTTGCTACCAATTTTGATACATGGCTGTTTATCTTCTTATAACGTAATTATAAGATTTACTGCTACGGTTGGACATGTATCTTTTTCCTGTTACTTGAAATTGTTTTGTTTATAAGCTTTTTGAGTTAGAAATGATGGCGATGGGACTTTCTACGACCGTTAAGCACTATTTTACCCTAAATTACCTCACATTACTAATTGTTGTTTTCCTTCACAACTTTTCAACAGTCATTTCTTTTGCTTTTATATATTACTGTTGCATATGATTACTAAAGACAGGTTCATGCTGTGGGAAAAACATAGTTTGATTCGTTTCCTATTCTACTTTCCTTTTTATGTTTTTAAGTTTTTGGCCTAAGATCTAATTTCCTGTATTTTCTTCTTGATACAAATGAAAAAAAAAAGTTTTTCAGCAGCAACTGTTTTCTCTATACGAGTCCAACCCAATTTTCCTATCGGTTTTACTTCATCTTTCTAGTAAACTTTACTTTCTTTACATCATTCTTTTCAGCACTTTTTTATTCATTAGCTTCTCTATTCTGCTAATTAATTATTAAATAGTTCAATCGTTCATATTTTTATTGGTTCTCTACGATTACATTTCTATTACTGGGATATAAATCTTTCAAGTATGTATTCGAGTACTGCAATGCAGATTGCTTAACAATGTTTCGCTATATTGAAAACGTTTACTACTTCGCTGATCGAATCGATTTTGAAATCTGTGAGCATATCGTAATATTAGAGCTTACAAAAAACTTATTATTTATTCAACTAGGACTAACTAAACTAGTGTGGTGTATGGCATCGTGCCTTAAGGCAAATTGCTGGAACTTCCCGTACGGTAATTAAAAATCTTGGTACAAAATCTAAAAAAAATTACACAAAATGTGTATACTGTGTACACATTATTAAAATCTCTATAAAATATCTGGTAAATAAATGTACATAGGTCTAATTAACATTTTTGACTGCCAAATGACATTTTTTTAACTTATTTTTATTGAGAGTCCATAACCGCTGGACCTGCTTTCCCAAAAATTTAGTCAGTTTTTCGTCTTGTCAATAAAAGTAAAATGATTTTTGAATTATTAAAATCGGACGCTCCGTTCTTTTAAAAACTGAGTTACCGTTTTTGGTACTTTTTTCCCGTATCTTTGGAACGGCCAGACCTGCCTTTGCCAAAAACTAATCAGCACGTATTCCTATCAATACAAATCTATTAATTCAATATCTTTTTGAATTACACAAACCGGTTGATCGGTGTTTCCGAAATCGTCGGCGAAAATTTGTATCCGCACACACACACACGCGCACATCCATGTTTTCTAATATATGCCAAAATATTCAGCAACCTTTGAAACGTAAACGTATATAACAATTTTCATTTTCGATTTATTTGCGATTACTATAACATACCCAAAGGAAAGTTATTAAATAAAATAAGTTGTAATAAATAAACTAATAAATGAATAAATATTGTTGCATACTAAGAGTTTGGCTCAAATACTACAATAACGCTTAAATGTTCGATGATAATCTCCATTATTTTATCTATACTTTTGTATAATTAATTCTATACAAAACAGTTTTGTTATTATTAGCATCAAATCTATGATTTCCCTAAAGTTTTGTAGGAAGTTTAGCATTATTAAAAAAATATTCATTTTGAAATATTATGCTTGTGGAATTATTATACTTGTATATAATATATTTCAAATTTTCATTTTATATTTGCAAATTGTATTTTGATTTTTCAGATTTTGTTATTTTCCGTAGCAAATTGCATGAACTTGTTGATAGGTGCGAATAGTAAACTTAATCAATATGTTTTTAAATTATATATGACCTACCTTACCTGTCCAACTGTTTACCTGTCAACCTGACCACGTGTATACCTTATTCCGAAACCGCTGGACCAGCGTTGGTAGAAATGTAATCAACACGTCTCGCTGTCAATACGAATCGAGTGTCTTTTGGATCAATCTAATCGGATACTCCGTTTTCACAAAAACTTAAAATTTTGTACTTTTTGTACGTTCAAGTCGATTGATCCCAGCTCTGGAAACCGAAAACGGACCAAAGTGGACGAAAAATTGTATCCATACAAAACACATACCACACACACATACACATATGTTTTTTGTAAGGTATTCCAAAATATTCAAGAGATCATAAAATGTACATCTTTTTCAATTTATCGATGACTTACCCTGCAAAAAGTCAATTATGTTGTTGATAATTGTTCCTTATTATAAATTAATTTAATGAGGCGTATCAAACTCGTGATATCTATTCATCAGCAAGTCACCTTTCATAAGCTTTTTTTTTGTAAAAAATGAAAATCGGGCTTTGATAAGTGAATTATATACTATTCTGAAAATTCAACAAAGCCGCCATTATTTCCTTTCTCCCATTATTATTTCCTTGGCTCACTTGGATACTCTATACAGGCTGATGAAAGCAGATTGCATATTGAATGAGGTAATAAATTACACAACAATCTACATAAATATCTAATAATAGATAATAGCCATTAGTGCTTTGCATTTACGAGAAACTACAGGAAAGTAAAGTAAGGCCTTCTCATAGTAGCGGTTTTCTTTGAGTATCGAACGCGGCCAAAGTTTTATGAAATGTTTTCTTATCTTGGCAAGGATTACATAATAATGATATGTACATGTCTAAGTAGTATCGCACAACTTTCTCGTTAACTACTTGAAATAATTACTTGTGCCAGTATAATATTATATTCGACATACTTCGATGGTACTGCGCTTTGTCAACAGATAGTTTTGTGTTTCAGTTTCTATTATGCATTAAATATAGAATTTTTGATATCTGAACGATATAAAGCAATATAATAAGTAAACACAAATATATTCAGGTTTATATACCTTCTATAAAACCTTACAAGTGAGTGGAGTAAAAAACTTTTACCCTCGCGAAAGCATAAACAAGAAAATATAGTTAAAAAAATTACTTATATATAAAAATGGATTGCAAAATGTGTTGGTAAACACATAACTCAATAACGCCTGGAACAATTTGGCAAATTTTTTTGTAAATATTTGTTGAAGTCCAAGGATGGTTCTTACGTCAAGAAAAAATCGAATAATTGCCGGAAAACCCCTAAAAACAGCCCTTTTCTTTTTCTGATACAAACGTTTTCTAACTAAAACGTAGAATTAATTTGAACTTTATTGCTATTATATAAAGTTCATATTAAATTAAAAGCACTCACTGTATACTCCTCCTAAACGATTATTCTGATTTTGATAAATCTTTCTGAAGCTTGTTAGGGAAATTTTCTAAGATGTATGTGATTATAAAGTACTGGGATGTATGTGCAATATTGTAGAAATGAATGGGAAAAATTGCAAAAAACGATATGTCATTGTTTGCATTGAAAACAAATGAAAACTATCATCTGCCAAAAATTTCAATTTACTCACGAATCTAGACAATATTAAAATATATAATATATAATAAATTTATGATTATGAATAAGAAAAATGAAAAGTCTACATTATTATTGCCAAAAAGTAGCTGAGATGTGCCAGATATTAAAATAACATAGGATACAGTATGCGTATGACAAATTGAATGATACACATATGAACAGGATATGACAAATTAATTTACTTAAAATATGAAATTAAGTATTAATCAGGGCCGGTCCAACCTTTAATGCGATGCATGCAAAATATACGAGCGCACGTCAGAGGGGGCGCCAATATCAGATTAGGATATTAAATTTTTAATACAGTTTTTTTTGCAATATATAATTTCTTTGCATCTTTTACTAATCTTTCCACAATATTTTTAATATTCGTAAAAATTTCACTTTATAACAACAAATGGAAAGTAAAGATGAATACATACAACTAGGCCCTCACGATATCGATTAGGAAAAGTTTAAGATGCAGTTTTAGATATCTTAAATAATTAAAATTAAATTAATTTTATCCAATATGAAGTACCAGTGTTATGTTATGGTTACCGTTTAAAAGACTTCAATTACGAATATAGTGTGGGACTCATTTTACTTAAAGCAGTTCTACAATTATTATTGCTCATATTATAAATATATGCATTTTGGCATGAAGAGTGATTTAAGACACAATAATTATTATTTTTAGGTAAACGGTATTTATTAGTATATTATATTTAAAAATAGCAGACATGGGTACAGGACAACGTCTGTTTATTTTAAATTAATCACTGTATTTCAACCGATCAAGCGTAGATAAGTTTAAGCTCGTATACCTCTTGTGGTTTATATTATATTCAAAGTTGGTGACACTAACTTCAGCAAAGATTCCACAAGTAGCTTTACACTATCCAAACTATCAGCCGTGCAACAAATAGTAAATTTAAACTTAACTCTACAGTATGGCAAACTGTACCAACACAAATTTGAAACCTCAAATCGCAAATCTATTTATTCCACTTGTCAGACATAACGAAGTAATAATATTAACTGCGGCAAACTTGGATGAGATAGTGAGGCATACCATAAGATTGACAGTATTAAAACAATTTAGGCATTATTATATCTTTATGTAAAATATTTAATATATTATGGTGTCACTTAATGCTGCAAAATTCTATTAATTTATTAATATAAATATGATAATTAACTTTAAATTAACCGTAGGGCAAGTTATAGTAATCGCAAAAAAATCAAAAATACATTTTTTTATATATCTTCACGTTTCAAAACCTTCTGAACATTTTGGCATACCTTAGAAAAAATGGATGTATGTGTGTGTATGTGTGTGTGTGCGTGTATGTATGTGCGTGCGGATACAAATTTTCGTCGACGATTTCGGGAACGCGGATGAAGCGATTTGAATAATTCAAAAAACACTCGATTTGTATTGATAAGGAGATGTGCTGATTAGTTTTTAGTCTAACCATTTCGAAGATATGGGGCAAAAAGGGCCAAAAACGGTAACTCAGTTTGTAAGAGAACGGAGAGCCGATTTGAATAATTCAAAAAACATTTTACTTGTATTAACAAGGTAAAGAACTGATCAAATTTTCATGAAGGCAGGTCTAGCGGTTTTGGAGATCTAATGAAAAAAGTAAAAGAAAAGCCATTTAGCGGTCAAAAATGATCATTAGACATATGCACATCAAATTATCAGATATTTTATAGAGATTTTAATAATAAGTATAAATTTTGTTTACATTCCTATGGTTTCCGTACCAATGTTTATCCGTTAGACGGTGACGCGGCGCTGACGCGCTTTGACATTTCGTCTCTATGCAGTTAAAGCAGTAAGATTGCTTTAAAAAAAAGTTCCGAATTCCCAAACTATGCCAAAATATAGAAAACTTTTTTTCAAACATTTTTTTTTCAAAAAAAGTAATGTTTTGTCGAATTTATAGTTTCTCAAAAATCTAATTTTTTCGAAGTAATTTTTTTTCAAAAATGTTAATCGTTTTTAAAAAAATAATAATTTTTGGTACGGAAAGTTTCAGCAATTTGCCTTAAGGCACGATGCCATGCGCCCCACTAGTTAGATCTAATGTTCATTCATATACTGCATAAAACATTACTATTTTTGTCTATAATAAGCACACTTTGAATATAACATATTCGAATATATATATATATATATATATATATATATATATATATATATATTAGAAGTATATATATATTCATAAAATCATAATACTTAAATTAAAATACATTACTTTACTAATTCATTATAGGATTATTTTGACGTACATTACCAAAACTTATCCTTGAGTATTTTTTGCGCAATAAATTCTCTTTATACATTAATATTAATCTTCAAGAAGTTAAAAAAGCCATTATTTAAGAAAAAAGTTATACGTCGAAAGTTTTTGTTTGGGTATTGACTCAAACAGCTTCATCATTTAATAAATTGCTCAAAACTTATTTTTGTGTTTAACTTTGTTTCGCGTAGAATATTGTAGTAGAACATTGTATTAATGCAAATATGCTAGTTTTATTATGTTTTTATTTTTGTATTAAATTTATGTGTGTGATTATGATTTCAGTTCCTCCACATCAGTTGCTAATTTATGACAATTCTGGACGTGAAGTGACTGATACTGTGGGACCTCTAGAAGAAGGCAGTAATTTAGTTCTGACATGTGAGGTCAGAGGGGGTAAGTGAATTTAATTCATTATAAGAATTACAATTAATGATCGTTTGTATTTTATCAAGTAACTACAAGCTTGGATTTAGCACATTTTTCATATTATATTAATTATAGGGAAGTAACCAATTTATTAAAATTTGAAATAATGTGGTCCCAAATTGAGATGACTCATACTTCAAAATTAATTATTATTGCAATATAATAATTTGTTTTGACTTGACGGAGGGGATAAATATTATATATAATTAATATAATTGAACTTAATGCATATAATGTGCCATTTACAATTCACAGTTCAATCTAATTCTAAAATGCTCAAACGCCTTTATGAAGCGTTTCATACACCGACTTATGTTTTTAGTTTTTTTTACTAATATTTAGTAAGATGATACAGAAATGTTATAGTTTGTTTCCAAAGGTTTTTAATTTATGCGCATTAAATTAATTATTTGGTCTTTTTTATGTTAAACGTGTTTTAGAGGCGTATTTTAGGTCTAATATTAAAAAAAGTCGTTTTTGTTTTTTTAGCATATTTTAATTATTTAACTGTACAAAAATATATGTACAAAGGGAATTTTCAAAAATTAAGTTATGAAAGTATACCTGAAGTTTGGCCACAATAATTCGCATTTATTTCTTCCTCGAAACTTCAAGCGTGTTATTATCGAAATTGTGTTTTTTGATACGGTACACCTACTATGTCTCAACTCCTTCTGGACCTATTTAGTTAAAATTTTCACAAAGTCTTTTATAAAGATTTCTCTTTAGTATGCACTACGCTGACCTCGAAAATATTATTTTTACCATTTAGAAAAAATCGAGAAGTAAAAATAATTACATCATATAACATTTTTGAATAATGTTAATTAGTAATATGGTAACACTCGTAAGGCATACAATTATTAGTGTCAACCATTATACACTTTTATAATGATAAATTATAAACTATATATTTATAGCATTAACAATATATATAACATTTAAAAATAATAATGTAATTAAAGTCATACTTCAAATATGACATGATCGGTTTGTCATTGTAATTAGAATTTAGAAATGAACCTTCTAGAATATTCTATAATATTCATTCACACAGTGTATTATGTTAAACAACACCTAGACAAATATTGTTTTCGCAACTTCACTCATCATGTAATTGTGTTTGAAGAACTTCATATAATTAAAATTAACATACATTTATTGACTGCTTGTATTTTTTTTACTTTTTCGCTGGTGATATAATCTCATTCTTTGAATAGATGTAATATCTGTCTTGCCTAAAAAATATTTTCCATTTTAATAACTTCAAAGATTTATAGAAATTTATTTATAGAAAGTATGAATAATAAAGAAATGATTTCTAATCAATAAACTTACGTTAATACACGGCCCAAATGATAA
Source organism: Ctenocephalides felis (assembly GCF_003426905.1). NCBI lineage: Eukaryota > Metazoa > Arthropoda > Insecta > Siphonaptera > Pulicidae > Ctenocephalides > Ctenocephalides felis. The sequence goes on from NW_020537758.1 coordinate 56,339,779, forward strand.
ATTTGTTTTATTATTTTCAAGGAACAGGGTAAAATATTCATATGATACAGGTATATATCATTAAATCAAGATTTAACTTTAAAATATTGAAAAATAGCTTACTTAATTATTATAAATAGATAAATAACGTTTTGAAGTAGTCCATACTGTATTCCTAAATAATTAATTTACTATATTACAATATCGATTTATTATGATCTGTAGGTAGGTACTCCTAACAATTACACAGCTAAGCATTTAGTTTATTTAACATAAGTACAAAAGCATGTCCATATCCTACGACAGACGTGATATCTAAGAAGATTAGAGACATGGAGTAATTGCTGATTAATAAATTCTATAATAATAGTTCACACGTTCACACGTTCATGTAAATAAAATTAACATACATTCATTGACTGTTTGCATTTTTTTACTCTTTCGCTGGCGATATAATCCCATCCTTTGAACAGCTGTAATATCTGTCTTGCCTAAAAAATAGTTTTCATTTTAACAACATCAAAGATTTATAGAAACTACGAATAATAAGGAAATAATTTTTAATCAATAAACTTACGTTAATACACGGTCCGAATAATAAATTTGTTTTATTATTTTCAAGGAACAGGGTAAAATATTCTTATGATACATGTATATATCATTAAATCAAGATTTAACTTTAAAATATTGAAAAATAGCTTACTTAATTATTATAAATATATAAATAACGTTTAGAAGTAGTTCATACTGTATTCCTAAATAATTAATTTACTAAATTACAATATCGATTTATTATACCAAATGATCCGTAGGTAGGTACTCCTAACAATTACACAGCTAAGCATTTAGTTTATTTAACATAAGTACAAAAGCATGTCCATATCCTACGACAGACGTGATATCTAACGATTTATCAGTCTTCTAATGCGGGTATTCGATATTAAATTTAATTCCCATAAAACATGTACAAGGGCACGTGCGCTTAGGCATCGACCCTGTTCTCCACTTCGCTAACCCACCTGACTGGCCGACTGATGTGGGTTTGCCGGTTGTCCAATAAAGAACATTCATAGGTTTGATTACAGAGATCTGATAACTAAGGCACAGGCATGTGCCATAGGCCAACTTGTGTTTTGTATAGGCTGCCAGACCAGATAGCGTTTGTGTCACAAAATTGTCATAGGGGCGATGATCAATCCATGCCGACCCAATTAGCACCGACTGGTAGCATGTATAATACATTTTGTGTCGTCGCCCCCTGTCATGTTAAATGGTTAAAAATATTGTTCTACTAGCAGGGTTTTAGTGTAGTAATGAATATTGATATAGTTTCTTGTCAAATTGGACATTATTAACCTAGTGAAATATATTATTAAGAAACTAGTACAGAATCTTTAAGTAGGAAAATAACTCATTCAAACATTTTTGTTGCTATATAAAATTATTAAGTACACCGTTAAATTAAATTCTAAAACTCTTTCGTATAAGTCACGTCGGAATTTGGAAAGCTTTTACTTATTGGTAAAGAATTCAATATTAATAAAATTATATAGGGGGACTAGGGACTTATTGTAACAGGAGTAAGTACAATCACAACAATAACACGTATTAAACTAGCAAATATCGAACTTTGTTCATTAAAAGTCCCAATTAATTCCTAATTATAGAAATATGTTTTAGCTACATTCCTAATTTTTGTCAGCTGCTTTTTTTACCCCAGCGTATAGGGTTAATTTCATTGAGAAATTTCATCTCAAAGCAAAATAAGATATATAAAATATGAATAAAAATGATGATAAATTAAAGCTATATAAATTTTAAAACAGTTGATAATAACAACGCAAACAAAAATTTTAGGAAAGTAAAATTTTAAATTGCATGATAATAAAATTTTAAATTTTATGAGAGTATAATTTTAAATTATACTTACTTTGAATTAAATGTTAGTATAATTTTAAACTAGCTGTAAGTGGAATTCTGTCTTGAGGCAATTATGGCATCGTGCCTTAAGGCAAATTGCTGGAACTTTCCGTTGAATACTGAATGTTTTCAAATAGATTAGTATACATATTGTATCATTGTCTAATATAAAATAATAAAATAAAATCTGAAATATTTTTGATATACAAAAAACTGAAAAAAAAAAAAAAAATGAACAAAATTTTTTTTTCCAAAATCAATTATTTTGTTAAGACAAGCAGAAAGTTCTTTGAATCATTTAAATCGGACGCTTAGTTCTCTCAAAAACTGCCATTTTTTACATATTTAGCTCCGTATCTTCGAAATGGCTGGGCCTGCCTTTGCCAAAAACTAATAAACACTTCTCCCAATCATTACTAATTGAATGTTTTTTAGATCATTCAAATCGATTACTCCGTTCTCTCAAAAATTCGATTTCTATTTTCTGCACTCTTTGCTCCGTATCTCCTAAACGGCTGGACCTGCCTTTGCCAAAAACTAATCAGCTCTTTTCCCTATCAGTAGGAATCGAATGTTTTTTGAACCATTCAAATCGGTTGATCCGTGCGCCCTAAAACGTGACTGGAAATTTGTATCCATACATACATACACACACACATACATACACACACATCCATTTTTTCTGAGGTATGCCAAAACGTTCAGAAACCTTCAAAACGTCGAGAAATGTAAAAATTTTCAATTCCGATTTTCGGTCCATTACAATAACTTACCCTACGGGAAGTTAATAATATCTACTTAATAATTACTTGCTATTTTCTTATTGTTCATACTTTTTTCCGTGTAAAGGTTAAGTTAGTCCTATTTACCCCACCCTCATGTAAGCTTTTATAGAGGTCATATACAAAGAACTGTTGTATCTTACTTAAGAATAGAATAACAATGCATCGTATGAACAATTAACTCCTCACATATCGTAGACTAAATAAAAGTGCCAAAAACCAAAAAAATACAACCAAACAAAATACTTTTGTATTTATGAATATTAATACATGGTTTATCTTCTAATTGCAACATCGCAAGAATTAAGATGCACACATTTTACTTTCTACTTCAAAATAGTATTGTTAAAAAATTCTATACTTTAATTGTTTGTGAGATAATGATAGTGAACCCTATTTCTATTTTTTTTTAATTACAAATCTACTTTTCTAAATTACAATTGTGCATATAAATTTTATTATTGCGAGTAAATAAATATACAACTATATTTATAGCTCTGTTGAAAAATAAAATGTAATCGTTGTTTAATGTTTATTGACGCATTAGAATCCAGAACTAATTTCATCAAATATTTGTTGTAATCTCGAGAGAATTCAAGATTCTACCATAAGTTATAATTATCTGTACAGTTAAAATTTCTCTTGTGTTTATTGAAACTATTCTTATATTATGTTGATTATAACTAATAATTTAATTTTTATTATATTATTTTCAACAAATTCAAGGAAAATTTCCGTTTTCCCTTGAGAATATATTCCGGCTTTGTTCCATAGATTAAACCCATTTATCTAGTATTTTCCCAAATTCCGGACGATGTTTCCGGCACATTCATCCAATGACAAAAGCGGCCTTGCAGATATAGAGTATTTGCATAATTTTAATTGTGGACTTAAATAAGACTAAAAACGGATTTGCCACTGCACATGGTTCTCGTAAGTTTGCATGGTATTATGTACTAATACTTCCACTGCAGATTTCCAACGTCCGAAAATATATTAATAACATGATATCAGAATTAAGGCGTATTTGTACGATAGGAGAATGTAAAACCATAAATTTATTTGAGGATAATGCACTAAAACTATTTATTTTATAATGTAAAACCGGCTCTCTTTGATAATTGCAAAATTTGCTATACTGGATTAGTTCTTAAATATACGATAGTTAATCACAATATTCAAACTTAACATTAACTTCTTTAAAACATTTTACTTTTCCAACCAAACCCTAATATTTAAATGCAAAATTGTTTTATGATTATTGGAAGATGCTGCACTTAAGCAGAGGTAGAAATAATTATTTATAACAAAATTAATAACCATGATGTTTGTAATAATAGTGAAAATTAATATCGGAAAAAATACAGCTAAGAAAACTTACTATTCCTATACAAAGTCAATCAATGCAAAAATCAACTTCTAGTGGTTGCAATGCGGACTATCTTGAAATTAATATTAAGAGCTAAAACTTTCAGAAAATTGTTTTTTCATCAATTTGAAAGCATTTGAACCCTTGGGAGCAAGGAAATTTAAAAATTAGTCACTAATCAAAGACAGCTCACAGCATTTCTATATAGCTTGGTGGATATTATAAATTAGTTCTTCATTAACTATAATAACATATTGACTCTACTAGGGATTCTTAATAATATTTCCACATATTGTTATGTATTAAAAGATAACAAAACAGGCATAAGGATAGTGACAATGACCGATCACATGCGTCGAATTAATCACGAATAATTTATTTTGCTTTTCCCGCGTTAACCATGTCAAAAATATCTGACGTTTCGTAGTTACATCTATATGTGATTTAAAATATAAAATTTTCAAATAAATCAGGTTTGTAATGTAATTTGTAATGAAATCAGAACGACTATAATTATATAGCTAGATACTGATTATTGCAGATTGCAAAGAAATTGTTATATTGGTGATAGCAGTGACAAATATTTATTCTATAATCATTATAAATTGTACAATATAATATATATATATATATATATATATATATATATATGTATTTGCTATATGAATTTGAAGTTTGAACTTCACGAGGGGTAAGTTATTTGAAAGCTTTAAACATATATTTAAGATATATTTACTTTACTTTTAGTTCGTGATTCTAATCATGTATATAAATGCATTTCATGTAGTGGATAGGACTTGGGGCTTGTTTGCAACAGGTTTTCTTTAATTGATTTATCTTATAAATAAAGATGAGTTGATACCATAAATGACGCACTTGCACACTTTTGTATACTGAGTTGGCCTGCGGGATAGCAGCGTTTTAAATATAATGCGGATACATGTTCAATCAACACAAAGAACTAGTGGGGATCGTGTCTTAAGGCAAATTGCTAGAACTTCCCGTACCGTAATCAAAAGTATTGGTAAGGAACCCAAAAAAAAAATTACACAAAATGTGTACACTTTATAAAAATCTCTATAAAATATCTGATTATTTGATGTACTTATATCCAATTAACATTTTTGACCGCCAAATGACATTTTTTAAAATTATTTTTATTGAGAGTCTATAACTGCCGGACCTGCCTTTCCAAAAATTTAATCAGTACTTCACCAATACAAGTAAAATGTTTTCTGAATTCCGTATCTTCGGAACGGCTAGACCTGCCTTCGCCAAAAACTAATAAACACGTCTCCTTATCAATACGAATGGAATGTTTTCTGAATTATTTAAATCGGTTGATCGGTGTTCCAGAAATTGTCGATGAAAATCTATATCTGCACACACACATTCACACATACGTATATTTTTTTTAAGGTATGCCAAAATATTCAGAAACCTTTGAAACGTAAAGATATATAAAAATTTTCATTTTTGATTTTTTTGCGATTACTATAAATTACCCTAAGGAAAGTTAAATATTTTTTAATATCATTTTAGATCCTACTGAAAAACGCATGATACTATTTACCTCTGCTGCAATAAGCTTCTAACTCTCCAATATAAATAATTAAAATGCATGTATGTAAATGATAAATGCATGTATGTAAATGATAAATGCCTAATATGAATAAATTTGGAGTTTTTTTGTAATTCACAAACTAACTTTTGTAAATCAAGAAGTTTACATGGCTAATTCAAAGGCAAAATGTTCCAGCTAGATATCCAAACAACAAATAAATCACGCTACAGCAATCTTATAATTTTTTACCTGTCTGAAATATCACAAACCCGTCTAAATCTTATTAATGAAATATTATCGACCGAATTTACTTTATAAGAAGCTTCCTCGTGCTGTGGACTCGAGCAATAAATCATGAAATTACTTTATTTCTGTTCATTAACCGGAAATCTTTAATGAATGCGCTAAGAAAGCAAATAGACTATGAAAAGGAAGGGTAACCTTTGTTTGGTACGGTAATTAATTTGGCGGTAGATAATTATTTATGGTTTTGTTTGGAAAACGCTCCTTCGTAATTATTGCTCGGCTCGTTGAAAGCGCGCATCGCTGTTTTATGGTCGTAATTGATAGCGCAGAGGGGGTGTAAGTTTCATATTTTGCTAATGAGTTTTTATTTTATGCTCGCGTATGCCGTATACATCATAATTAATATTTCACGTTGTATGAAGCATATTGCACTATGCTATGATTCAAAATGAGAACTAATTCAAATTTAACATTTTTTATTTGAATTTATAAAAAAATAAGAGCTTGCGTTTAATGTCGTATTCGTGATGAAAGTGAGAAATTGTTGAGAAATTAAAAATATGAAATTCAGTTCAGAATGTTGTATAATAAACATGAATAGAGAAAAGGAGTACAATAAGTTTCACAGTACCAAACAATAATGAAGAAAAATCAAAAACGTAATCAATTGATGAAACAAAACTAATTTAAAATAGTTCAATAATTAAAACCAATATATATCTATAATATAAAAATGGATCTCAAAATGTGTTGGTAAGCGCATAACTCAACAACGCCTGGACCAATTTATCTGTGGTAAAATATCAATAATACTCTTGATTTTACCACATAATTGCTTCAATAATTTAGTCTATAATTTTCATAAGCTCGTTCGACATATTAGTTGTTTTTTGGCAATTGTAATTTTTAAAGTACATGTTTCTTACTATTAATTTAATAAGCATTATCGTTTATGTTGTAATCTTAGGTGAATTAATTTGTAAAATATAGTTGATTTATATGAGCACTCTTCAATCTAAGATCAACTCACTAAATATTTCATATCCAATGCCAAAAAAATGATTTTTTGACAAATGAAAGAAATATACTAAATCATTTTTTCAATAAGTAGAAATATTTTTTGTATTGTTAAATAATTTAGTAAAATAAACCAAAATGCAACATGCATAAGTTTAAAAAAATAATATTTTAGACTTATAGCGTTATTTATTAAACTGAATTATATAAGTTCATCTGCCAAACATATATTGTTGACTGTAATGTAAAATAATAAAATATTTTAATTTCTGGCACATCGCAGCTGCTTATCGGCAATAATAATGTAGACGTTACATTTTTCTTGAGTACTATATTCTAATATAATATTATCTAGACTCATAATTTCAGCTAAATTCAAATTTTAAGTGAATTGACATTTCTAGCAGATGACTGTTCAAATGTTTTCAATGTCAAACTACATTGTAATTTTTGCCAACTATTTCCACAATATTACTATAATTTTATTGTTCATTAAATCTTAAAAATTAAAATCCGAATAACCGTTTGGGAGAAGTATCAAATCATACACCCGTGCTGAAAAATTTTATAAATATATAAGATATAGAGGGTTTCCCAGAATTTAACGTACAGATAAAATGGGGTGATAGTATTGACCATAACAATTCCGAAAAAAAAACACATAGCTTCAGTGAAATTATGACCATTTTTCTGTTATTGTGTTAAAATTTTTTAAATCGGTGGAATTTGAGGTTCCTTTATTTAAAAAAATCTACTAAAGTGTGCTGGCAAGTTTCGCCAAAAGATTATCATGATTCGAAAATGATAAAATACTTGAAAGCTTATATAAACAGAATTAATAAAAATAAACCACAACAACCGAAAAATTGTCATAATTTCATCAAAGCCCTAGACTGCATTTAAAAGCTCATAATTTCGAACTGTGTGATAATTTTTGTAATTTTTTTTAAGAAACATTATTTTGATACGTTGATAATATTAGGTTCATTTACGGTATGATAATTAATGCAAATTAGTAGAATATTCTATTACAATATCCAATGACTAGGAATTCAGTTGAATACTATAAAACGCAACAAAAATTAAAGCGAATAAAATATAGAAAGTATTTGTATTTTCGTGAATATTTGGAATTCTTTAAACTTTCTGCTTTTCTCCAAATTTTTGGTTGAGCTCGAATAAAATTTAGGTAAGTTTTGATATTTGAGTAATACAAAATGGTTGAAGTGATTGTATGAAAACATCGCATATAAAGAATATATAAACGAACATATAAAACATATAAAAGTAATTTATCATGTTTTGTTATACATGTACATATCCAATTCAAAATCCTTGTATGCAAGTATTGAGTTAGATTTGGTAGATTTATAAATGAACGCAGAATAAGGAGTGATATATAAGTAAAATTTTATTAATCCAGGAAGTAACTGCTACATTCAAGATTAATATGCATAAAACGCGAATTTAAGCACCCACAATTATTTTGCATGTGTTTTCAAGCTACTCGACTTCATCCAGCAGATGCTAACAAGTTCTATATAACAAGCTATAAACATTAATTAGTATAACGTAATTTAACAAAGACAGAACTACTAGTATTTCCACCTGTTCCAGGTATTAAGCTACACAAAAGAGATACGAGATACTAATGAGTTCACCATTCTCCTGGAGCAAAGTCGGCTCCCATAGAAATATTACGCAAATGAGATGGAAATTATATCGTCTATCGTGACAATTTTCATAATTTATACATTTATAGATAGTTAAATAATTTTTTTTTAAAATTATATATTTTCAGAATTTATAAGGCTTCTATTGTCGAAACACGTTTGCAGCCAGAAATATAATATATTATAAATATATTTTCATCTTTTAAAAATGGCATTCAAAAGTTTGCGAATGAAAAAGTTCACCGTCATCATCTCAATAATATGTATTTTGGTATTTTTTAACAACAATATTTTAAAGTAGAGGGAAAAAGATGAATAAGCAATCATAGCCTTGAATCGGCCACATTGTCAAATTTTTAACAAAAGTTTTTTTCTCATCGTTATCTTTCTGTTTTTGAGCATTGTAGATTGGCTTACGATACCTGAATATAATATGTAGAATATAGTAAATAGTAAATATCTTAAAAACATGCAATGTTTGAATTTTTTTTAACAACAATATTTGAAAGTAAAGGAAAAAAGATGTGTAATCAGCTATTGCCTTAAATCTAGCAACGTCGCTATCAAAAGATAAGTGGCCATGTTTGAAAATCTTCAACAAAAGTATTTTCTTTCGTTGTTAGTTTTTTTGGTTATGAGCACTGTTGTTTAGTTTCTCAACCTTAATATATTTTTAGGTATACATATTTTAATTATTTTATAAGATGTATTGTAAATTTCAAGATAGATTCAACATTTTTTTATATAACCTCGTAACTAACTAACATGTGGGTGAGATAAAAAGGACCAACAAAACCTTCACTATAACAAAGGTGTAAACAAAAAATAGTAAATTAAGTTAACAAAAGCAATTTTATAAGAAAAAAGTTGAATTAATAGTTTTTCTAACTTTGCTGATGATTATCTTAGACAACATACCAGATCAAGGTTATACACATTGTTATTTCTGTAACAATGTACCATGAAATTTAAGTTTTGCATTGGTTGAACAATGTAGCTATTATTTTGTAAAACCCTTTCAAAAGTAAAAGTTAGACATTAGATCTGTTGCCCCTTGGTAGTTAAATTTTATTTCGCTGATGGAAAAAAGGACCAGGCGATAATTTTGTGAAAAACAGCAAAAAATACATCTCTACAATGTTGAATTAGCTGAGTCTTTTACTGACTCCAGACAGCTTGTTGTTTGTGTGATATGTTTTATTTGTTTTGATGTAATTTGTCACAATATGATTTCTCAAAGTCAAATTGGATCTTTGTGCTGATTGATTCAATTGATTAAGTTTAAGGTTAACTACCCTTAGAGTAAGTTATAGTAATCGCAAAAAAAATCGAAAATGAATTTTTTTATATATCTTTACGTTCCAAAGGTTTCTGAATGTTTTAGCATACCTTAGAAAAAATGGATGTATGTGTGTGTATATGTTTTTGTGTGAGTGTGCGTGCGGATACAAATTTTCGTCGACGATTTCGGAAACACCGATCAACCGATTTGAATAATTCAAAAAACATTCGATTTGTATTGATAAGGAGACGTGCTGATTAGTTTTCGGCATAGGCAGTCTAGCCATTTCAAAGATACAGTGCAAAAAGTGCAAAAAACAGTAACTCAGTTTTTAAGACAAAGGAGCGTTCGATTTTAATTATTCAAAAAACATTTTACTTGTATTGACAAGATAAAGAACTGAATAAATTTTTGGGAAGGCAGGTCTAGCGGCTACGGACTCTCAATGAAAATAAGTTAAAAAAATGTCATTTGGACGTTTGTACAACATCTAGCGACGCTGACGATTCTGCTTAGTATTGGTGAAGTCCCAACATTAAATTTGGTACCAGCGGTGTTGGTTCCAACATTTAAATTTGGTGGCAGCGGTGGAATATTTTATAGAGATTTTAATAATGTGTACACATTTTGTGTAAATTATTTATGGTTCCTACCAAGATTTTTAATTTGCGGTACGGAAAGTTCCAGAAATTTGCTTGAAAGCACGAGGCTATGCACCCCACTAGTTATTTGCACCTATGAAAATGTTGATACAACTTACCTCAAGCTAATATACCACGTTGCAATCATTGGCCTCTATATAACAAATACTGTGATTTGTATTAATCTGAGTTTCTTATAGCGCGTTTAATTCCCACCACGAATTACCCTGGATTGTACGTTAGTCTGAGCTTCTATAGCACGGTTTGCATATTACACGCTATGCACTCACCGCGTTATAAATTATATATTCTTAATATTGCTTAGGTTGAAATGTTATTAAATTGTCGTTCAGAATACAGAAATTTCTTCCTTTACATCAACTTTATTAGTCTTAATTCGTGGAAGCTACAATTGCATTTGTATCCACTTATTTAGTGCTGCAGAATATTTCTTTAATTTGTTTTTTTTTTCAATTTCTGCATTCAATGTTGTGTATTGCAAATGTACGTGCCACCGCAATTAGTTCATTTCGCATTCCTCGGCGCATCGCCGCGTTGCGATGTATACATGAATATAAAACTGCTCCGAATATATAATGAAATTTCTTCGTGCACGCCCCGTTACCGCAATAAACATTTGAATGTGTCCTGCAAACGTTTCTGGCTTGCTTTCCGTTATTAAGTTATTAGCAGAGACGTAGCCTATTTCGAGAAAATGCTGTTTATATAAAATATTTGATAAGCTAATAGTTTTTTGTTGTTGTTATTATACTTTTAATTGCAATCTGTCATACTAGAACATGCAGTAATTGTTTTGACTGGCTATTTATGGCCAGTAGTTGTCAAATCTAGTTGTGACTAATTAGAGGAAAGTCTCCGAGTGCCGCACACCTAAGGTTATTTATAAATAAATCAAAGGATATTTTACTAAATGTTTAATAAATGTTGAATTACGTTAGAGAACAAAGTTAGAAATCGAACTAAATTAACAAAAACGCAACCTTTGCTAAAAAATAATTGATACTATCAATCAAACTTTGTTACTATCAAATCAAAAGTCAAATTTTGATACTATCAAATTGATAGTATCAAAATTGATACTATCAATCAAAAAATATGATTTTACAAAGTGGCACCTAGTACCGGACATTTCAAAATAACCAGCATTGAACACATATGTAGCCATCTCCATACTCTGGATGGCTGCACATGTGTGTTTGACGAATATTCTTAAATATTGCAAAAAAATCACTATTTATCCACCCTTTTGGCTGGGCTACACCGATGCTCTCAGCTGGAGCATTCATCATAAGATTTTCATTCCCCTTTCACTTGTATTTTGAAATAAAAAGATTTATACTCGCTTAAATAATACATGTTAAATAGAGTGTCCGGCACTAGGTGCCGTCCGGCGTTACGGGACTTTCCCTTATACGCAGCTGTACGCATGAGAAGCGATTTTCATTGAAGGTTAAATTAGGAATCTATTACCTCAAGTAAAATATGACATCAAAGCTACCCGATGTTAAACTTTGTCTTGGCTGTAATCGAACCAGCAAACTCGCGATTAGATAGGGTTAGTCAACGTCCGAATCTTAAAGAAAATTTTTGAAATTGAGTGTAAATAAATATTTATTGAAAAAATATAAAGTATATGGGTGAAATACAAACTTCATAAACTTAGAAGTGAAAATATTTAAACATGCTGAGCAATATAAATAGTTGAATGTTTGTAAAATTTTTGAATATTTGTTTTTTTTTCAAAGAAGTGTTGTACGATTTTACGTAAAAGTTCGAGTTGCTAAATTTATGTTTTCTCTACATTTTAAGTTATTTTGACTTTTTTGACACCAAATTTGGAAAATTTATATGTGTGTATATGTATGTATGTGCCGACTTTTCGGGACGATTGCTCAAACACGGATAAACCAAAATTTGGAAATTCTAAATTTAAAAGTCATTAGATATTACTTGATAAAGGATAGCGAAATTAGTTTTTGGAGATGATCGGCCTAAACGTCTCTGTAGAATTATAACGGAAAAAAAAGTTTCGTTCATGTTTCCGAAATAAAATTGACTTCATTTTTATATTTTATTTAGGAATTATTTTCTGACAAATTTATTGTGAAAATTTTAAATTATAATGTAATCCCTAATCTTAATGAACATGCTTACAAATCGTGATCAAAATTAATTATGTTTAAAATTAATTAATCAAATGTAGCGGATTACAACAAGTGGTTTAATATAAAAATTAATGAAAGTTTGGATTAATTGGCCGCACTCTTAGAAAATACTTCGTTTAAAAATTTGGACCAAATTAAATAAGTATACTTATAAATCACTCATAAATTAATATTTTGATTTCTTATCGATTATTTTAAAATGTCGTGCAATTCAAGCAACTTGCCTTGAAGCAAAATAACCCTTACGCCTTGTTTATTGTTTGATTCTTGTTTATTTGTTTTCATAGTTTGAAAATAAAAGTGCAATAGTTTTTGAAAAAAAACATTATAAAAATGCTAAGTCTGAAAAAAATGAAGTAAAAATTAAGTTTGATAATAAATTGTAAAAAAAATATGTTCAATTCTTCTAATTCAAAAATGTTTGGTTTTCGAACTTTACAAAGCATTCCTTAAATAGAATATTAACAGATATCATATTTAGTAAGATTACTAACTTACCATGGTAATGGTATTCATCTTATCGCTTTTAAAATATAAAGAAATAATAAATTAATTGTGTAAATGTGAAACAAAAAATTTTATAACAACGTGAATGCTTCATATACTATTTGTATTTCAAATCTAATTTTGACAATAATGCAAAACTCACTAATGAAAAATTATAAAATAGCTATGTTAATCTATTCTGAGTACTGATTTGAAAATATTAAGCTTATTTCACAAAAATATTATAAACTATTTATTTTTCATTCAATTTTAAAATCAAACTTTGAAGAATGTGTTAGCGCCATTTATGGTAAATTAAAATTTTTATAATAAAAAAAACGAAATTTTATTTAATGTAACAATTTAATATACAATATTATTAAAGACAAAAACAACAGTGGCTGCCGAAGCAATTTACTTATCATAACTTCAATAAAAAATTAAAATTCTGATGGCATATGCATTGCACCACTGCTCATTATAAGTATTACTGCAATGCAAGAAACTTATTCATCATTCGAGCAGACTTATTACATTACATTACATTTTGGCTTGTTACATTTTCTACGGAATGCGTTATATTAAAAGTAGAATTGAAATATTCAATTAGAAAGACGATCTAACTTAAGAACAGTTTTTAATCAAGTTGTGTTCGTCGGAAGTAATTTTCGTTTCTGACGTTCAAATATTTGTTTCTATTTTGTTTCGAAAGACTTCTGCAATTATCATGCAAAGAATAAGTTTATGAATAAGCACTGAAGATTGTTTCTTTCTGTTGATTTAAATATTTGACTTTATCAATATTGTAATGCAAATACAAGTATTAGTTTGTTTGGGAAGGGAAAATTAACTTATATCGAATCATAACATAAAAAATAAGTACATCAACGGTGGCAATTGATATATGGTATGTATGCAATTATTAGTAATAGTATGCTTCAAAATATTGCAAGCCCCCGAACATATTTTAATTTAAATTAAAGTTAATTATTATTTAAATAAAATACCATAACATTGAGTTTATGTAATCAGTAAAAGATAAAAGTGTAATCACTTACGTTTTTAAAATATTCACGTGAAATTAAAGTTACGTAGATGATGTGTAGGTATTCAACATAATTTCATGTTACAAAATTCTAAAACAGTAATAAAAATAAAGACGCCATTTTGGTATAGTATCAATATTGGATTTTTTATAAAAAATTGATAACATTAACGTTTATTAAAATGGCATTGTGAAAAATTACAAGCCGTCCTAATGTTTGTGATCCTTAAAGTTAAAATTTATTAATTACTTTAAGATTTTTAGATATTTAATTTTTTTCAATTTCAATAATATTTCTAATTTTGAAAAAATACTAAATTTATTGCTATAAACTTGTAGGCGTATTTTTTTTTCTAAGTTTTATTTTCTTCATCCGTATTGTTTAGGTTTTCATATTTGGGCTTGCTTTGTAGTTAGAGCCATGGAATTTTAAATAGATATGGATATACCTGGAATAGATACGAAGTTTGATACCTACTTGGGACAGCCTGATGTCAAGCAACAGTGTGATCTATGCTTTCTATATAGATGTCAATATGTTTCCATATGGAGAAGGCCCTTTCACGGTTTTTGTTGCAATAATTAAAAATTGATCCGAACTATAGAAATTGTAATAAAATGAAATAAAGAGCTCAACTATTGGGTTGCCTTTTGAAAAAGCGGCATAGTTTACTAAACTCATTACAACCGCTTCTGAACAATTACTACACTTTGCACTTCTTTATAAACTGAGGTCAATATTCTCAATAGATGATTGCCCAGCGGTAGCAAAATCGATTTTGAGGTGCACCAAGTAGTTTCGGGTTCGCTGGTTCCATTCCTGCTACCATCAAAGCCGGACATCAGGCAGCGTAGATGTCAAATTTCCACTTGAAGTTATAGATCTCGATATAATTGAAAAAGTGGAAATAGCCTTTAATAGAATGATACACTTATGGGTTGTTCTCATAATCATTAGGTTATAAATCTTCATGAAACAACTTATTGAACGTACAAAGGAAAAGCAATTTTGATTGCTGTTTGAAATAATGAATAATAAAAAATATATATGCAATATACGAATAATAAATGTCTTGTAAAATTTGTCGGTTTTTAAAAACCGGCTTTTTGACAAAAATTATGAAATTCGAAAACCGGTTTTTAGCGAAACAAAATCGGTTTTTACAGAAATTTGATTCTTGGTATCATATCGGTTCGATAACATTTGGAATTATATTAGCCTGTTATGTTTACCGGTAAGTTTCTGTGTTATCATTTGTCTAATATATATATATATATATATATTAATTTAGATTTTCATATCGGTTTATATATTGAATGAGATTTTTATATCGGTGAGATTTTTGTATTAGATCAGGATGACTTCTTGTTGAAGAAGTGACTTCTTCTACTCAATCTTAAAAAGCCACAATTAAAAGAACAAAAAACTTATTACATCAGGCTTTAAAAACGATTAAAGAACCTAGTTCGATTTCAAGTATTTTCGTATTGCCTAGTTCGAGGGTATTTTCTATTTCGGAGTAAACAAAGGACACTTCTGAATAACAAATCGATGGAAACCACAGCTTTTTGAAATCATATTTTGTTAAACAAAAAGATAACTAGAATATTTGAAATGAATTAATTAAAATTGCTAGCAAAATAAAATTCTCGGGGTTTTGCTTAATTATTTTAGAAATAAAATCGACATTAACATTTATGTATCAATATGTATTTAATATTTTTGTTTTTTTTTTAAGATATTAAATTAACTTTTTTATTAGGTTTAAGTATAGGAAGTTACTTCTTCAACAAGAAGTCACCCTGATTTAAATTAATACATACAGTGATAAAAAATCTAAATCAATATATATATACCGATATAAAGATCTAAATCAATATATACGCAGTATAAAAAGCTAAATTAATAATTGCATTAGACAAGTGATAATCCTGAAATATTCCGGCAACAGTCTATTATGACTGATTTTAAATTGATATATATATATACGAGATATATATATATATATATATATATATATATATTATTTTTATTTTAACAGCAATCAGAACCTTACGTCCTATGAGCTGTTGGGCTGAAACTTCTCCTTTCTTCGTATTTTTTAGATGGTAACACAATGGTTAATCCATCCATTTTTGATGATTTTTTGTTATTAGATTTAATCTAATAGGTCTGACTTTTTATTGGTGCAGCAATGCCGGGCAAGGGCTATTTTCACTTGGAAATATACTGCTATCTATATTTCCAAGTGAAAATCGTTGTCACTGCTGTCTGACAACAGGCTGCTCGAAGTGGGTATCGAACCCGGGACCTCTGATTCAGGTGCCGTCGCTCAACCGCTTACCTACGGGCGAGCTCATTTAAATTGAAATCAAAATTTTTAATTATTCAAGCCATTTCTTCATGATAGCAAACATAGAAATATTTACATACTTATATGTGGAAATGATACATGAATAACGAATAATTATTTCCAAAGTTTTTTTATCTAGATTATAACTATTATTTTTTTGTTATTTGTAATTTAAATTAAAATAGTTTTTTACTATCTATAAAATTGAGCAATAAATAAATTCAGTCAAAAACTGCTTTATATCACACTAAACTTCCCGATTTTTTTGTGTTATTACAGAATATTCGAACAAAAATTGATTTTTTATAAAAAATTCGGAAACCGGTTAAAACCGGTTTTCCGAAAAATTTATTATTCGAAAACCGATCTTCTGAAATGTCGGTTTTTTATAAACCGTATGTCTTACATAAGACGAATATTAGTTATTGTCATTTTGAAAAATTATCTTACATGACTAATATTCCACGATGACTATATTTCACGTGCTAATACCTTCAATATTGAAAACAAATTTCAAGAGATCCGAGCATATGATACTTGTACTATGTTTTTGGCTGAATGTCGGTTGCTTCCGTTGTTGTACATGTACACAAAGCGCCTAACCGTTCTATTGTTGGCTGCGCCGGTTATTTCATCCTGGGCTAATGGCATTGTTCAGCGGGGCGTAGACTGATGATGCGTTCGGATCATTTCTTGTCGGGATTCACACAGAAGCCACGGTATGAAGAGAAGGCCACGAAGACGAACCTTTCCAATGATGGCAAGACCATATGTTGACTACTCAAATGTCAAATGCACTTACTCATTCATCTTTAGACAATGACGAAAAGCTTTACAATTTCATACTAAATATGGTTGGAATACTAGAAATCAGATAATCTATGCATCGAGTGAAATTGTCAAGCTAGTGATAATTTATGAAATTCTAAGATCTATTATAATAGCGATTATATACATTTATTTACATCACATTGTATTTTATAATTTAGTATCGTATATTATATTTTTCATTCTAGTATTAAAATGCACACTATATAAAATAATAGGTCTCTGAGTTTCGGACACCTGAGGTTATTTATGAATAAATCAAAAAAAATTTGACAAAATATTTATTAAATTATGAATTATGTTAGATAACAAAATTAAAAATCAAACTAAATCAACAAAAACGCAACCTTTGCCAAAAAATATATATAATACTATCAATCAATCTTTGGTAACAAAAAATATGATTTTAAAAAGTGGCACCTATTACCGAACATTTCAAAATAACCTGCATTGAGCACATGTGCAGCCATCTCCACACTTTGGAATGTCTTCATATGAGTGTTTGACGAATATTCTTAGATATTGTAAAAAAATCACTAATTATCCACCCTTTTTGCTCCACCTGAGAGCATTTATTATAAGATTTTCATTCTTCTAAAAATGGGGTATGTAGTGACCGTTAGCACTCATACAGAACAAAATTAAATAATTAGAATAAATTACGTCAATTCTCACAAGAAATATCAATATGTTTACTTTCCGGCGCTAAGGGACGACTTAGTGTCCGGTGCTAAGAGTCAGACATGTTCGTTCATTTGGTGGTACCTACTAAAATTGTTTAAAATATCTAATAATATTCTACCACTTTACGGATAACACTCAAGTACAACTAATATCTTTGAATGACACTCAAATGTAAATGCATAAAAATACTAAAATTTCTTTTATTTTAATTGCTATTTAGGTGACGCCGTTATTTTGCGCCTAAAACAGCAACCGGTTGCTCTCGCCGAGTCCGTGTGAGTCACAGGGGAGGCTTGGCGCGTAATCGTGCCCTCCGAGCCCCTTTTATTCGTATTTTGAAATGGAAAGATTTATACTCGCTTAAGTAATACGTGTTAAATAGAGTGTCCGGCGTTAGGTGCCGTCCGGCGTTACGGGACTTCCCCCTGTACATGGTAGTAATAAGTAGTAGTTACTCCTAGATCCATGGTGTGAGAGCACCACAAATCAAAGAATTATTTGTTGCCTTGTTTATTATTACCGATTCCATTGATTCCATGATTTTTTTATACAAATTTATGCATTTTTCTTTAAATACTTCTGCTTCCATGCTTTCTGGATTATCTGGTTCTGTGCTTCGGCTTTCAACTCTCTATATTTTCTCATCTTACTTAAATTTTCAATCATTTGCATTTTTCTTCTTCGCAATCCTGTTAGTCCTTTTAATTTACTTTCGACAATGTCGTGTCGGACACTCTTTCTATAGAATAGGTCTCAGTTTCCTTTTTTTAATGATCGTTTTCAGTAGAGTTTTTTTTTGCCTACCTTTCTCTGGATTTCTTCGTTGGTTATGTTATTAGTCCACTTTATCTTCTACATTTGCCCTTGGCACCACATTTCAATACTCTCCAGGTAGTTTTTGTAATATACATGGTATGGTAAAAATAGAATAAAACTATAAAATCCTGCATCTTGAAGACGCCAAAGATACTATTAGTTGTACTAATTAATAATGCTAGATTTCATATAATCCATGCATCAATTAAAATTGTGGGGGTAGTATTGATTTATTAAATCTAAAGATTTATTGGAATGGTGACATAATGAACTCATGTTGAATGGTATTCATTTTCTCGCATACAATATGCATGCAGTTGTATTGCAAATAAAACACCATTAATGGCATGATTGATCATGCATAAACTTCAATCTAGAACCTTATTTATTATATTACACAAAGTTTACGCACTTTTTTTAGAATATTTTTTGTAGCTTGTTGCGTTTTTTTTTATTTGTTCCATTTATATAAGGCAATTTTGTCATGATCTATTTTTAGAAAACGAAATATACGTTATTATTTGAGCATTTTAGAACGTTTCATTTAAAACTTGAAAAATATATTATATAAATAGTCACTGGAGCTTAACCTACGAAGAGCGAAATTGGAATAACCCAAAATGTTGTTGTACTCCATATATAAAGATTTTTTCATAAGGCATAGTAATTTTAACTCAAAAAGCAATTTTACTTTCTTGAGAATTGTTTTAGGATTAAATTACTTTCATATCGAGATTGACGCAACATTTATTAGCATTGCAAACTATCCTTTTATTTCAATTGATATTTTATATAATATTGTGTCGTAAAATTAATGATATTAAATTCAGAGTAAACATATAGACATTGGTAAGCTAATGATTATAAAATTGAAACAATTGATATAAAGGAATATAATTCTTTACAAATACCAAATGGCAACTGACTATTTTATTGATTAAATCACCCTCTTAGATCGTTTAGACATTAAGTGAGTCAATGTTATCACTTAATTTTTGTAAAAATATAAAAATGAAGACAACTTTTACCTTTATCTAAAATATATAAGATATGTTTAAACATTACAGTTTTTAATTTTTTTAATCACTCTCTTATGTCAATGTAACAAATTAAAGACGACCAGTGATGATAATAATCTTAAAAGAAAAATAAAGAATAATTATGAGAAAAATGAAGACATAAGAGGTTGAAAAGAAACTTAAAGTGATATAGGCATAAATGATATGTATATATTAACCAGGCACCCCTGCCTGACTTTGCATAAACTTTATACAATCGATTTTATATTTATATTGTTCTTGTGGTTTTGATTGTAGACATTTTCACCCGCATATTTTTGAACCACGCTCTACCCTATTCTATATCATGTTATAATTTTAGTTTTACCAATTTTATTTAGGCTATAAATGATTAGTATAAAATAAGGGAAATAGATGACATAAACCTTAAATGTATCTATGTTCCAGCATCTATCGACTTTTGTTGCTTTTACTAACATGTTCTACAAAATTGTTAGATAATAAAGCAGATTACCCAATAATAGACTAAATTCTTTTTAATTTTTTATTGATTTGCTGCCATGTCATGTGCTTTAGCTTCTAGAATTATTTAATATAATTTCTATGGCCACGAACATGTATGTCACTCATTACCATTGAAAGCGCGTCTAGACCGTATTCAGTTTTAACAAAAGCACGGTGCATGCACAAGCCATGTCACGAACAGTTCTGCTTAAATTGTGATAAATAGTGTTTTCCAAATATAAAGTGAAGATGTCGACCATACATCAATCAAATAGTTCAAACGTTCTGTAATAAATTAGCTCATTGTATTGATAAGGAATTGTCGTCAGATGTAGTTTTGAAATGTCTGAATCACAAGACTGTTATTTTCAATTGCAGTTTGACTATTGCCTAAAACCAAATTATTAATATCTATACTGATAGTTCAAAAATCATTAGTAAAAATTTTATTCATTCGATGTTAATAATTCGCATTCTAAATTGCCTGCTGGGTTATTGATGGTTTGCATTAGGATATCTTATAGCCTTTTCATCTAATTATTCATATTATTTAATTATCATCATTAGAGACATTAATAACCTTTAATTTTTGGACAAAAATCGTTATTTTTTCATTTTTACTTTAGTGCCACTGCATGGCTGATGAACAACATGGCCTGTTTAAAATTCTTCACCTAAGATATTGAATAAAGAAAAGACCCAAATTTCGCTGCCTTTTTCTTTTGTTATATTTTATAACGTGAATTTGAAAAAAAATCTTTTAGGCACCAAAAATAGTTTAATCCTGTCTACGACGAGTGCCGCGACGCATAGGCGCATGGGAAAAGCAAAAGGCAGGTCCTGGAAAATTTGACTTTTTTTCTTTATTTTTCTCTATATTACGAGATTTGGCGGTCCTTATATTATGCATACTCTATGCCCTACATCGCCCGACCTAAATGTGGTTTCAAACAAGATTATTTGTGATTCCAAGTTATATTCTCTGTGCATTATTTCTTCTTCAACTTTTTAATACACTATTTTGTTGACAGGGATTGATTGGCAATATAGTAAGATTCTTTGAAGATTTGCTTTTTGCTAATCATTTTAAATATTGCAAGTAATTGGTACAGTCGAAGAATAATTATAGTCGAGTCAATATAGGTTTTATGCAGAAAGGCAAGAAAAATTATAAAAAAATGTTAAAAAAAACCTAAAATATAATTATCATTATTTTATAAGTTTGTTTTATAATTTCAGAAATATTATGATTTTTTGTATTTTGTAAAGTTTTTTCCCTAAAATCGCATTTTTTTTTAGAAATGTATGTCTTAAAGCAGACAAACGGCTAAAATACACCCAACTTTTTATATTAAAGTTAATTATAGGCAGAATAGAATAATTTTACTTTTGGTGAAAGTGGTACTTATTAAACCTGTTGATTCAAAGAGTGCATATATACTTTTTGACACATACAGATTTTTTATGTAAATATTGAATTATTAATAATAACTGTACTTATTTTAACTCTTTTTAAAATAATATTAATAAATAATAATAATACACATATATTTCAAACGGTATTTTTTCTGAAAGATTTCTGATTTTGAATAATATTGAAAAATAAAATTTATTAATAAAAATTAAACAAAATCTCACCTATTTCTGAAGTTGCATATTGTAGATCTTTATTGACTCAATTATAATAATAATAGCCACATACCAGTACAACCTAACATTTTAAATTGATTTTACTTGCATTTTTAACTAACATATTGTGAAACCCTAAATAAGTTATAAACTTTTTGATTAACATGCTCAAACGTTTTTGAACCAATATTATATAATTTAAATCTTGTACATTAAAGTACCCGTAGGCCTCGATTTTGGACCCATTTTTGAACAGATGAACATTTTTGCATTCTTTACGTTTCAGAAGTTTCTGTACTTTTTGGCATACCTCAGAAAAAATGTGTGTGTATGTTTTGTGTGCGCGCAATTTTTCGTCCACGATTTCGGGCGCACGGATCAACCGATTTGAATGGTTCCAAAATAATTCGATTCCTATTGATAGGGAGATGTGCTGATTAGTTTTTGGCAAAGGCAGGTTTAATTTTTTTTTGTTTATCAAAAATAATTCAGATTTTAATTTTAATTCTGACTAAAGTTCTAAAGCTCACTTAGATACTTTAAATTAATAACTTTAACTTTGCAATTCAGTTTACATACTTCCTATAAATATTAGGCAATTTTACAGTATTTATAATAATCTATTTGAAAACAGTTAATATTTCTCGAACAATGTGTTACGCTACGGAAAGTTCCAGCAATTTGTCTTGAGACACCACTAGTTTTGAATGGGTTTTGACAATAAAGCTAAACGAATTTGTAAATAAAACATTTTTGAAGAATATAAAGTAATTACTTCTCTGCAACGCATGTACTTTATAAATAATAAAATTTCATGAACGCAACATTGTTTTAATATTAAATATTCTGCTTAGGTAAACTTATTTTATTAATTTCGCAATAAGATGTCGAGTTACAATTCTTGTAAACAAGAATGCTGCATTTGACTTCAAAGCAGCAGTTTGCACAGCATGTCAAAAGCAAATGCTACAAATAAAGCGAAACTTCAACGAATATTATTACGAACTCTTTATATTATTCGCAGACTATATTATTTAAGGTTATAATTGTTTTTTGTGATAATTCAATTCAATTTGTTATTAAATATTGGTTGATATATATTTGATATATATTTGGTATTAAAAATCGGTTGATGTTACTACTAGCTCCAAACTCGGGGTAAATTCGGGGTATCAAATGTTTAAATATTTTCAATATATTCCTAAAAATATCAGTAAGACATTATTGGGAACTGTTATTATTTTAATACTAGTTTATGTGAAAAATATTTTGTGACTAGTTTATGCAAAAAAATTGTCTAAATATAATATTTACGCCTCATTTTTCTATTAATTCGTAACTTATAATTAAAATTATTTAACTTAATTACATCGTAAAATGCTATTGAATCAAATTATAGCGTCAAACTACAAAATGTCTCGTACTTCGACAGAAAATAATTACTTTGTCTTACAATGAAAGAATTTAAAATTAACATGCTTTGAGTTTTTACTGCATATTAAGATGCTTTTATTGTTTTTATTATTTTATCGATGCAAAGAACAAAGCTTTGTCTTTTTACTGCATCTGTTTTGAACCTTTATGAATACAAGGTTTTGAATTGCAAAAGAAGTATAGCTGCTGAAGTCTGCATAAGGCTGGATTCACATTAGTAACATGTAAACAAATTTGAGTTTTTTTTTAGATATGTGTTTGAATAATTAGTTAGTATTATTTCGAACTAATAATATTACACGCATGAAATTAATATTGTGTTGTTATAGATTTATTAAACTTCACGTCTAGAAATTGGAAGAATCATATACTAACTTTTCAATACAATCTTAAATTCAATTATTACTTAAGTCAATATTAGTTTGTTAGAATACCCATCTATATCAATTAAGGAATTTGTATGGAGTTGATGATGAACGAGTGATTCTTGATCAACTAACAATGACATAACATATAAACGTATCTGTAGAATTAGGTATTACCTACTGATGTATTTGTCTGGGCTAAATGAATAATTTAGATTTTAATTTCTTTAATTATATATAGCATCTATAATTAGTATTGGATTTGAATGATTTAAAACAAATTTAATTCGTAATGCAGATAAGACGTAGTGATTAGTTTTTTACAAAGACAGACACAGCTATTTCAAACACAATGAGCAAATGATGTAAAAATTCGGGTTTTGAGAGCACAAAGTATCCAATTCGAATGATTCGAAAAACATTTAGCTTGTGAAAAGACTTGTTTTTGAGTAAAGCAAAAAAAAATATTTCTATTTTTTTTTTTTTTTTGAATTTCGAAAATGATTCGGATTTCAACTTTCATTTTAGTTGAAACTATAAGGCTCACTTAATTTTAACTTTGAAATTCAGTTTTAATACGCGTCTTAAAAATTTGTTATATGTTTCTTCTTTCTAACTTTGCCTAAACAAATTATGTTAATTCCTTTTCATGTAAATGTAAAAGTCATTGTCCAATTTATAGGCTCTTATATTTAACTTTCCGAAGGAGAAGCTTATGTTTTCATCAAAAAATCCGATTCGCTCCTTTTATGTTTTCTCGTCGTTTCAAGTCATTCTGAATCGAATGAGACCAAATTCGGAAAAAGTATGTGTGTGTATGTGTGTGCGTGTATGTGAACAGATTTTTTGTCGTAAATCGACGATTTCTCAAAAACGGCTAGACCGATTTCAAAAATTTAAAAGCCTTTCGATGTATCTTGATGAGGACTATTATTTGTCATGACGATCGGCTAAGCCGTTTCTATATAAATCGCAGAAAGGTGAAAAATTTTTCGTCTAAGTTTTAGCCCGCAATTCTGAATCGATTTTGAATATTCAAAAACCGTTCGAAAGATATTGATTGGGAATCGTGCTGATTAGTTTTTGGTAGAGATCGGCCGGGCCGTTTTCTTGTAATAAAGTTTTTTTAAAAAAAAATATTTGACGATTTTTATGATTATTTTTTTGACGATAGATACCATAGTCTTCTAGATTATCTTGAAATATTACGGTCCTACGACAACTCGTTTAGCTTTAAAATTTCGTCAAAGTTTGCAAAAATTAGTATGGTCTTTTGGGCATTTGTCAAAATTAGAACTTTCATCGACGTTTGCTCAAAAACGCCTGAACCGATTTTGAAAATTTAAAAACCATTTGATGTACCTCGTTGAGGATTATCGTTTCTTTTGTGCGACGATCGGCCGAGCCGTTTCTTTGTAATTTGAAAAAAAGTGTTAAACATTTCGTCCACATTTAAGCTCATTCTACCGAATCGATTTTACAAAATCAAAAACGGTTTGAAAGATATTAGTTGGGAATAATACTGACTAGTTTTAGGTGAAAATCTACCGAGCCGTTTTCTTGTAATTAACTGTTGAAACAAAAATTGAAGCCGGAACTTTTTTTGGCGATATATATCAATGTCTTATACAACTTATTGAAATATTACGCCCTTACGACAAGTAGTTTAATTTTAAAAATTCACCAAATTTTAAGAAAATGAGTAGTTTGTTTGACGTCTGTTAAAATTAAAAAGAGACGACTTACTTGGTATAACGATAGAGTTCTTGGTTTTAATGAACATACTGAGCCATTAAAGTCCTATAGAAATCTTTGCTTTGTATCTCGGAAACGGCTGGACCGACCTTTGCCAAAAACTAATCACACAATCAATGATTTTTTAATCATTTAAATCGGTTGAGCGGTACTCCTTTAAATGTCGACGAAATATATTTTCGCATGCCACTTATGCATACACACATGATTTTTTTCTGTGGTATACCAAAATGTTCAGATATCTCTAAAACATTTAGATATGCAAACATTTTCAATTTAGATTTTTGGACGATTACAATAACTTACCCAATGAGAAGTTAAAAATGTCATCTCTAATGATTGTAGAACGCTGGGTGTTCTTCTGTTAATTTGGAACGGTGCGGCCAGTACCACATAAGATTTGTCTAGGTTACAATGTCTTGAAATACAAAATGATGAAATTAATTTCGTAAAAAATATTCAATATTTTGGAGCACAAGTAGGATTACATAAATCGATGTATCTATAATAGCCCGCCGTGTGCCTGAAACCTAATACTGCGTCGGGCACACGCTACGTTTCGTATTGGATTTTAAAGATTTATATCGCGGATTAGGGTTCAGCGACGTACGGCGATTGTATATTAAAAGTTATGCGAGAACGATATTATTTATATTTATCGTTTGTGTCGCGAACATGCGATATATCAATCCCATATGTATTCATGCGAAAGTGAAACGAGTTTGCACACATTCTGGGCATATTTTATACGAATTGGCAGATACAAAATGTTTTTACAAAAATATATAGGGCTAGGCAGATGGAGAATTGCTCTCGCCATTTATTTATGCTAATATCATACAAATGTTAATATAACTGTTATTAAATTAATGTGAAGTTGTAGTTCACCATATTTACCACATTCACGGAATTTACAGTTTTTATATCTTGAATTTTAATTCATTTTTAAATTTGAAATATAACTAACACATACTAGCATTAATCAGAAATATAGTTTTCATCAGAAACATTCAATAATAACATATTCCAAAATGTCAATATTGTTAAATTTCTAAACTTTGCAATCTCTGTAAGATTTTGAAATTTAAAATGTGAATATTCTGCGCGATTTTATATTAATACCTCACGTTTTCGAACCACGAATGTTTCTAGAGTACCACGAATGCTTCAAGACTAAAACTGGTCAATTTTGAAAGATTTTTTTCCTGTTTTACCTCATTTCCCAAGATATGAATATCTGGAAAGTTAGGTAAGATACATATTAAAGTATAGGGTAGAGCGGGGCCCAAAGGTCCCATTTGACTTTGAATAATTATATTGAAAATATATCACAAAAATAACACACATCAAGCAAACAGAAACAACTATCAAGATTATGTTCAGTAAAACTACCAGCTAATTATTCATCATTGCAAAAATGAATTTGCGTTCCTGTTTATCAAAAGTTTGTAACATACACTTTTTACCTTATAGACGGTATAAATTAGTACAATTAAGGGGCAAACAGATCCAATGTTTTATTCATAATTTTAAAGAAATTTTACGAAATAACAGCTATATTATTAAACTAATGAAGAATAAATTTTATGGATATATTTATTAGAGAGATCAACTATGTAAATAACCGATTTGGTATTTTGTTAGAAATATTTATAAGCAGAGTTAGAATAATTATTTATTGAATTTATCTTTTGTTAAATTGCTTTATTAATTTAATTTATTTTTTCATTTACTATTCTGTACTGTTTACATCTATGCCAGGGTATAGGTATAGTTGGTCTTTTTACCCCACCCCCATGTGAGCTTATATTGGGTTTACATAATGAAAACTTTTGAATCTAACTCAATTATGAACTATACATCTTTTAAAATGTTTAAATAATGTAAACTTGAAAACTGTATTAAGGTCTCGTAAACTAAACAACAGTTCTCACAACAGTGTTCAAGAAGTGTCAAAGAATTAAAATACTTTTGTTATGGATTTTCAAACATTGCCGATCTCCAGAAATAAACGTCTCAAAAATCAAGATGGTTTCTGATTATACCTCTATCATGATTATACATCTTTTTGCCTCTACTTATTTTCGAGATATAGTGGGAAGACTTTTTCACCAACGAACCTTTAAGCCCGGCTCCACTCCTGTGATTATCAGAAATAGCATACATTTTTATAAGTATTATCCGTAATTTGCGAGATTTTATAAAAAGTATAATTTAAATTATTCATAATATGAATATTTTTTAATAACTTGTTACAGAAAAAAACATAATAACTAAATAAAAAAATCAAAAAGTTTAATTAGGAAGCAATTTACTCCTTACGCCCATAAGGGATAAGAAGAAACTCAAAAATTACGATTTAAATTGATACTTTTAGTTTTTGATTATACGCACTGATTTATAATTATTTAATCATATTTAAATTTCATGCGTTACTTTTCATAAAATATATTTGATCTTATAATCATATATTAATTCGGTCTGAAAATAAATCAGGTCATATCTGGCTAAAAATCTGCATTATTAATGTCTTAAAGGAAAAATCTGAGCTCGTTTCGCGCCGTCACCACGCCGTTGCTCTATAATCAATTTTGCGTGCACAATATATAATCTAGACCGTAAACGTTTTATCATTTTGAATCTTATTAACAAGAGATTTAACGCTACTTAATCGTTCGTAATTAGTCATCCGAGCCGCATAATTTTCATCTTTTTGCATTATATAAGACTATGTCTAGAGATGAGAGAAATTTATGATATATGGATGAGAAAACATCGACTTAGGTGTATCGGCTTTAATGTAGAAATATTTTATTATTTAAATGTATATCTCGACTATTTAGTAACAATGAAATGAAACAACTATTCATATGATAATTTTATTGAACCAGCAGAAGATTTGGGACCTTTTCCCCGTATCTTCGAAACGTTTATACCTGTGATTGTCAAAAACTAAACAGCACATCTCACCGTCAATATTGATCGAATGTTTTTTAAAGCCTTTAATTCTCTCAAAAACTGACATTTTTAGAACTGGTTGCTCCATATCTTCGAAGCAGCTGAACCTGTTTTTGTCAAAAACTGATCAACACGTCTCCTCAATCATCAATAGGAAATGAATGTTTTTTGAACCATTCAAATCAGTTAATTCGCACGCCCGAAATCGTCGACGAAACATAATACACACACACATTCATTTTTCATTTCATTTCAAAACTGAATCGTGAAGATGTGCAGAAAATTTCATTTTAGAGGTTTGCACGATTACTATAACTTTCCCATCAATAAGCTAATAATACAAAAAATAATTTATGAAACATTGTTCTATACAAAGGTCTAGTTGGATTTATAGTAATTTAATTTGCTTAAGTTGTTCAAACAGGTGAACTTCACAAAATTATTATAAATCATGATTGAAAACTAAATATTATATCATATTATAATAAATTTCGAAGTGCCAAAAATAACAAAATTAATAGATTTGGACTCGAATTCCTCAGAAATGTATTCATGTTAGTTTTAGGGATAGTATAAATATGAATTTATAGTCGGCATTTTATATTATAAGTGTTTCGTAAGTAATCACAAATTTGAAAAAATGCATTGAAATCGGTGAGTGTCTAATCATAAATTTATAAAAAAATTTCAAAGAAAATATTAAAGGCTTATAGCAAGTTCCCAATAGTATGTGGCCAATGAAACCATTCACAGTATCATAGAACAATTTAAAATGTTAGTAAGGTAAATAGGACGTAATACCAAATAGATTATAACAAATTTATAAAAGTCACTTAGTTATTCGTTATAAGTTTTGTAATGTTCTCATTTATTCAAGTCTTTAATTATTTCATTTTATTTATTATTTAAGTTTAAAAAAACACTTTAATCAATAGTAATGATCCATCATATTCAAATTTCAATACGGATTTTATTTATTTTTGAATCGATATGAATTTTTTATAACAAAAGGTTTGAAATGTTGGTTGTCAAACGCATTCAAATTTCAATCAGGTGGATTTTAATAAGGGCCTTCGCAACGCGTGGGTGGGTATGCTAGTATATATATATATATATATATATATATATATATATATACGCCCAAACTACTGAACCGATTTTAAATTTTATTGGCTCATCGTGTGCATATATATCCACTTAGGTTATGGGAAATTTTGAAAAGTAAATGTAAAATGTGAATATATAATTTTTATAAATTTTCATAAATTTTGACAGAAATGTACTAAAAAAAACAAACCACTAAAATGATAAATGTCAATATTTATGGAAACTTCGAGAAAAAACGACATATTAAATTTAACTTTAATCATAAACAAAACTTTGATAGGTCAAAAGAATTAATATTTGTAACGATTTCAAATAGAAACAAATACATTAATTATTCCAAATATGCATTAAAATGCATAACCTGATTTATTTTCAGACCGAATTAATATCATATAGGCAATATTACAAATCACATTTTTGGTATAGAATAATAAAATTTATCAAATTTAAATAAATTTGAGCGGTTATGCATTTAAAACAAATGCCGAAAATAAATCGATATGAATTTTTTATAACAAACGGTTTGAAGTGTTGGTTGTCAAACAGATTCACATTTCAATCAGGTGAATTTTAATAAGGGCCTTTGCAACGCGAGGCTGGGTATGCTAGTATATATATATATATATATATATATATATATATATATATATATATATGTAAAATAACAATTACTGTATAAACTTAATTCCTTTATTGATGGTCGAAATGACGTCCTATTTCCATCCCTATATCAGCTCGCCATCCGCGCAAGTTGCGAATTCTCTCTGGGCGTTATCTAGGCAAGAGGTACGGCTGTATGGGGAATTAAGAATCATAATGTAATTTGTCTCTGGTCTTGACTGTTACTCATGATAAATCACGGTCTCTGTGTGATGCACACAGAGAAGGGAATTCTTTTCAACTCAACTAATAGGTTTTCCGTTTCTGACGGATCGCGAACATCACTTTATCTACCTCTCCTCGAAATACTTTTCTAGCGTTTCTTTCCGTTTTAGATTCCCCGTACTGTGTTTTTTTATTTTTTTCTGTTCTGATTGTTCGTCGATGTATTTATTTCTGTTGCGACTTATTTTGCTCGGCTCATTGTTGGTTCTCCAATGACAGTTTCTGTAATGTCAAACTGCTGTATAATGGAGTTATGACAGCGTTCTGATACAAATATCTACTAGGTTGGTATTACAATAGGTAGCGTTTATATAAAACTGTTATAGAGTCTTTTGTGAAAGAAGTTTTATGGAGTTTGTAAACATGCTCTTTATTTTGAAAAAAATATTGATGTGCAGAGTTGTGCAGACGCTTTTCATTTACCAGCGTACATACTAGACATTGTTTATAAATAATAAAAAATAGTGAATTAGAAAGTGAATTAAGTTAATAAAAGGTATTCGAATTATTTGTTGAATATTTTTGACGAAGTAGCTCATGCTATTTGTATTTTGTAACTCTTAAAAACTACAGAGAAGACGTGGATCTGTTTACCCCCTGGCTCTTCTTTTTTACCTCTTCTATAGGGTGTACCGAGATACCAAAGTGAAAGACAAATTTTAGAAAAATAGTAAAAGCATTTATTTCTTTAACTTGGAGTTAACTGGTAATTACTGAACATAGTTTAATAGTTGATGCTCTGTTTTTTTGAAAACTGTGTTACCGTTTTTGACACTTTTTTCCTCGTAACTTCGAATTGGCTAGATCTGCCTTCGCCAAAAACTAATCAGCACGCCTACTTATAAATACAAATCGAATGTTTTTTGAATTATTCAAATCGGTTGATCGGTGTTCCCGAAATCGTCGACGAAAATTTGTTTTCGCACACGCATATACATACAGACATACACACATACACACACATACATTCATTTTTTCTAAGGAATGCCAAAATGTTCAAAAACCTTTGAAACGTAAAGATATATAAGATTTTTCATTTTCGATTTTTTTGCTATTATTATAATATTATACATGGTTTTATTGACTTATCTAACCTTATCGAATTTTTAAACAAAATACTTGCAAAATCACGAAAATCACCATGATTAAAACGTCGAATCTCATACTTCGTTTGTTAGTATTTCCAGATAGCCTATCATGCCAAATAAAATATATCAGGGTTGATTTTACCAAAATTTCACAATGCTTTGCATTGCTAAAAACAGCGTCCTATTAGATAAGTTTACATATTATTTTTCTTCTATTCTATTACTTCAGTAATACTACTTTGTTTAACTCTAGTAATATAAGTAGAACTATAATAATTGCTGTTCAAAATCGTTGTCCACCAACAGTTTTTAGTGGTCATATAATAGATCTACCTTTATAATGACTCTATATAGATTCTAAGCGATAACATATGCTTAATAATAACATAATCATGTTTACATTGATGTTACAGTTTTTTTACATTAACGTTCAATTTGCTAACAAATCTATGAATATTAGATCTATAGTATATACATATATTCAATACACTACCATGAGCAATTTTCCTACTGTCAGCAACATTTAGTTGATAACTTAGGCACTTGTTTTCCGTAGAAGTAGTTATATTCTATGATGCAGACTTTACATACAAACTCGTAATTTATTCTTATATTTATGTTTGGCTATGTTATCCAACGAATTCTCGTTCTATTTTATAACATCTCATATGAGCTCCTGTACTCTTTGCTTACACATCACAAACTTTTCGTCCGGAAGGCAAACATTGAATAAATTGATTTCGGAACAAAATACTCGAGCAAACGAAAACAAAAGTACTCAAAACTCTTAGTTCAATCTTCAATGGAGAAATTTTTCGGGAACATTTGTATAACAACATCTTTGGTGTACGTTTTTAGAAATGACTGAATGTATAAAATATTTTTAAAATATATAATATTCTGAATATAGGAATACTTTCATTTATAAATTTAATACATAATTATCCTAGTTTTTGGACACATTATGGTTTGTGGAGGAACATCAATAGTAACTAGTAGTGTACGGCATCGTGTTTTAAATTATGGATGACAATTAATTTATATACAAAATTAC
Organism: Ctenocephalides felis; assembly: GCF_003426905.1. Taxonomy (NCBI): domain Eukaryota; kingdom Metazoa; phylum Arthropoda; class Insecta; order Siphonaptera; family Pulicidae; genus Ctenocephalides; species Ctenocephalides felis. Next base: position 56,372,449 of record NW_020537758.1, read on the forward strand.
CATATATAGTAAACTTAGTAATGCACTTAACACAAAATTACATGATACAAAATGCAACAATATTATTTATTTACATAGAATAAGATAAAATAATTAAGGATATTTGAAAAGAAATAAATATTAAAAAAAATATTTGAACAAAATTAAATATTTTCAAATATATTGTTATAAACACTGTACCTTTCATTATGTATATTTCATTGATAAAATACAAAAGCTTATGAATTGGATTATCATGTGGAAAGTAAATAAACAAAATTTAATGACCCCTTCGCAGGGGAGTTAGAATGAAGAATCTTGTTTCATATTTTTAAGTATTTTATAAACTGAATTGCAAAGTATAAGTTATTCAAGTACTTGAGATAAAATTAAAATTGAAATGATTAAATTTTAACATTTTCGATATTAAAAAAAATATTTTTTGGAAATTTAAAAAAAATATTCTTTGAAATCGAACATTTTTTTCTGAGAATAATAGTTTTTGTCAACACAAACAAAGAGTTTTTTTGAATCATTCAAATTGGATGCTTCGTTCTCTCAAAAACAGCAATTTTTTACACATTTAGCTCCCTATCTCCGAAACGGCTGAGCCTGTCTTTGCCAAAAACGATTCATCACATCCCCATATCATTACGAATTGACTTTTTTTTTTTTAATTATTCCAATCGGATACCCGGTTCTCGCAAAAACCAAGTTTCCATTTTCTGCACTCTTTGCTTTATAACTCAAAAATGGCTTATACATTTTGGTATTTTTATGAAAAAAGGTATAGTTTTGTGTCATTTTATAACTATGGTCTCATAAAATTGCCTATATATCTATTTTTATCATTTTACTACGCATACGCATAAAAATCTTCAACCCAGGTGCTAACGATTCTTTTGAACTCTTAATTTTTTTTATAATACATCTTGAATCATATAATAAGCGATGTCTTGCAAAACCTAAAATATTGCTTATATTAAATAAAATTAATATAATATATTACATATCTATTTTGTATCTGCCTAAGACCCTGTGTTTCAGTAGTAATCTGAGGTCATGTTACGATATGACTGTTTTTCGTGGGAATTTTTGCGAAACTGTCATGACGTTTATGTATCATTGTTGTTTGAAAGCTCCGCTATTTTGTACTAGACGGCCGTACAGGAACCTCCCGGAGGCCGCAGGTTCCCCACCTATAGTATTTTTCCCAGCGGACATTTTTACCAATAAACTTTTCGCCAGTGGACTGCTAATCGCAGCTTTATCATATCCATAATATGAGCCTAACACGAGACACTACAAATAATTACACAATCTTAATTATACCTAACAAATAATTTTATAAAAGAATTTAGAAGTTGTTTGGCTTTTCCACAAATGTGCAATTCTCTCTAAATTTCGATCTGCGCTGCGTGGGCAATCGATGACACCTGACAATAGTAATGGATATATCTGATACCGTCATTTCGATTCGTTTCGCTGATGGAAACGCATCCACCGTGCACAAACGTTCATTTGGCAGGCAGTAAATGCCATTCTGTTTAGATTGATTCTACGAGCCAAATCGTAAATGGTTTACGCATCTCCGCCTAGCACACTCCACTTTATAATAGTGCCCCCGAGTGACGAACGGTATGCAAATTAAATCTTTATCCAGCCCAGAAGCCATTTTTCGCACAGGCTATGAAATGAATGCTTCTGATTGCAAAAAAATGTTACGCCGGTGCCGTAATTGTATTGACAAGTTTATATTCACTAGCCAAATGGTACGATTTTATGATAGATAGTTTTAATTTTCAACTAGCTTTCATCACTCTGAATTACATTTTATTGAATGAAATGTGTATAAACCTCGATTATTTCAGAAAAATTTATTAAAGTGTTTTTTGACCAATTATAAACGTTGTGTCTCTTGACAGATCTGGACCATACAGTTTTAAACAAATATGAATAATTAACAATCTTTTATCGAATATTATATTATAAAAATAGTGGGGTGCATAGCATCGTGCCTTAAGGCTAATTGCTGGAACTTCCCGTCCCGTAACGGGGAGGAATATTAACTATTGTTTACTATTTATAGGAATTGTATAAACTGAATTGCAAAGTTGAAATTATTTGTAATTAAAGTATATTAGAACTTTAGTCAGAATTAAATAATATTTGAATTATTCTCGATGTATAAAAAAAATTTTTTTTTGAAAAAAAATGAAAAATAAAATTTGAAACGAAATATTATTATTTTCCAAAATCAATTATTTTGTTAAAACAAGCAGAAAGTTCTTCGAACCATTTAAATCGGAAGCTTAGTTCTCTCAAAAACTATCATATTTGCACATTTAGCTCTGTATCTTTAAAATGACTGGGCCTGCCTTTGCCAAAAACTAATAATCACTTTTCCCAATCATTACTAATTGAATGTTTTTTGAATCATTCAAATCTAGCACATGTTACTATCAATATGAATCGAATGTTTTTTGAACCATTCAAATTGGTTGATCCGTGCGGCCGAAAACGTGGACGAAAATTTGTATCCATACATACATACACACACACACCCATTTTTTCTGAGGTATGCCAAAATGTTCAGAAACCTTCAAAACATGCAGAAATGTAAAAATTTTCAATTTCTATTTTTGGACGATTACAATTACTTTCCCTACGGGCAATTAATAAGTTTGAATAATTAATGATAAAATTCAGATTTTAGGAATACATTATTTTATAGGTTTATATGTAGATGAACTAAGGGCCATCTATAACAGTGGTAACAAGTAAGAGGCTTTAATTTCAATAGCAGGAGCTTAAAAGTCCGCGAGTAAAAAGGTTCACCACCGATATCTCAAAAAGTGAAGTTCAACAACAATATTTAAAAATAGACAAAAATATGCACCTTGATTCTTACGACGTTGCTATTGGTAGAACAACGGCTATGTTTGAGAATCCATAACAAAAGTAATTTTTTCCGTTGTTAGTTTTTGTGATGGTGAGCACTGTTGTTTAGTTTACGAGACTTTAATATAATTCTTTAATAAGCATTATTTCATTGTTGGATAAAGATATATTGTTAATTTTTAGATAGTTTTAACAGATTTTTTTATGTAACTCAAAAAGCTTACAACTGTATGAAGTAAAAGCGACCAACTAAACCTTTACCCTGGTAAAGGTATAAAAAATAAAATAACAAATAAAAAATGAATTAATTTGAAAAAAAGTAATTTTAAAAGAGATAAATTAAATAAATAATTATTCTAACTCTGCTGGTTAATATTTCTGACGAACTATCAGATCAATGTTATTTACACTGTTATCTCTATAAAAATACACTCATGAAATCTATATTTTGCATTGATTGAATAATGTAGCTATTATTTGTGAAAATTTATTTAACATTAAAAAAGACATTGAACCTGTTCGCCCTTCGGGCCGTCTCCATTTTCGCCGCCGTAAAAAAAAACTAGGAAACACATTTTTGAAGAACAGTATAAAAAACACATTTCTACAAAGATAAATTAGCTGGGAGTTTCACAGAACATAGTCGGATAGTTGTTCCTTTGATATGTGATAGTTTTGATAATTGTTTTTTTCAAAATATAATTGCTCAAAATCAAATTGGATCTTTGTGCCCCGTCCTACCCAAATATATATATATATATATGTATATATATATATACGTGTATGTGTGATCATTACAGCGGTGCCGTAATTATATTGACAATTCGCTCATCAAAAGCTTTAAAAGCAGAGTTTTATCATGAATTTTATTATGAATATTTTTTATTTTCATTTAGCATTCATAACCGTAAATTACATTTCACTCAATAAAAGTACATGCGCGATGGTAATTATTTTTTATAAAATTGATTTTCAAAGTTTTTTATCCTTTGTAATTTACTGTACCTACTCTTTTATGTGTCATGCATATTTATTATACGCCTGAAATCGCAGATATCTAACTGTCTGCTATTTGGACTGAAAATATTAAAAACTAAGAATAATTATTTAAAGTACTGAAAAGTGCTTACTAATATTATGAACATTGTATAAAGTGGTGCTTATTAAGTAGTACTTTAGATAGTACGTAGTACTAAGAGATATTGACTATTTAGGGTAACATCGCCTAACTCGTACCCCGACTACATTTCTTATGATAATTATAAATGATATAATCTGGTCTTAGATAAATTTAGTGAGCTAAGCAAACTTTCAAGATTAGAACGCTCTTTGAAAGTTTGAGTTTAACTAAAAAGTAAACTTTACGTGAAGTTTCAACTAAAATATTTTTGACACTATGTAAACCTTTTATGGCAATAATATGATTTTGAGTTTTCATGTTATTGTTAGTAACTACAAAGTACAAAAATTTACAATAGACTAACTAATGAACAGTATTTTATAGTAGATTACTTCTAATGCTATAGGTGGTCTGACAAAGAAGACTAAGGGCTTATATATATATATATATATATATATATATATATATATATATGAGTGAGTTCTTGAGGGCGATACATTGATGTATCGCCCTCAAGAACTCACTCATATATTTCAACATCAAAATTAACTACTAAATCATATATATATATACATATATATATATGTATATACTGCTTCTAATATGTATATTGTTCAATAAAAAAAGGTCGTCGGCATTCTTCTATCAATCGTCTAGACGTTGATGACACTGACATTCCCGAATGTTTTTTATTAAAATTTTTCTGAGTAGCTTATAAAAGAGTGTGAAGGCTTGGACGCGATAGAAAATAAATGTATAAAATTTATATGTCTACATATCTGCAGCACAACATTTAGTTTTCGAATTTGTTATATTATTATGAATAGTCAAAATTTTTTATGATGATTTAAAAAAAAACATTAGCTAGTTATGGTTTTTTAATAATTTAAATTTTAAAATAGTTCAAATTATATGCCATTAAGCAAATGATCACTGTTTTATATTCATTGCAAATATATTTATTACTACAAGTTCAGACACTTTGTCATGATGAGTATACTCATCAATCACAGTTATCTGGTTCCACATCTCTTTATTTCTATTGTACTGTAAGCAGAATTTTTTTTAACATTGTAGAATAATTGATATTAATTTAAAACTAAACTAGTGGGGTGTATGGCATCGTGCCTTAAGGTAAATTGCTGGAACTTCCCGTACCGCAACGAAATGTTCGAGGAATACTGAATGTTTTCAAATAGATTATTAAAAATATTGTAACGTTGTCGAATATTTATTAGAATTGTTAGAATTATATAAACTGAATTGCAAAGTTGAAATTATTTGTTTAAAGTATATTAGAACTATAGTCAGAATTAAAAATGGAATTTGAATTATTTTCGATATACAAATTGAAAAAAAAAGTTAAAAATAAAAAATTATTTTTTCTAAAATCATTTATTTTGTTAAGACAAGCAGAAAGTTCCTTGAATCGTTTAAATCGGACGCTTAGTTCTCTCAAAAACTGCTATTTTTTGCATGTTTAGCTTCATATCTTCGAAATGGCTGGGCCTGCCTTTGCCAAAAACTAATAAACACTTCTCCCAATCATTACTAATTGAATGTTTTTTCAATTAGTATCATTCAAATCGAATGTTCCGTTCTCTCAAAAACTCGATTTCTATTTTCTGCACTCATTGCTCTTTATCTCCGTAACTGCTGGACCTGCCTTTGCCAAAAACTAATCAGCACATTTCCCTATCAATAAGAATCGAATGTTTTTTGAACCATTCAAATCGGTTGATCCGTGCGCCGAAAAGCTTGACTAAAAAGTTGTATCCATACATACATATACACACACAAATCCATTTTTTCTGAGATATGCCAAAATGTTCAGAAACCTTCTAAACGTCGAGAAATGTAAAATTTTTCAATTTCGATTTTTGGACGATTACAATAACTTACCCTACGGGAAGTTAATCAAACAAATTATAATTATAAAACCATATTCAAGATGACATTTTCGATATATTTATTAACTTCCCGTATGGTAAGTTATTGTAATGGGCCGAAAATCGGAATTGAAAATTTTTACATTTCTCGACGTTTTGAAGGTTTCTGAACGTTTTGGCATACCTCAGAAAAAATGGATGTGTGTGTGTGTATGTATGTGTGGATACAAATTTCCAGTCACGTTTTAGGGCGCACGGATCAACCGATTTGAATTGTTCAAAAAACATCCGATTCCTATTGATAGGGAAAAGAGCTGATTAGTTTTTGGCAAAGGTAGGTCCAGCCGTTTCGGAGATACGGAGCAAAGAGTGCAGAAAATAGAAATCGTATTTTTGAGAGAACGGAGTATCCGATTTGAATGATCTAAAAAACATTCAATTAGTAATGATTGGGAGAAGTGTTTATTAGTTTTTGGCAAAGGCAGGCCCAGCCATTTTGAAGATACGGAGCTAAATATGTAAAAAATGGCAGTTTTTGAGAGAACTAAGCGTCCGATTTAAATGATTCAAAGAACTTTCTGCTTGTCTTAACAAAATAATCGATTTTGGAAAAAAAAAAAATTGTCTTCTTTTTTTTTTTTTTTTTTTTTAGTTTTTTGTATATCGAAAATATTTATTTTTAATTCTGACTATAATTCTAATATACTTTACAAATAATTTCAACTCTGCAATTCAGTTTATATAATATTTATAAATATTAGACAATGTTACAATATTTATAATAATCTATTTGAACACATTCAGTAATCCTCCAACATTTACGGTACGGGAAGTTCCAGCAATTTGCCTTAAGGCACGATGCCACCCACCCCACTAGTTATGTCTACAAATGGTCTTATGTATGCAAATGGATAAGGATGAGAGAAATATTTAAATATTGTTCAAGACCCTATTGAAAAACGCCTGTTCCTACTTACCGCAGTTACAAATAGACCATATCTCCCCTATTGTTCAACCAATCACAGTTTACTAGCTAAAAAAACATCTCATTTGGAGCAGGAAAGTTTTTAACGTTGTAAAATAAATGATTTCAATTTAAAAACAAATTAAGAAAATTACGAATATTATAATGAGAAAATAATAAAACTTTGTTCAAGATGACACTTTCGATTCATTTATTATGTCAAACTCAAACGGAGGCTGAAGGCAAATGGATAAGGATGAGATAGGAGCGTGAGAGTTGTGTGGGAACCGAAAACCGCACAAAATTATTCGACGGGGGAAAACGGATGACTTGTAATTATTTCAACTAATTAATCGTCATTATAAGCAGATGCAATTTGTACCGTTTGTAAAGAGGATAATAACAGGGCGAAAGTTTGCTAATTGAAAGCTTTTGGAACGATTAGTGACGCATGTTGGTGATATCTGCTACTTACAACTATAAGTATATACCCGATATATAAATGCATTTAAAATATAATTATGTAAATGATTTGATTTAGTGAATAGAATCATTATATTAAACTTTCTACATCTTCTGCGTTGATTTTGAATTTTGATAAACTTATTTTTTTATAATATTTTGTTTTACTTGTTACTTTAATTTGTTTTTGTTGTATCAAAAACCTTAAGTATATATAACACTTATTATACAATCAATAATACAATATATGCTGATAATAAAAAGTAAAGTGTGGTGGATCACAAAATTTCAATTTGACTTTTAGCAAGGTGACTATACGTCCCGGATTGGCCGACACAGACCCGATTTTCCGCCTTGCGTCTCGGCTTTTTCTAAAAGTAATATTTGTCCTGGTTTTAGGTGTTTTGTCCCGGATTGTCCGGATTTTTAAAAAATTTTTGATTGCTACAAATATTTGCTATAAAAATGTGCTATAAATTTTTAGCTCACCAACACCCCCCACCCTTCCCTCAATCTCACACAGATAATAATCCGTCCCGGAATTCATACAAAAAATATGGTCACCTTACTTTTTGCCAACCAAACCAACTCTTATAAAATTGAAATAAAGTTTTTTAACAAAATCATTCGTTTTTCGCAATATCATTATGCTTCACTTTTTTTGTTTTTTAATATTTCGCAGAATTTTTTTCTGACATTTTCAGAGTTTTTGCTTGAATAAAATATTTGGATACCACTTTGAACACGCCCTGAAGATAGTTTTATACTGGCTACGCATAAAGGCATGGGTAAAACAAATAGGCATAGGTATAGTCGAAAGCTTGTGACAGGGATTACCTCTTTATTTGGCATATGATAAAAGTATTTGAAGAGAGTTGGCGCCAGGACTATTATGTTTCTGTGCAAATTTATTGACATGAAATATGAGTATATAAAATAATAAAGCAGTTTCAGTGTTTATAATGAAGCTGATCATGTTGAATTCTATAATATCGTCGTTCAGAATACTTGTAAGAAAAAATTTCTCTGATAATCACCATAAGAGACAAATCACCTTGAAGAACTAATTAATTTTTCATGTAACTTCACATTTAAAACTTCTTCAGTCAGATTCAGCATTTGGAATAATTATTAACTTCCCGTAGGTTAAGTTTATATTAGTTGCAAAAAATCGAAAATGAAATTTTTTATATACTTTACGTTTTAAAGGTTTCTGATCATTTTGGCATACCTTATAAAAAATGGATGTTTGTGTGTCTGTGTGTATGTATTAGTCTATTTAGGTGTGTATGTATGTGCGGATACAATTTTTCGTCGACATTTTGAGAATACGGATCTACCAATTTGAATAATTCAAAATACATTCGATTTGTATTTATAATGAGACGTGATGATTAGTGTTTGGCAAAGGCTTCCGAAGTTATGGGGCAAAAAGTGTCAAAAAAGGTAAGTCAATTTTTGAGAGAACGAAGCTTTCGATTTGAATAATTCACAGTTCATTTTATTTGTATAGACGGAAGAAGAACTGATGACATTTTTGGAAACGCTGGTCTAGCGATTTCGGAGATCCAATAAAAAAGTAAATAAAAAATTATTTGGCAGGCAAAAATGATTATTAGATGTATGCACATCAAATTATCACATATTTTATAGATAGATTTTGTTAATGAGAATTTTGTTTACATTTCTAAGGGTTTCATACCAATATTTATCTGTTATATTCAATATATTATATTTTGTGTTACTCTAAATAGCTTCGATATTTTGTTTGTACCTAGTATGTAGCTAACATTTTGCGAATGCTTTAAAAAAAGTTCAAAATTTCCAAAATATTTTAAAGTATATGTTCGAGCCTCACAAATGTTATTAATCCATCTTCCTCTACCTGACATAATAAAATAATTTCCTACCCTAGTATAGGTACTAAGCTAGTTATAAGAAATTATTCATTCTGTACGTATACCTTGACCCGATAACATCTAATACAATTTACTAAAATTAAATACATTACTTTTCCACAAACAATTTCTGAATTAGTTATTATTTTACATTCAATGGTTTGTTATTTAGGTCTGATATAGCCTTTTTAATAATTAATTATATCTGGTTCTTCGGGGTAGTATAGTGTCCGTGTGTAGTTACTTTTTAATTGACTATTTTAAGAAATATTGTGCCGGGCGTCTTCAGTATAAATAAAATTCAAATTTTTCAAAACAGTCAATTTTTTTCACAAATTTTAAAAATCGCACAAATCTATTTCTTTTCAAAGTTCTAAAATGATTCAATCTTTTTTAAAAACTTTAAATTTTGGTACGGGAAGTTGCAGCAATTTGTCTTAAGGCACGATGCCTTAAAACTTTAATAGCTCAAGAACGTCTATTTATCTTAGCACTTTTTGTGATAGAATAAATTGCTGATTATTCGATTATTCAAGAAGCAATTGACTACTTTACTTTTAACAATTTGCCTTTGACTTAATTTTCAATAGTAGGTATTGCTTACATTTTCATTGGCGTTGTATCGTTCGTGAATGAGTGTGAAAAATAGAATAAATGAAAAACAAATTTGGATTTTTTATGTTATTCTGAAGGCTGGCCATATACCCAGACACGGCCTTGGTAATTTTTTACTTGTTTCTGAGATAATGGACTTTACGAATGCTTGTCATACAGTGTACTTTAATATTTGTTAACGCCTTACTCAACCCCGGTCTAATTATATGTTTTATTACCTTCATACAGGATGGCAATAATAAATCCTCATCCCTTATTATATAATTTAGAATGATAAAATAATCCCTTTCATTGTCACGCATCCTGTCTCTAAATCTATAATCACCTGTCCCTAAATGTGCCATCCTACAATTAATATATATTTATAAGAAATTTGGATCGCCTAAATAAACCACATGCAATCACCGGCCAATACCTGATTGGTTGATGAATGTAATAGCTACTGATTGGATCCAAAATTGTACTGGGATGTCGTTAATTCCATAAAATGGGCCAATCAGAAAAATATATAAAATTGAAAAATTTTTATAATTTGTGTCAACTCAAATATCATCTAGATAACATCAGTCGTAAATCAACATTCAAAGCAATAACATCTAATTCAAACATCAACTATCTAACATATCATCTATAAGTCTTAATATTTCCTTCAAATATACAATAATTAAACATTTAATATTATTCTTTTATTCGGTCTGATATAGCCACTATCTAAGTATATCTGGTCCTTCGACAATATAAATAAAGTGCAAGTGTTTCAATAGAGTTCGGTAGCATCTCGGTGGATCACGGACTTCTTACACATTTTGCAATCTATCTATTAACATATTTTTGATCCATTCGAACCGGATGGTCAAATAGTGAACAATATTTGTCAATAAAATTATTTTTTTTTTGTTTATTGTTCATAGCAAACTATACACAGTACATTCAGCTATATATTATTACATGTATATATTATTTGACATCAAAATATAAATAGATATTATATCGAAATGGTTTTCCTAATCGGATGGTCAAATGTGTCTAATCTACTGGAAAAATACATCTTAAACCTAGAAATAACCCATTCTTTATTTTTATACATTCAGCACTATAGCCAAACTGCAGCTGAACAATTTTCAGCGTTTTCAGTAACTATGTATGTAATGATAATTTAACTACGAAGTTAACCGTGCGCTTGAACTCTCCTCCACCGCGCTGACAATTCACCTCCAGCGCATTGTCCCAAATGATGATGGCCCTATTTACACAATTCTGAGTTAGATAAATCGCTTGGTCGGCTTCGTCGTCGTTTGCGAATGATTCCAGAGTGCTTATGTGTATGTAAATATTCCCATAAGCATCAATCAAACTCGTATAGACCAACATATGATCCTGCTAATAGATAATGTCAACCCATTTCACAGGGCGATAGTTCCACTACGCTGGTTTTGCTCATGTGATTTGGGGTCACAGGCAGGTTGCGAGGTCGAAGCTCTCTAGCGTTTGGCAGAGATTTGTTGTCATATTAATATTCTTAGAGAAACTACATAAGGAGTTTTTTCGCCACAAACCAAAACTAGTGGTGCCTTGAAGCTAGTTGCTAGAACTTCCTGAGTCCTAATAAAATCTTCGAAAAATATTATACAGTGTACTTTAATATTTGTTAATCGAAATGTAAATAGATATTTATCGATAATGTTTTCCTAATCGGATGGTCAAATGTGTATAATCAACTGGCAAAATACAACTTAAACCTCGAAATAACTCATTTTTTATTTTTATACATTTAGCACTATAGCTGAACTGCAGCTGAACGATTAAATGCTTTCAAATATAAATATTATAAGATTTATCATTCGTATTTTATAGACAAAATATTAGAGCTTATAAATTTGACGATGACGTTTATATAAGTTTACACAAAAAGAAAATAAACAAAACTTAATGATTACCTACCAAGGAAAGTTAGAATGAAGGATCTTATCTCATAACTCTAAGAATTATAAAAACTCAACTGCAAAGTTGAAATTATTTATTAGGTAAGTGTTTTATATGCATGAGCTTTAGAATTTTAGCTCGAATTAAAATTAAAACCCGAAAAAAAAGAGAAATATAAAAACAATTGCATTTATCAAAAACAATAGTTTCATCAATACAAATTAAAGGTTTTTTGAATCAAATCGGATGCTTCGTTTTCTCAAAAACTACTATTTTTTGCACATTTAGTTCCGTATCTTCGAAACGGTTGTATCTGTCTTTGCTAAAAACTAATCAGCACCTCTCTCCATCAGTAGGATTCGAAACTTCGGGCCGTTTTCTTGTAATAAAATGTTAAAAAAAAATCTACGGTTTTAATGTTTTTTTACGGTAGACACCATAGTCTTATAGATCATACTAAAATATTATGGCTCTACGACAAGTCGTTCAATTCTAAAAATTCTTCTAAGTTAGCAAAAATCAGTATCGTTTCTTTGGCACTTGTCAAAATTAGACCTTTGATCGACGTTTGCTCAAAAACGCCTAAACCGATTTTAGAAATTTAAAAGCCATTTGATGTATCTCAATGAGGACTATAGTTTGTCATCTTTGTGCGACGATCTGCTAAGCCGTTTTTTTGTAATTTAGAAAAAAGTGTTAAACTTTTCGTCCACATTTAAGCTCATACTACCAAATCGATTTTAAAAAATCAAAAACTGAAAGATATTACATAGTTGGGAATAATACTGATAAGTTTTAGGTGAAAATCTACCGAGCTGTTTCCTTGTAATTAAATGTTGAAAAAAATTTAAGCCAATTTTTATGGAACTCTTTTTGACGATATATGTCATGGTCTTATAGAACTTACTGAAATATCATGGCCTTACAAGTAGTTTAATTTTACAAAAATATCAAAGTTTGAGAAAATGAGTAGTATTTTTGACGTTTGTTAAAATTAAAATTAGACGATTTACTTGGTATAATGACAGAGTCCTTGGTCTTAATGAATATACTAAACCATTAAAGTCCTACGAAAACTGGTTCAATTATAAAAATCCGAATTAACGTGTTCGTTTGTTTTCAATTATGTGTAATAAATCAACTCGGAGTGCCTTTAATCGCTCCTAAACTAATTTATTTCGTATTGATTAAGTCGATTATTTACACATATCGAAAAGTTCATGTAACTTGCCTCAAGGCTAAATACCAATACCACATAGTTCATTCTTGTTACTGTATAATATTTCATATTTTTCACACCTAGTATATTACAAATATTTAAATAATTTTATAATAGCATTAAGTCTTCTATCAAATTTTTAATTGAGTTATAATGAGTATGAAATTATTCAACTGCTTCAATTCAATACTGGAGCAAATATTATTATCCATGCATAATGTTATTTCATAAATAGTCATTTTTCTATCTAACTATTCAAAACAGAATTCTGATATCGAAAAGCTATCATTTGCTTGTACTCCCATGAGCAAAATGATTTATAGCGTTCTAGAAAATCGAGCTTTTCTCGATGTTGGTCACGTCCGTGTTTCGCATTTATTTTGAAGTAAAGTTGCGACTAGATTGAGACACGGTACATCGAGAAATGACCTTATTTGCTGACCCCTGCCCAAACTTATTTAAAACATTCATGAGGTCGCCTTCAATTCCGATCGTTTATCGCCAATAGTTTTATAGGTTTTATTCGTTTATCAACACATAGAAATATATATATATATATATATATATATATATGTATATAGATATTTATATTTATAGGGTAGAACAATATTTGAAAGTAAAGGGCAGAAAATATATAATCCTGCCATCACCTTGATTCTTACGACTTTGCTATAGTGTGATAAACGGTGATGTTTTAAAATACATTGCAAAAGTATTTTCTTTTATTATTAGTTTTTTCGATGTGAACACAGTTGTATGTTTTACTAGCCCTAGATATAATTTTTTATATAACCTCTATAAAAGCGTACACGTGGGTGGGGTAAAAAGGATCAACTGAACCTTTATCCTGGCAAAGCTATTTACAAGAGATAAATTAAATAAACATTTATTTTAACTCTGCTGAATAAATATACCCATAAAATTATAATTAATTAATATAACTATTATACCCCGCCAATGAGGTGAAAATGACCAGGTGACAAATTTTGGAAAAACATAAAAAGTACATTTCTACAACGATAAATTAGCTAGGAGTTTTACTAATCATGATCATATGATGATCGTGAACATATCGTTGTTTGTTACAATATAATTATTCAAAGTCATATTGGATTTTTGCTTCACGCCCACTCTTTTTCTCACTTTTTCTGTCTCCCTCTTTTTCTTTCTTTATATAAATTAATTAATGCATTAATGTAGTACGAAAGCACGTTTAGCTCCCTCTTTAACATTTTTGTTATTTTTGAAGGAAAACTTCTTTAGGCGCGACTAAGGTGCAAATCCGTACAAATGCAACGGAAGTGCGTTACGGACGAGTCGAATGCGAATGATTCGTCATTCGCTCTCCATGAAATCATTTCTATACGGATCGATTGTGATTAGACGTCGTGTATGTTCATGTGATTAGAGATCTATCGATGTATGCGTACCGGCATCAACGTTGTATGCGTTCCGATATCAACAAGGATATCGGCATAGATAAATCGTAGTACAAATTTATCTATTTAAAGTTACAACGTAGTACAAATTTAATTCAATGAAGAATGCCTGAATCAGAAGAATATTTTACCCTGTTCCTTGAAAATAATAAAACAAATAAAACATTTGTGCAGAACTAAACGTAAGTTTATTGATTAGAAATTATTTCTATATTATCCGTAGTTTCTGTAATTTCTTGAAGTTATTAAAATGGAAAATATTTTTGGGCAAGACAGTTATTACAGCTGTTCACAGAATGAGATTATATCGCCAGCGAACAAGTAAAAAAATACAAGCAGTCAATGAATGTATGTTAATTTTTTTTACATGGATATCTTCAAACACATTTATATGATGAGTGAAGTTGCGAAAACAATATTTGTTTAGACGTTGTTTAACATAATCCACTGTATGAACGAATATTATATAATTTATAAATCAGCAATTAATTCATTTCTCTAATGAAGGTTCATTTTTAAATGCTAATTACAATGACAAACCGGTCATGTCATATTTAAAGTATGACTTTAATTACTTCATAACAATTACATTATTGTTTTTAAATATTATACATGTTTTTAATGCTATTATAAATATATAATTTATAATTTATCATTATATAAATGTGTATAATGGTTGACACTAATAAATGTGTGCGACACGATTGTTACCATATTACTAATAAATATTATTCAAAATGGTTATAAGATATATTTATTTTTACTTAAAAGCGATCTTGTACAGTAGCAAGTAAGTTTTACTTCAATCGCGTGTGAACTTTACGCGCACTCTTTTTTTCCAACTTCTGCTTCCATGTTTTCCGGTCTCTTTGGCTTTCAGTTCCTTTTTTTCTTCTTGCGTAAATCATCATCTGCATTCATCTGATTTTCAGTTCTTTTGTTTTACTTTAGACTAAATTTTTCAGCAGGCACTTTATCCAATATAGTTCCGATCTAGTACGATCGTTCTCAGTAGATTTTTTCCTTTGTTCACTCTTCTCAGCACTTCTTTATTTATTTTATCTGTTCTTTATTTTCTTCTTTATTTATTATTTTATCTGTTCGCTTCTATTCGTCTTTAAAATTACTTGCATAAATTACTCGAAACCCCATTCTGTTTGATTTTAGGTAAATATTGAAAAAAAAACTGTAAACTAAATATAGATTTAATATTCTTATCGTATGTATAGTGCTACATTCAAAATAGCTTGCGATATGTATCGAACTATGACTTATCGTATCAGATATGAATTCACCGAGGCGACCATTACCTCAGATTACACGCAGCCGAAGCCTAAGTAGATTGGTTTAAGGGGTTGTACATATGGTGGTTGATAACATCAAATCGGCAAATGTATACTTGGTGTAGAGAAAAATATTATATAACTTCAAATCATTTATAGATAGTAAAATGAAAGTTATTTGTGCTTGTATATTGAATTTATTATTGTGTTTGTTTTTAGGCAATTCGAATATGTATTTGTATCTTTGCGCGAACAAGTTTTTGTAACTTTCCCTGGGGTAAGTTATCGTCATCGTCCAAAAATATAAATTGATAATTTTTGCACATTTTTTAGAAAAAATATGTGTGTGCGCCTATATGTGTGTGTATGTGTATTGATTTGAATTTGAGTGATCTAAAAAACAATCAATTCCTACTGATGAGTCAACGTGCAGACTAGTTTTTGGCAAAAGTTGATCTAATCGTTGCGGAGATACGATAGATTGTGTTTTTTCCGATGTCCCACGGAA
Source organism: Ctenocephalides felis (assembly GCF_003426905.1). NCBI lineage: Eukaryota > Metazoa > Arthropoda > Insecta > Siphonaptera > Pulicidae > Ctenocephalides > Ctenocephalides felis. The sequence goes on from NW_020537758.1 coordinate 56,388,649, forward strand.
AGTTAAAACTGCTAACAGACATATGCTCATCAAATTTTCAGACATTTTATAGAGATCGCAGAGATTTTAAAAGCTTACTTGTATATTTCAAGCAACTGTTCTAGCTGTTTTAGACCATATGGATCATGCAACTTGAATGGGTTTCAAAATTCCTAAAATAATGAAAAAAATCGTGATTTAAAAAAAAAATCCAAAAATTACAGGTTTTTAACGAAGATCTTTTTCTCCAAAGTTTTCACAATTTTTTAAAAAATCTATTTTTATCAAAATGTTTAAAAATTTATAAAGCTTTTAAGAGGTTTTATTTACGGTGCGGAAAGTTTTGGCAATTTATCTTAAAGCATGATGCCATTCACCACTAGTTTTTATTCAAAACCTTAATTATAATATATATATATAAAAAATTGCTAAATTTATATTTTTGAAGTAAAACTTTTTTAGTCACGACTAGGGTGTAAATCCGTACAAATGCAACGGAAGTGCGTTACGGCAGAGTCGAGTGCGAATGATTCGTCATTCGGTCTCTGTTTTTTTAGGATCTTGTTTTGATTGAATTTGAATTTACTTTTCGAAGGACCATATGTAAAACACTTAATTGAATAACTGTATATATTTATTTTATAAGTTATCAATATATTTATACAAATTTAATATTTTGATTATGTATTGATTGAATTACTTGATTTTTTATAAGATCTATTTGATGATTTTTTGTTTTTTTAGCAAATATATCCGCATGCTTTGATTGGCGCGAACAGTCTCCATGATATCATTTCTGTACGGGTCGATTGTGATTAGTCGTCACGTATGTGAATAGAGATCTGTCGTTGTATGGGTACCGGCGTCAACAAGGAAATCGGCATAGCTAAATAAACATTTTAAAGTTACACCGCAGTACAAATCTTGATTTAATGAAAAATGCCTGAATCAGAAGAATATTTTACCCTGTTCCTTGAAAATAATAAAACAAATTTTAATTTATTATAAATAAAATTTATTGATTGAAAATTATTTTCATATTATTCGTAGTTTTTATAAATCTTTGAAGTTATTGAAATAGAAAATATTTTTTTGGCAAGACAGTTATTACAGCTGTTCAAAGAATGAGATTATATCGGCAGCGAAAAAGTAAAAAAAAATCAAGCAGTCAATGAATGTATGTTAATTTTAATTACATGAAGTTATTCAAACACAATTACATGATGATTGAAGATGCGAAAACAATATTTGTTTATGAGATGTTTAACATAATCCACTGTGTGAACAAATATTATAGAATTTATTAATCAGCAATTATTTTCTTTCTCTAATAAAGGTTCTTTTTTGAATGCCAATTACAATGACAAACCGATTATGTCGTATATGAATATGACTTTAATTACATTATTGTTTTTAAATATTATACATATTTTTAATGCTATTATAAATATATAATTTTTTATAGTTTATAATTTGACACTAATAAATGTGTGCATCATGAGTGTTACTATATTAGTAATAAGCATTATTCCAAATTGTTATATGATGTATTTATTATTATAATCTTTACTTAACTTAAATTTGCACTTTAAACTTTGTACAGTAGAAAATAAGTTTTACTTCAATCGCGTGTGATCCTTACGCGCACTGTTTTTTTATTTTATTGTTAGTCTTTCAAATATCAAAAACAGGTTTAGCGGCTTGAGAAATTTTCTACGCTTAGTTATATTTCTAAAATTGAACATGTGTAAGAATGTTCTTCAGCGTACTTGCAGCAATAATATTTTAGTCTGTTCACTGTGTATGTTCTGTGATAAATATTACTGCGTTCTACTTTATAATTAACAAAATTTGTCAATTATGTAACAGACCTGGTTTTGTTCGAGTAATCTCGGCGTTCTACAACTGACTTTGATTCGGTACAAGTTTCCTGAACTTTCGCATCACAAACTACCTAGAAGTTGCGTGCACATAAGATTATGGTTGGTTAGCTCCAGCTTTTGTTGGTTTAGAATTATTCGAGAATTATGAAACAAGATGGATTTACGGAAATGCGTGGGAATAAATTTAATGAGTTATCAAATTGCCACTCTGCTTAGGGGAAAATGGTGGATTCACCTCGGGTAAGATTGGTAAAGTTCTCATTATTAATGAAGCGGATGTGGAATATATTTGCAAGTGTCAGCAATTTCTAGGTGTCAGTGTTGAAGTTCGATTAGAATCGGCGAATATTGTTCAAAAGGCATCATTCTGCATATTGCCAAGTTTTGAAGTACTACAAAATTGACTGTAATTGGTAGATCACACATTTATTTGAAAAATTTAAATATAATTGATCAAAGTCAATAATAAATGAATATCAAATCACGAATGCTTACCTTATAATAAATGTTTGACTAATGAGTACAAGTTTTTTTTGAAGAGAAGCAGAATTGTACAATTTGATAAATCATACATTTACTTTAAATGTGCAATTTTCTTATTTCTTATTATTGTATCAATTAGGTTATGTCGGTTTTCAAAAACCGGTTTAAAAACCGTTTTTGGCGAAAGTTATAGAACTCAAAAACCGGTTTTCTAGTGAAAAAATTCGGTTTTCACTGTTTAAATGAAAAATGACAAATATAGCCAAATATAAAAGATAGATGAAAGCGCTTTGATTCTTGAAATCATATCGGTTCAATAGCATTTGATATCTTATCAGTCTGCAATGGTTCCCAGAAAGGTTTTGTATACATTAATTTAGATTTTTATACCAGTGTATATATTAATTTAAATCAGTGTGACTTACTTTTTTTTACTTTTACTTAAAATATAAGTTGGATAAATCAATTTGGTCCTCTTTTTTCAAAAAAAAAATTCAGTAGTCGAATACAATACAAGTGTATCGATGAACCTACTATATCGATAAATGTTTGTCAACCCCGAATGTCACTTCGGGGTAAAATGTTTCTGTAAACGAATATCACAATACAATTTGCATGGATAGAAACATGACCCAGTGTAATTTCAAAACAGTTACTTATATGCTACACATTCTTTAATATTTTATTTAAATTACATTTAATTTTTGAAAATACAAAACTATCACTTTCAGAGCTTGACACAGTACTGAAACATGTGAAACATACAGAAATATTTTAAACAAATCTTAAATATCGAGATAAAGCGACAGGATGTGTATTATATATATGCCTACCTGTCTAGTTCTCTACGTGTTTACCTATTAGTATGTTACCGCTGTTATTTTTTTGGTTGTGAGCACAGTTGTTTAGTTTACAAGACTTTAATATATGTTTTAGGTATTCGTTATTTAATTGTTTTATAAGATGATTTTGTTATTTTTATGGTAGATACAAAAGTTTTTTATATAACCTCTATAAAAGAATATAAGTGGGTCGGGTAAAAAGGACGAATTGAACCTTCAACGTGCCAAAGGTGTCAACAATAAAAAAGAGTAATTAAAACAGTAAATTAAGTTAGCAAAAGCAATTTTAAAAGAGATAAGTTAAATAAATACTTATTCTATCAATACTGATGGTTATTTCTGACAAAATACTGACAAAAAACAAAAAATAAAAAATTGTGTCTGTATGCCCGATGGCTATTCTATTTGATCGGGTGACAAAATTATCAAAAACAGCAAAAAACATACTTCTACAATGATGAATTATCTGGGAGTTTTTACTGAACTTAGTCAGATAGTTGTGTTATATTGCATATGTGTTTTCGTTGGGATATAATTTGTTTGGTTTTCACAATATAATCGCTCAAAGTCAAATTAGATTTTTTGCTTCGCTAAAAATTTACCTGCTTATAATATTACTTGTTGTGTTTGCATACCGTATTTCTTTTTTCTTTCATTATCTAAATACTTTTATTGTTCTATTTTTTATTTGAAATGTATATAAAGTTATGAATTACATGGTGAAATAAGTAGGTAATTTTTTTTTTGTGTATTCAATGTACGGCCAAATTATCTCAGAACAAATACTGAATCATATAAATTATACTGAATTATAATGCATTCGTGTTCAATCTAAACAACCTAATCTCAGTAAAGTATAAATCTCGACTATGAGTCAAAACCTCTCTATATCGTAGAAGCTGAAAATTCATTCTTGCCCTTCACTTTCTGAAAGTAATCGATCGAATCCAATGTCAAAGTCCCCTCAACCCTTATAATGGAGAAAACAAGGACGATCCAATGGATCACCGTGTTTGGGCCTAATCGAGATCCACTGGGACGCATTAGTTTCCCGAAAAGTAGCAAAACTTAAACCCTCACATGATGTCACATGTACCGGGGAAAATGGAAAACTAAGTACGGTAATTGATCTCACTATTGATTTATGCTATCACTATTTATTTTAATATTATATTTTTGTAAATAGATACAATTTGACAACTAAATTTAATTACTCTATGAATCGGAATAAAAAAATTCTTGTTTATTTCTTTACTGGTAATCCTACCAGTAAATGCTCATTTATTTACGTGACATTTTTATTGCATATGATCTGAAAAAGCTGAGTCATACAGAAATCTAACTTCGACTTTCGATTAATTGGGTTATAATTTAACTTAAAGTAATTATACTGTTTTAATCAAACAACACACAACACATATCCAACAAAAAACAATCATGATATTTTCAGTAACATTCACTTTTTCACTTTTTCACTATTTTTCTAAAATTTGTTATTAGTCTCTGTTTTCTCTGGAGGCGCCTGGGAGAAAACAGATCGTCTAATTTTTTAATTTTACGAAAAAAAAAACTTTTTTGGTATGCATTTATTTATTGTCAATCAAAATATACATTATAAACTTCCCGAAGCAGAAGTTTGTTTTCATCAAAAAATCCGATTTGCTAATTTTATATTTTCTCGACGTTTCAAGCCATTCTGAATCGAATGAGACCAAATTTGGAAAAAGTATGTGTGTTTGTGTATGTGAACACATTTTTTGCCGTAAATTGACGTTTTCTCAAAAACGGCTAGACCAGTTTCAGAAATTTACAAGCCATTCGATGTATCTCGATGAGGACTAGTGTTTATCAATATTGCGCGAAGATCTGCCAAGCCGTTTCTTTGTAAATAGCGAAAAAGTGAAAAAAATTCGTCTAAGTTTTAGCCCGCAATTCTGAATCGATTTTAAAAAATCAAAAACTTTTCGAAAGATATTGGCTGGGAATTATACTGATTAGTTTTAGATAAAAATCTACCGAGCCGTTTTCTCGAAATTAACTGTTAAAAAAATGTTTTATGACGATTTTCATGAATCTTTCTCTGGCAATACATATATAGATGTTACGGCCCTACGACAAATATTATAATGTTAAAAATTCATCAAAGTTTGAGATAATATTATAGTCAAAATTTGTGTCAAAAGTTGCTTTTGTAATTTCAAGCCCCGTGTCTTATAATTAATATGATTAGAGTTAAATTAATTGTGTTAGAAAAAATTCTATTCAAAATCGCAATGTTTAGGTTTAATTGACAGCGATATCTTTATTTTTGATATAAACAGTTGAAAATTTTATTTAAATATCTAAATTTCAATTTTGATTGATTAAGTCAATTCTTATACATTCCGGGAAGTTCGTGCAACTTGTCTAAAGGCTAAATGCTACTTTCAGCTGTTTTTTTTTAGAGAATGAATTTTCTGATCTTTTCACGAAATAATAGTTACAATTTTCAACCAATGTAAAATATTAATTTCATGGACACATTTTGGTTAAAGTTAACTGTGTATAACCTTGATCTAGTAATTTGTCACAAATATTGATGAGCGGATTTGCAATATTAAAAATATATTTTTACAACAAACTTTTTATGCAATAGTATGATATATTATGTAAAATGAAAATGAAGAATACTAAGTACTTTATAAAACCGCTAAAATTGATAAATATTATATTTTTAACCTCGATCAGAGTTCTTTAAGAAATGAATAAGTATTGAAAACCAAAACCCCGATTATAGCAATGAAATTGGTGAAAGTCAAGCTTATGTTAAGTGATTTTAATTGTAATAACAACAAATATTAATGATCCCTAACATATATGAGAAATAAAAGTATCCAAATTTTAAATAAGGACACAGTGTCATTTTGTTCATACATACGATTTTGTCCGTATTTTCCCTACTATATATTAGATATATATCTAATAACTTGATTTAACTTGATTGTGGTGCGGCATTGCCCGCAATAGGAGATTTTCACTTATATTTCAGATTTTTAACTCAAGTGGAAATATTTCATCAAATCTTCGTTATCGTGATTGGCCGAGGTTGGTATTGAACCCGGAATTAGTTTGTTCTCGCCCATTTCGTATAAACTTTAATGAAAACTTTAAATATTTGGACTCTCTTTGTATGCCTGGATTTTGCAGAATATATTTCTGCCTAATTGACTTTGCTGTATGTCAACAAAAAAAATGAATAAGAGTTTGATTTTGTTTATATTTGGCTGAAAGCTAATAGTATATGATATCCGTTGAAAAGTCTAAGTCTATTACAGAATAGAAATTTCTATCTCAGGATAATATACAACTCGTTATACCTCATGTGGTACAAATCCAGCACCAGACGTCGCGTTTCTCTATATTTGTGAGGTTTTCATTTTTGACCCTAAACTGAAAATAATGTGATGTGATGTAAGATAGAAATAATGCGATGTGTATCTTGAAAGTAATATCATATATTGTATTATGTAAATGCATAACAGAACTATTCGTACATTAGTTTCAAAATAAACGTTTGTCAATTTCGTAAAAATATAGAATGTATTTTTGCAGTAAAAACAGAGGATGCATCAAAATGATCCATCCAGATCCTAATATCCTTATAATATATATATATATATATATATATATATATATATTAGATATATTACATTTAATGTTAACTGAAATTCTGAATGAATTCGGTTCTCTTTTCAACGTGCTATAAAGTATTGGTTCTGAAAGTTTTATGCCGATCTCGAAGTTATACTTTAAATATTAAGTGATCGAAATGTAACATAATATTTATAGCCTTTCAAAGTAATAGCATCTCTGAAAGGTTTTGCATGTTACTAAATATCGAATAATGGTTTTCTGTAATGTAGCACATGTATTGTATAAAATACTCTGAAATTTTTAATAAAATTTTAGTTTTTTGTAGGCTTAAACACAAATATCCAATAAAAATATGTATGTATACAATCTCTGTACTGTATAACATATTATATAGATACAGCTTAATGCGTATAAATATAATTATTGAGATCGAGCTTATACACAATCGAAGAATTACTGCATAAAATGATAACTATCACTAAACATTTTAATTTATGATTAAAATTTTTCTGACAGATTATTGAAATTTTGATACTATCTAATGAAATTTAAGTTAATTTAAGAATGCGCAGCAAATAAAAATCATTTTGTGATAAATTAAACAATAAATGTCAAAATTTTCGATCTTTGAAATTATATTCAAAAATATTGTGTGTAGAGTTATGACTGTAATTTGCGTAACATGCATTTTTGCTCTATTACATGTGATGAGTTTGTCTTATATGTTATTATTGTCAGTAAAATGTGTTTCTATTCAAATGAATTTGGTCCATTTTGTAAATGTTTCTATGCTGTACTGATGTCTTACAAGTCAGCTGGTTGTGAAAGATAAATAGAATTTCAACCATTATTTTTGGGTTCGACGCCTACTTAAATGTGTCAAGCAGCAGTAATGTCAATTTTTTTGCTTGAGATAACAGATCTATAATTGGCTTTTCAGGCAATAAACCAAATAAATAAAAAACTATGCCAATAAAAGAAAGACTATATTAATATTTTTGTATTTATTATGTATGTCTTCACAATAAACAGATCGTAATTAATAAGGTGAAAATGAACTTATATTTTGTAATTTATGACGGATGTAAATTGCAATGACACGCTGTTTATGTTATTAAGGTAAATTTTATTCAAATACTCTTGTTTTTTACGTACTTATTTCCTTTATGAAGTACTAATGCTGTATATATTTTTATGTGCGTTATTGTATATAATAATTAGAAATATGGGATAAAGTCCTCTGATATATTTTCTGTAAAGATACATGAGTTTTGCATTATTATTATAATTACACTGTTGTGTAAAATGCGTTGAAATAAGGTAGAGTGTGACTTAGAGGTCCGCGAGTAAAAAGACCCACCACCGATATCTCAAAACAAGTAACGTTGAGAATTTTTTTAACAATAATTATCGAAGTAGAGGGAAAACGGTCGTATTTGGAAATCCATAACACAAATATTTTATTTTGTTGTTAGTGTTTTTCGGGTGTGAACACTGTTAGTTTACGAGACCTTAATCTATTTTTCAAGTATACGTTATTTAATTGTTTCATAAAGTACTTCAACAGGTTTTTATATAACCTTTATCTGGGTGGAGCAGAAAAATCAGCTGAACCTTTATCCCGGCAACGGTGTAAGCAAAAAAATTGTTATCAAAGAAGTAATTTAAAGCAAAAAAAAACTACTTTACAAAAGATAAATTAAATAAATACTTGTACCAACACAGCTGATGAATATTTCTGACAGAACACCAAGTCAAGGTTATATAGTGTTATCTCTATAAGAAATGTACCCATAAAATGTATATTTTGCATCGTTTGAATAATGTTTTTATTATTTCTTAAAATACCTTGAAAATAAAAAAATAAGACTTTGGACCTGTTTGCTGTCCCGTTTTACCCCGCCTGTGTGGTAAATAGGATCAGGTGAAATTTTTTTTAAAAACAGCTAAAAAAAGAGTGCGCGTAAGGTTCACAGGCGATTGAAGTAAAACTTATTTGCTACTGTACAAGATGCTATTTGTAAAAATAAATACACCATATAACAATTTTGAATAATGTTTATTAGTATTATTGTAAAACTCGTGATGCACACATTTATTAGTGTCAACCATTATACACATTTATATAATAATAAACTATAAAATTATATATTTATAATAGCATTAAAAATATGTATAATATTTAAAAACAGTGATGTAATTTTAAGTCATACTTTAAATATGACATGATCGGTTTGTCATTGTAATTAGCATTTAGAAATGAACCTTCATTAGAGAAATGAAGTAATTGCTGATTAATAAATTCTATAATATGCGTTCACAAAGTGGATTATGTTAAACAACGCCTAAACAAATATTGATTTTGCAACTTCACTCCTCATGTAATTGTGTTTGAAGAACTTCATGTAATTAAAATTAACATACATTCATTGACTGCTTGTGTTTTTTTACTTTTTTGCTGGCGATATAATCTCATTCTTTGAACAGCTGTAATATCTGTCTTGCCTAAAAAATACTTTCCATTTTAATAACTTTAAAGATTTATAGAATATATCGCGTCTAAGAAAGTTTTACTTCAAAACATAAGTTTTAATGATTATAGAGAGATAATTGTTTATTTGATGCCATAATATATTTTATCAAAATTTAACTGGATCATTGTGCCCGTCCTATCATATTCGTGATTTCTCTTACGTAATTATTGCTTTCATGTAGAACCAACTGACGCTTCATAATATAAAGTTTATACAAATATTGATATTTCATAAGCTTTCATCTCACTGCAGTCTCATATGCAACACAGGTCATAAACCGATTTTATCTTTGCATAAACATGTGTTTTGCGTTGTATTATAAAATCATGTTACATTGGCATGCATTTTTACTTTATTACTTGTGATATGCAGTTATGCAAAGTGCATTCAAAGACTCCGGTTCTCTCTGACATGATATTGACGTCGCAGAAGAGGGATATTATTCAAAGCATGCGCTTGTAGTGGCGGCGGCACTTGTGAACAAAATCGACTGGGTAGATGTCTAGTACGTGCAGAACAAAAGCTTGTCATGAACTCGACATTACCCCATTGAAAGTTCTTTGAGAGATTTCTCAAGTCCTGTCTTGCCGTCTTAATAGATTTAAATGTTTAGATTTATGTACATTCGCAAAAAGTTTTCGTAATATTTTGCATTGATATGTAGTTGAACATTACTAAAAGTAGTGGAAACTGAATACGATGGTGCTATTTTTTTTTTAAGTAAAATATCTTTAGACGCGATTAGGGTGTAAATCGATATCAACAAGGAAATCGGCATAGATAAGCATTTTAAAGTTACATCGTAGTACAAATCTTGATTTAATGCAAAATGCCTGAATCAGAAAAATATTTGACCCTGTTCCTTGAAAATAATAAAACCAAATAAACATTTGCGCCATAAAATTATTAACTACAAATTATTTCTATATTATTTGTAGTTTCTATAAATCTCTGAAGTTATTACATTAGAAGACATTTCTTAGGCAAGACAGATATTACAGCTGTTCAAAGAATGAAATTATATCGCCAGCGAAAAAGTAAAAATAATACAAACTGTCAATGAATGTATGTTAATTTTGATTACGTGAAGTTCTTCTATTGCATGATGAGTGAAGTTGCAAAAACAATATTTGTTTAAGCGTTGTTTAACATAATCCACTGTGTGAATAAATATTAAAGAATTTATTAATCAGCAATTACTTAATTTCTTTAATAAAGGTTCATTTTTAAATGCAAATTACAATGACAAACCGATTATGCCATATTAGAACTATGACTTGACATTATTGTTTTTAAATATTATACATATTTTTAATGCTATTATAAATATATAATATATAATTTATCATTATATAAATGTGTATAATGGTTGACACTAATAAATCAGTGAGTGTTACCATATTACTAATAAGCATTATTCAAAATTATTATATGATGTATTTATTTCTACTTAACTTAAATATGCTACTTTGTACAGTAGCAAATAAGTTTTACTTCAATCGTGTGTGATCCTTACGCGCATTCTTTTTTTTGGTCAGCAGTAGTTTTGTTTACTTACCAGTTAATTAAATGGCAATTTAAACATTTGTCAACAAGGATATACTAAAATACCGTCCTCAAATACGATGATTTGGTCATAAAATCAAATCATATAACAAAAGAGCGAATGTCACAACCGACTATACCCAAAGGTTGATTTGTAAAGAGTGGGAGCTTAAACAATGTTACAATATTTATAATAATCTATTTGAAAACATTTAAAATTCTTCGATCATTTTGTTACGGTACGGGAAATTCCAGCAATTTGCCTTAAAGCACGATGCCATTCACCCCACTTGTTGCAGATTGGGATTTTACACTTTTTTAATGCGAAATTCTTTTCTGACTGATTTCAACAGTTGTGAAACGACTTTTTACGTGATTATTTTTGAAATTTATAAGCGATTTTATATTCTGATATAATTCCAATCATCATCACCAAATTTTCTGCACCTTTCTTTCTTTCTTTCAAAATGTACAAACAATCGAATACACTAGTTTTTATTTTTTTTTTTGATTTTATAATTTTCCTAATTTGTTTGTATTTTTGCTATGAAAATTCCAAATTATTATAAAATGCAATTTTATTTTACTATTATTAATATTTTTGATAAAATGCCAAAGTAGTTAAAATAAAAAGTACATATAATACATATTTAATTATAAAACTATGTGACTTCTGAAGCTTTCTTTAATTATAGAGATGAAGATATTATTCCAGTCGATTGCCTTAGAGAAATAACTTCCATTATGATTCTAGTTTAAAATTAAAACCACGCTATTCTTTCGATATCCTTTTTCGTAATATTTTTTTAATTTTTAATTAAAGCCGGATCATGAGATATTTTACAAGAATACTTAATTAAAAATTGTATTTTACGATATCAAACTACACTGAACTTTTTTCTACAAAGTTTCATAGTATTGATGAAGTAGCATAATCACTCCAGAATTATTTAATTTAATGAATGTGATATAATTTTGAAATAGTAAGTAATATATTTTTTTAAAATGTAAATATTTTGTTTAATGATGGTGCTAATATTTTAAAACGTTTTCATATATACGAAAATACTAATTTTTTACAAAGAAAAGTTTTGCCAGGAAATCCGAGTTTTATGCTCTTTCGACGTTTCAAGTCATTATGAAGCTTTTGACATCTGGTTTGGTATAAGAATGTTTGCGTGAGTGTAGGTGAGAAGTTTTCGATTTTTTTCAAAAACTTCTGATCCGATTTTTAAAATTAAAAAGCTATTCGTTGTAACTCTATAAGGACTGGACGGCCGTTTATCACTTTTAAAGGCCAAAAATCGACCGAACCGCTTCTTTGTAATTAAATGTTAAATAATTTTTGTTTTGTTTATATTTTAATATATTTATATATATTTCAATACATTCACATATTTCCTATTTGTAATTCACTTCAATAGTAATAATTTATATCTTACTTCTGCTCTAATAATATAAGATAGTTATGTGATATTTACAAAATTTTAGAGAGAGCGGTAAATTATTACGATAGTTGTATATTTTCAGAGCATACTTTTTATTGTAATACATAATTAACAATTTTGTAATATATGAGTTCGAAAACAATGCTTTAGAATTTAATAGCATGAGTAGTGTTAAAATTGAACTAATGTAAAATCATTTTGATCATTTCAATCATTTAACCAGTGAACTGTGGCGCTCTCAAAGAACTGTGCGCATATTTTTGTCCGATATAGCTTCAACATATTCTTAATATCTTAAAATTTAAGAATATGTTTTGTATGCTCTTTGTTCATAAGTTGTTCTCTAAAATAATTATCTTTCTATGAAATAAAGATATACGATTCCTCTACCATTAAAAATAGTTTTATAACTATTGCTCATTATTTCACAATTAGTTAATATTTAGTAAAAGTCCGGCGTTACAATTTATGCCGGTTTTTGGGCTACTGGTTAAATCAACCGGGGTAAATTAATAAGTTGTTTGCTTCTACGCATGAATTTCTGCCAACTTTTCCATGACGAGTACATTCGTCAATCATAGATAATTTGTTGATAAAAGATAAATATTGTTATATTTGGAATCTAAAAATAATACTTATATATCATAGGTTCTTTATTATTCAAAACTTACTACAGTGATTTTTTTCTAAAACTTTTGAAATTCTTATCTAACTTTCCCTCCTTTTCGGTCGGTGATAAAAGCTCCGTCCATAATCACTTTTCATTACATAATGAGCGAGGGCAGAAAGTTTTTCGTTTTTCTATTGTTATTACTTTGCCGATGTTATGGGATTTCATTATAAGCCACGGCCGTAGATCTGGCGGAGTGTTCAGTTTTCGGTGCCACCCTCGTACTTTTCTAAATGCGTTCTTTTCCGGGTCCGTAATCGTAATAGTTTTGCTAAATTAAAACTTAACCAATACCTCCCACTTAGGTAATGTAACGACCCTTTCAGGAGATTGGAATATTAAATACACTATATATGTCGAGAATACTTTCGGGGTGCAAAGTTTTTACTTAAGAACTCACTTATAATTGAAGCAATGACGTCGTAAGTGATATAGATATTAGAATTGTTTAATATAAAGCTTAGAACAATTTATTTAAATTATTCATATACGATAAATTTGGCCAAAATGGTATAGGTATATGTACAAAATGGTACAGTAGCCTTATTTAAAAATTGGCAGGTTTTTCTAACGTTTCCGAGATTGAATGACATATCGACATAATCACAATCCTGTCAGATGTTGTGCGTCATTGTCACACATTTCCATTTGCAAAAGATGGAAACAATTTTGTTCACAAAGAGTCGTAGGACCATTACACTGACTGACTTGAAAAAAACTTGCCATTAAGCCATGAAGTTGAGGATGTCAAATATCTTGGTGTGATCTTCGACCATAGACTCAGCTTCACGAAACATACTAACACAAAAATTGGACAGACGTGCGGGATGTTAAATCTACTGAGATCTCATTTGAACTACAACAGCCCGCTAAGCGTGAAGAACAAGCGGACACTATATCTTACACTAATCAGACCTATAATGACATATGCTACCAGCATGTAACGCGACGACTAACACCAACTTACGGAAACTGCAGACGTACAAAATAAGCCACTACGATTAGTACTAAACAAAATTTGGGACCCACTGACTAGACATCACTACTCTACAAAATACAAACACGAACAGATACAGAGCAGCAAAGGATACTTGGCTCATCACTGATTTTCCTTCAGAGCGAATAAATCTTTGTTTTGTTTTTCTTTTTTGTGTAATTAATTATTATTATAAATATTGTTATGACGAGTGATTTTTTTTGGCAAAGCTCTTTATTAAAATTATTGTTTTACTAGAATAACGGATACTATACCTGCGGCTAAATATCCGAATAAAAAAATAAAAAGCACATCAAACGTATATCGAGACTACAAAAGTTCATTTTGATGTTAGTTTTGCAATGTTTTTAGGGTCTTATTTAAAATTAATGAACTTATGCCAGTACAAGCGATAAATTTTATTGCAATTATCATGTATTTTAATAATTTCAAAATGAGCAAAATGAGCAAATTTTGTCCGTACTATATAGGCAAATGATCTTTATTATTAGTGGCATTTTACCTTAATAAATTTGTTATTTTAGTCTCTACTTAATTGAAAGAATATTTTATTGGTAGTCAATGAATCTAAAATAGGTAAAATAATCAACGCTGATTGTAATATTATTAAAAAAATAAATATCATTAAAAAACATCACTTTGTATGTATTTTCCCTACCCTATAGAATATTTCGGCCTTTTGTGGAATATTATTTATACTGATGTCTATAATATTAAAATACTGTTCTATTTTATAATTTAGAAACTATAAGTATATCAAGTATATAACAAGTATTTTGTAATAATAATGTTTTTCAAGAATGGATAAACTAATTTCAATGACTTAAAAATTATATTTGATAGGTATTATTAATATATATAGCTTATTCAACTTCCCGTAGGGTAAGTTATCGTAATCGTCCAAAAATCGAAATTGAAATTTTTTACATTTCTCGACGTTTTGAAGGTTTCTGAACATTTTCGCATACCTCAGAAAAAATGGTGGATGTGTGTGTGTTCGTGCGTGTGTATGTACGGATACAATTTTTTGTCCACGTTTTCGGGCGCACGGATCAACCGATTTGAATGGTTCAAAAAATATTCGATTCCTATTGATAGGGAGATGTGTTGATTAGTTTTTGGCAAAGGTAGGTCCAGCCGTTACAGAGATAAAGAGCAAAGAGTGCAGAAAATAGAAATCGAGTTTTTGAGAGGACGGAGCATCCGATTTGAATGATCTAAAAAACATTTAATTAGCAATGATTGGGAGAAATGGTTATTAGTTTTTGGCATAGGCAGGCCCAGCCATTTCAAAGATACAGAGCTAAATATACAAAAAATAGTAGTTTTTGAGAGAAAGAAAGCATCCAAATTGAATGATTCAAAAAACTTTCTGCTTGACAAAACAATTGCTTTTGGTGGAATTTTTTTTTTGTATATTGAAAATAATTCAGATTTCAATTTTATTTCAGGCTAAAGTTTTAAAGGTTACTTATATGCTTTAAATAAATAACTTTAACTTTGTAATTCAGTTTATATATTCTTATAATTAAATATTAGACAAATGTTACAGTATTTATAATGATCTATTTGAAAACATTTAATATTCCTCGAACATTTCGTTACGGTACTGGAAGTTCCAGCAATTTGCCTTAATGGACGATTCCATGCGCCCCACTAATTAGTTTATGAGATGAGAGATATTCATTTTGATATTCAAGCAATACATTTGTGTATGAGTTTCAAATGTTCTGATAAAAAACCAACTGGGGACAAATCTGAACTCTACGATGAACACCAGATATTAAAGTTATAATAAGAATTTTAATTTATTGAGGAATAATAGTATATTTTACTCTACAAATTTAAACCTCAGCTTCCAATTCTTCAATAGTTTGGTCATATAATATTTGTTTATAGCACTGTTAGCTACAGCGGTTTACCTTTAGACACAAAGCCAGCTATAGTTATATAATGAACGTAATCTATTACTCTTATGAATTTACAAGCGATTCTCAAGTACGTATGTTAATCACAAAAGCTTTCACAATTTGCTCCACAATTAACAACTCTTGTCAACAACTACCTTGCGAGTAGACAGTATATTGTTACCCATATGTTTCCTTATTAAACATCATGAAATATCGTCCTCATTTGCTTCGAGATCGGAGTATATTACTTATACCCGGAACCTGGAAATAGCTGCTGAACGAGAAACTAGTTTTCAAAGAACATTTTGCTTCGCGGAATCATTAAATATTAATATTGTCTGGTGATGAAGTCTGAAGAAAATTTTTATTGAAAAAGACTTATGAAAATGTGATTATTTTTGAGAAATTATAGTATTTAATATTGCTTGGAAATATATATTAATTAGTTTTTTAACCTGAACAAATTGTTCAAATTGAAAGATTAATCACTTTAAATCGAATTTTAGCACTAAAATTATCCTTCTTGTACACACCTCAGCCTAGTATCGAGGTCTAGCAGACCCTAGCGGAATTTAAACTATTGGCTCGATTAAAAAAACGAAAATAAAATTAGCTCAAATTTTAATCAAATTTCATATTTTAATTTGAAATTTAATCTACATTGCGGCAGTATAATGATTTTGATGTAAAGAAAACTTATATGGCTTGAAAAATTTCGGAAATGAGCGACCATGTGGAAAAGAGTCTTTTTTTTTAAAAAAAAAAGAGTGCGCCTAAGGTTCACACGCGATTGAAGTCAAACTGATTTGCTACTGTACAAGATGGCATTTAAGTAAAAATAAATATATCATAAAACAATTTTGAATAATTTTTATCAGTAATATGGTAACACTCGTGACGCACACATTTATTGTTGTCAACCATTATACACATTTGTATAATGATAAATTATAAATTATATATTTATAATAGCATTAAAAATATGTATAATATTTAAAAACAATAATGTAATTTAAAATACTTCAAATATGACATGATCGGTTTGTAATTGTAATTAGCATTTAGGAATGAACGTACATTAGAGAAATGAAGTAATTGCTGATTAATAAATTCTATAATATTCGTTTACACAGTGGATTATGATAAACAACGCCTAAACAAATATTGTTTTTGCAGCTTCACTCATCATTTAATTGTATTAGAAGAACTTCATGCAATTAAAATTAACATACATTGATTGCTTGAATTTTTTTACTTTATCGTTGGCGATATAATCTCATTCTTTGAACAGCTATGATCTTGCCTGAAAATATTTTCCATTTTAATAACTTCAAAGATTTATAGAAACTACGAATAATATGGAAATAATTTCTAAACAATAAACTTATTACATTTAGTGTACTTACGCGCAAGTAGTGACACAAATGTTTAATTTGTTTAACTATTATCTAGGAACAAGGTAAAATATTCTTCCGATTCAGGCATTTTTCATTAAATCAAGATTTGTACTACGATGTGACTTTAAAATGTTTATTTATCTATGCCGATTTCCTTGTTGGTATTGGTACGCATTCAACGTTGATGCCGGTACGCATACAATGACTGATCTCTATTCACATACACAACGTCTGATTACAATCGGCCCCAAAAGAAATGATTTCATCGACAGCGAATGACGAATCATTGGCACTCGACTCGGCCGTAATGCACTTCCGTTGCATTTGTACGGATTTACATCTTAGTGGCGCCTAAAGAGGTTTTACTTTAAAAAATCGGCCCTTCAAGCTAAAGTGACCCGAATTATGAAGTCCGTTGGTTTCAAATTTTACTCTAAAAATGGTCTTAGGATCCAGGTACGACAAGAGATAAAAATAATGACAGACTAGTATAATCTCTAAGACTATAAAATGAATAACTATTTAATATGAAACAACAATACCACATGGAGTTAGAGAACTTATTCATTGTCAGTGAATCTAAGTACCACAAGAGAAATATGAGACGTAGATGATATTTGTATTGGCTTTATAGAAAGTCATAAACTCTCATCAAAAGTTTTACTACGGCTTATTTAAACTACCTCTTCCCTATGTGGATGACTTCAGAGAAGTTTCCTGTCTGCGATATGAATAGCAAAGTAAATTACGGCACTAGACTCTGGATCTAGTGTATACATGCATTTTCCGTGCAATGACGGACCGAGAGAGCATTTGATATTTATAATTTTGTACAAGATATCTTATTACACCGAAATACATCATTTCAAATTTTCTCGTATAGAGTTTAAAAACCGTCATTTTATGGAGCTGAAGTATTTCAAAAGTGAATTTGTAATTTATATTTATATTTTACATTTAATTAATATGAAAAAATCCTTCTATGTACCTACAAATTATTCGATATCTTACATTTTTTAACTTCACGGATGAGAAATTTGTTTTTTCCGAAAAATCCGATTTTCTAATTTTATGTTCCCTTGACGTATCAAGTAATTCTGAATGTTTGGCTTTAATTTTTATGATTGTATATAATTCGATTTTTGACCTTTCCTCAAATATAGCTGCGCTGATTTCAATAATGTAACTAGTAGTGTATGGCATCGTGCCTTATGGCAAATTGCTGATACTTCCCGTACCGTAACGAAATCTTACAAGAATATTAATTGTATTCAAATCGACTATTATAAATACTATAACAGTGTCTAATATTTATAAAAATTATATAAACTAATTGCAAAGTTAAATTTATTTGAAGAATATAAGCGAGATTTAGTTCTTTAGCAAGAATTAAAATAAGAATTTTTATTTTTTTAAATTTAATTTTTTTTTCAAAAGCAATTTTTTGCCAACACAAGCGAAAAGTTTTTTGAATCATTCAAATCGGATGCTTAGTTCTCTCAAAAACTGCAATTTTTTCGGCAGGTTCAGGCGTATCTTCGAAACGCCTGAACCTGCCTTTGTCGAAAATAATCACAACTTCTACCCATCATTACGAATGTTTTTTAGATCATTCAAATCGGATGTTCCGTTCTCTCTAAAACTCGATTTATATTTCCTGTACTCTTTGCTTTGTATCTCCGTAACGGCTGGACCTGCCTAGTATGAAAGATGTTATATGATTACAGTTACTATTAAAGATATCAAAAGTTTGTTCGGAATTGAAAAAAATATTGTTAAAAGTTTTACCTAATTAGCTAAATCTCAATTGTTATCAGTTAATTCTATTATTAACATGTATAGAGAAATTCACACAAATTAGCATGGCAAATTCCCACTTACAACTAGTTACAGTTTGTATTGTATGATTTTTGTTAAAGGATTATATGAAATTTCTTGATATAATAGAGATATTTTCATGCAACCTCAATTTTTCAATGTCTAAAGTACAAGTATTATGTAAAATAACAAGAAAATATAAAAAAATAATGTGTCGATTGTGAATTTGTTTTATTACATCTTTTTAATCAATTTAAAAATACAAATAATAAGATAAATATTAATATAAACATAAAGGCAAATTGTTGAAGCTAACTGAAAAAAAAAGTTTGAGAACTTTGATTTTTTCCGAACATTATTGAGAATTTTGAAAATTTTGAATATTGAAAAACTGAAAAAATGGCTTTTTAATGATATTTTTTGAAAATACAGAAGTTTTGAGTTTCGACCGCCAAATGCCATTTTTCAACTTTTTTCTGGATCTTCGAAAACACTGGACGTGCCTAAACAAAAATCTAACCTAGAAGGAAGCTCGCAAAAACGTCGACGAAAAATTGTATCCATACATATATACATACATAAACGCACACATGCATTTTTTGTAAGGCCAAAATATTCAGAAACTGCTACAATGTAAAGAATTGCAAAAATTCTCATTTTCAATTTTTAGACGATTACTATAACTTACCCAACGAGAAGCTAATAAGAACAAACTATTTAAATTGTTTATTCAAACATTTTTAAGATCTTAAAATTAATGCAGTCACTGAACAAATCCCCTTTCTCAGCAATTTACGGTCTTCGCATGCCTCAAAAATTCTGGAGCTTTGTTATATAAAGACGTTGTTTGACTTAAATTCATCAAAATATATTACACAATATAATATTTTAAGTTTTATGACACATTTATACTGAAAATTCGTATTAATTTACACGCCAGCGGATAAGTGGTGATTCTGCTAAATATAATAGAATTAGAAATAGAAGTTTTTGTAAATTACCAGAGATCAGACATTCCCAATTTCATTTTTGTACTTTTGTTGTGAACTACAACTTATAAATGTGAAGTTTATTAGTTCAGATAATAAATTTATCACTTCAGAATATAAAAATGAACAAAATTATATGATAATTTCTTATGCACAGAAGCTTTTTTGAGTTGACTGAAATGACATTTTTTTTGATTAAAAAATTCTATTTTGAATTCGGATATTATTTCTACGAAAAACTAGCTGCATAATTCAAACAATGCAAAATATAATGTTTATAGGTACTTCTTTACGGAGATAACACTTTATATAACCATGATCTGGTATTTCGTAAGAAATACTCATCATCAAAGTTGCAATAAATATTTGTTTAATTTATCTCTTGTAAAATATCTTTTATAACATAATATACCGTTAAACTTACTATTTTTATTGAATTCACCTTTGCCAGGGTAAAGATTTATATAGTCCTTTTCATCCCATCTACGTGTATAGATGTTATATAGAAAAACTATTAGATATCACGTAAAAATTAATAATAGTACTAATAAAATAACTAGATGTTATTTAAATAAATTTTCAAATCTTGCCTATTGTCGAGAGCAACATCAATATCGTGATGTTGGTTATATATTTTTTCCTTTTACTTTCAAATATTGTTTTTAAAAAAATCTTAACTTCACTTGTTTTTGAGATGTCGGTGGTGGACTTTGAATTGGCGCTCTACTATATGTTTTATGTAGTGCAAAAATGACAAATTAAATATGAAAATCATTTTACTGCATCACATAAAAAATAGTATACTCGAACTATAATAAAACAGCTTGCGAGGTGATTCAATTTCACAACAGCATGATATTCAGATTTTATTTTGATGAATATAGCCCATACAGTATTCAATTTACATAAACATTAAATTTGCATAAACATTTGTCAAATTGCTGGCTTTATTAGGAACATCATTAAACTATAATCACATACAAAATCAATTATTTCAAATTACGAAATAAATTCACTCAGCCAAACTATCGATCGTATTTAAGTTGAACTGTCTGTTTACTCGTTGTATGTACCTGTATGCTATGGAGCATTGGTGTATTTGGTAATTCTAGCTACCATGGTATTATATGTAAATTTACTGCGCGATGCACATTTGACTCAACTATAAATTCACTCGAATCTATGTTAAAATAATCATCAATAGAAGCAACACTCTCGGCATATTCATTAATATTAATAAGCGCATTGGGTTGCCAGACCTACGACGTTCGATGAAAGCGCCTTTCACGCTTGCGGTAAATATCGGATCACTATCGGAAATGTTCCGATAATACATCCAGGGACGTATCGAGTCACGAATTTTACTGAAACTAACGGTGCAAGGCATCGGTCCTCAAGCCAAATTGTTGGTTTACCCTTACCGTAAAATCGTGAAATTTTTTGAAAATTTTGAATTTTTATGAAATTTTGAATTTTTTTCCAAAGTGCTGTATTAAGGCAAAGTATCGAAGCGTGTAAGCGCTCGGTGGCAGTCTGATGGTTAAACTTATAAATCTTGATGAGGAACCCATAGAAATGTAAACAAAATTTGTAGTTTTTATTAAAATCTCAGTAAACTATCTATTATTAATGGTATTTTTACTGACAAGTTGCATCATTAATGTAATATGAATTCATTACCTACATATTTTTAACTTCCCGAAGGGCAAGTTATAG
This sequence comes from Ctenocephalides felis, assembly GCF_003426905.1. Taxonomy (NCBI): domain Eukaryota; kingdom Metazoa; phylum Arthropoda; class Insecta; order Siphonaptera; family Pulicidae; genus Ctenocephalides; species Ctenocephalides felis. The sequence goes on from NW_020537758.1 coordinate 56,410,493, forward strand.
TAATCGCAAAAAAATCAAAAATGAAAATTTTTATATATCTTTACGTTTCAGAGGTTTCTGAACATTTTGGCATACCTTAGAAAAAATTGATGTATGTGTTTGTGTGTGTGTATGTGTGTGTATGTATGTGCGGATACAAATTTTCGTCGACGATTTCGGGAACACGGATCTACCGATTTGAACAATTCAAAAAACATTCGATTCGTATAGATAAGGAGACGTGCTGATTAGTTTTTGGCGAAGGCAGTTCTAGCCGTTCCGAAGATACAGGACAAAAAGTGCCGAAAACGGTAACTCAGTTTTTAAGAGAACAGAGTGTCCGATTTGAATAATTCAAAAAACATTTCACTTGTATTGACAAGATGAAGAATCGATAAGATTTTCATGAAGGTAGGTCTAGCGGTTTCGGAGATATGGAGGAAAAAGTAAAAAAATGAGTAATTCGGCGGTCAAAAATGATCATTAGACATATGCACATCAAATTATCAGATATTTTATAGAGATTTTAACATTAAGTATACATTCCAGCAATTAATTATTACCTTAAGGCACGATGCCTTAATTGCCTTAAGACAGAATTCCACTTACAGCTAGTTTGTATATATGTTCATGATAGATATTATTCTATAATATTAATGAAAGTCATATTTCATATTTCTTCATTGCCTTCAATAATATGTCTTGTATTATTTTTTTATAGAGGACGTTATTAACTTCCCGCAGGGAAATCGAGATCGTTCTAAAAATCCAAATTGAAATGCTTTGTTTCACGGTTTCTGAACATTTTGACAATCTTTAGAATAAGTGGATGTGTGTATGTGTGTATTTTGTGTGTCCTTAACTTTTCGTTTACGATTTTGCGAACACCGATACACCGATTTGAAAAATTCAAAAAAACATTCAATTTATATTGATAGGGAGACGTCCTGATTAGTTTTTCAGAGAACGAAGCATCATATTTGAATGATTCAAAGAACCATTGGTATATCAAAACAAATAATTTATTTCAATTTGTTTGAATATAGAAAATAATTTCGATGTCAATTTTAATCTTAGCTAAAATTCCAAAACTCACTTATATTCTTGAGATAAATTGCTTAAACTTTGCAATTCAGTAAACATAATTTTCAGAAATATGAGATAATATCCTTTATTAACTTCTCGCAGGGTAGTTATAGTAATGGGCCGAAAATGGGTTTTGAAGGTTTCTGAACATTTTGGCATACCTCAGAAAAAAATTGCGTGTGTGTGTTTTGTATGTTCCCATTTTTTCGTCCACGTTTTCGGGCTCACGGATCAACCGATTTGAATGGTTCAAAAAACATTCGATTCTTATTAATAGGGAGATGTGCTGATTAGTTTTCGGCAAAGGCAGGTGTAGCAGTTACGGAGATACGAAGTAAATAGTGCAGAAAATACAAATCGAGTTTTTGAGAGAACGGAGTATCCGATTTGAATGATCAAAAAATCATTGAATTTGGAATGATTGGGAGAAGAGGTGACTAGTTTTTGGCAAAGGCAGGTCCAGCCATTTCGAAGATACAGAGCTAAATGTGCAAAAAATGACAGTTATTGAGAAAACTAAGCGTCCGATTTGAATGATTCAAAGAACTTCCTGCTTGTTTTAACAAAATAATTGCTTTTGAAAAAAAAAATTTTTCCTAATTCTTTTTTGTTTATCGAAATTAATTTATATTTTAATTTTAATTCTGACTAAAGTTCAGAAACTTATAAACTTTAAATAAATAGTTTTAACTTTGTAATTAACTTTATATGATTCTTATAAATATTAGACAATGTAATAGTATTTATAAAAATCTATTTGAAAACTTTTAATATTCTTCGAATATTTCGTTACGGTACGGGAAGTTCCAGCAATTTGCCTTAAGGCACGATGCCATACACCACTAGTTCTAACTCCGCTTGATTAAGTTTTGTTTAGCTACTTTTCATGTAACCTTATATAAACTTCTGTCCAATTTATTTCTTCTTTTTTGTCTAAAAAATACGAATAATGAAAGTTACAGTATTTATAATAATATATTTAAAAACCTTTAATAATCTCGTATATTGCATTACTTAAGTGAAATTTTTGCGCAAAATTTTAAAATTCGTTCGTTCATTCTTAAGTGCATTATTTTTCTGTCAATTCATAAATAGCGCCTTTTGTGTGATGACGTCTTACATTGGATTCGTGATCAAATATGGCAACACCTAGATAGGGTCAATAAATCGTCAAAAATAATGCAAAATCAGTTATCGGTAAGTACTCGAGGTGAAAGGTTGTCGGTTCGCCGTCGTCGGTCGTCGGTCGTCGGTCGTCGGTCGTCAGTCGTCGGTTCTGCCGAGCGCCATCTTGTTTGAGTTTATGTCGTCGCGTGTGTGTGTGCATGGTTTTATCATAAATATTTGGACATAAAATGGTAAGTTTTCGATTAAATTTATTAATTGTTGATATATTGCCAATAATCCTACAATGCAGCAAGTTTGTATCGTTTAATGTGAATCACGCTATAAGATAATCGTATCATACCTACTGTTGCGATCGTAAGGTAAATCACTTTGACTAATGAGAAAGTACAACTGTTTTTTTCATACATTTTTTCATTGGAGTAAACCTAGAACGATGGAAATCTATGTGACTGCAATATTAGTATGTTGTAATTTTTATTTATTATTTAATAATATTAGTATATTATTAAATTAATATGAGATGTTAAACGGAAATTTTATTGGTACTTGTCGCTGTCAAAATCTGTTAGCTGCGATAGTGGTGGAAATGGTATTTGGCTCTTGCCATGTACCAGCGCTTGAAGTGGATTTTAGTCTATTGTTGTATTTATTACAATACAAAATTGACTAATTTGTGGCTATCTTCTATGGAACGATAAGATTAATAAATATAAAATATATGAATTATGAATTCTTTTCATAGAATTGAAGAGTTCATATAAGGAAATGCGGATGTGTTTGCAAAAGACAAGTTAATATATGCACCTTTTTATATATGTGTAAATATATTTTATTATATTTAATGAATATAAATTTAGATGAAGTTTGAAACTATTTGTTTCAGAAATTAATGTATCAATTCACTAAAAACTGATCAACGCGATTTCCAAATTATATTTTTCAAACAAGTGGAAAAGAATCAATTAGTCCCAGATTCGATTTTCTGATCTTCGCCTCGGCCAAGACTGACATCAATTTTTACTCAAATTTCCACTAGAGGTTATTCATCTCTAATATAACCTCAAGTGAAAATCGTCTTTAATGACCAAAGCCATACGACACATAACATATACATATCAATTACATATAATTAACACAAATATGAGAACGGCCCACAAATATAAGGTTTTTCTCTTGAGAACGACATATCTAGAATTGTTTGTACGTCGGAATAACGCTTATATAATAAGTCTTTTTGATTGTTGTTCGAAACTAGTGGTGCTTAGCGTCGTGCCTTAAGGCAAATTGATGGAACTTTCCGTACCAGAATTAAACATAGCAGATAAAATTAATAAACAATAAATTTTGAACAATGATTAATAACAGTTGTTTTAAATTTTTTCAAAGAGATAATTATATTTACTATATATTCCTTTCATATAATATACAGTGACAATCTTATCACTCAAAACACTTAAAAATGTTTACATTGAGAGCAGATGCCGAATGGATCCATCTGAGGATATATTTCTTACGAAAACAATAACACATATGAAATAAATACATTTTTAAACTGAATTTGTTGAAAGATGCCAAAATGTTCAGAAATCTTTGAAACATAAAGATATATAAAAATTTTCATTTTCGATTTTTCGCGTTTACTATAATTTACCGTAATGGAAGTTAACAAGACGTAATCAATGAATATTAAATTTAAATATATCTAACAGTATCTACCTCTCTAGTAGTTTACTTTTTTACCTGTCTAAGTAGTCTATTTGTCACCTGTCTATCTATACAAACTTGTTTACCTGCCTACCCTGTGTAAGTTTTTACCTGTCAACATGTCTACTTCTAGACCTGTAAATCTGTCTACCTTTTTTACCTGTCAACATGTCTACTTCTAAACCTGTCAACTTATCTACATGTACATTTGTCTATTTTTCAATTTGTCTACTTGTTGTACAGACACACAAATACCTGGCTACTTGTCAATCTCTTCTACCTGTCACCTGTGTATCAATATTTCTATGTATATATGGGCCGGCCGTGGTCCCGTGGTAAGAACGTGGGCTAGCAAATCCTAGTCCCAGGTTCGAATCCAACCTCGGTCGGTTCGGTATCAAAGCAGCTTGATACCAAATATTCACTTGAAATCATAGATTTCAAATATGATTTCAAGTGAAAATGGCCTTTCGTGGGCTTAGCTGTAGTGGCAACATTACTATTACAACAATTGTAATAATAAAAATTGAGCACATTATAGATGACAACTGTTTGGGTTGTCATCTATAATAAAACAAAACGTAGTATGTAAGAGATTCATCACAACAGCTCATAGAACCCATAAGTTCTGATCGCTGTTCAAATAAATTAATATATATATATATATATATATATATATATATATATATATATGTAATACATTTTTTACCTTTTTTGTCTGCAATTCCGAAACCGCTAAACATGTCTTCGCAAGAATGTAATAAATTCTTTACTTTATTAATAAAACTAAAATGTTGTTTGAATCATCCGAATTGAAAACTCCGTTCTTTGAAAAACCGCATTTTTATTATTCTTTGCTTTGTATCTACGAAACAGCTCAGCCTGCTTTTGCCAAAACTAATCAGCACGTTTTTTCGTCAATTCGTATCGAATATCTTTTGAATCAATCCAATTATATGATTTGTCTCGAGAAAATAGAATTTTTATTTTTTGACATTTTGCCGCGTATCTTCTTTGCCAAAAACTAATCAGCGGGCCTCTCCATGAATAAGGATCGAATGTTAGGACCTACCTCCTGGCACCAAAAATAATATTAAAAAAAAAAAAATCTAAATAATTTGATATGCATATGTCAAGTGTCTACATATCATTCACGCTCAAAAAAAAATTGGTCGATTGATAATTTCTCATCATACCACGTGCGGCCCTGTCCTCCCTCGTAAGCCTGGCGCGTTGTCGCTCGTCATGGAGATTTTCTTCCGTAGATTGATTGCGTCGCAGTAAACCGCAGGCAAGGCTGCTTGATCGCCTTCGCAAGGAAACGACGTCGTCCGCATAATAGAAATAATGGACTGTACCGAGTAAAAACGTCCTCCGCGAGGCTGAACAGTTGACGCTCGTAATTTTTCTTTGTTACTGTAACGAGAGTTCGTATAGCTTCTGTAAAACCTGAAGACACTATGGGGTTTCTTAGAAAGTATTTACTATTATTTGCTTTTATTATATTGCTTTTACTTGATTGAGATACATGATTCAATTATAAAGTATGTAAATAGAAACATGCCAAACGTGCTTTAAAACTCAAGACTATTAAATGATGCATATTTTAAAATTATAAACATTTGTCGTGTGTGCAAATGGTTTTTAGACACAACATTGCACTTGCAGGTCGCAATTTTCCTTTGAGCAATTATATTGTGAAAATCACACCAACTACATCGAAACAAATATTACGTATCAAACAAACAACTATCTGACTATCTTCAGTGAAAATCCCAGCTTATTATTCATTATAAAAATATGTTTTTAGACCGTTTTCTAAGAGTTTGTAACTTGGTCCTTTTTATCCCATGGGCGGCGTAAATTAGGACAGTCTAGGAAGCATATTATCCAATGTGCTATTCTAAATTTAAAGGATTTTTTTTCTTTAATAATTTTTGAACAGCAATCAGAAACTTATATCCTATGAGCTGTTAGGCTGAAACTTCTCCTTCCTTCGTATTTTTTTTAGATTAACCCAATGGTTAATCCATCCATATTTGTTGATTTTGTTATTAGAATTACTCTAATAGGGCTGACTTTTTATTGGTGCAGCAATGCCGGGTGAGGGCTATTTTCACTTGGAAATATATTGCTATCTATATTTCCAAAAGAAAATCGTTGTCACTGCTACCTGACAACAGGCTGCTCCAAGTGTATATCGAACCCGGGACCTCTAAAACAAGTCCAGTCGCTCTTAACCGCTTATCTACAGGCGAGCTAAAGGATTTTACAAAATAATAACTACATTATTTTATCAAGCAAAGCAAAATATAAATTTCTGTGTGCATTTTTACAGAGATAACACTAAACATTATCCTTAACTAGTTCTTTAACCTTGATCTACTATTTTGTCAGAAATATTCATCAGCAGAGTATTAATTTCTATTTATTCAACTTATCTCTTGTGAAATTGATTTTTTTAGCTTAGTTTACTTTTTAACTTACCGTAGGGTAGTTAGTAATGGACCGAAGATCGAAAATGAAAATGTTTGCATTTCTGAATACTTTGGCACGATGTCTGTAATAAGGAGATGTGTTGATTAGTTTTTGGTAGAGGCAAGTCCAGCCGTTACGGAGATAAAGAGTAAAGAGTGCAGAAAATAGATTTCGAGTTTTTGAGAGAACCGAGCATCCGATTTGAATTATTTAAAAAACATTCAATTTTTAATGATTGGGAGTGGTAGTGATTGGATTTTGGCAAAGGTAGGTGCAGCCATTTCGAAGATACAGAGCTAAATGTACAAAACATGGCAGTTTTTGAGAGAACTAAGCATCCGATTGGAATGATTCAAAGAACTTTCTGCTTATTTTAACAAAATTATTACGTTTGAAAAAAAAATATTTTTTTTCTAATTTTTTTGTATGTCGAAAATAAATCCGATTTTAATTATAATCATGACTAAAGTTCTAATATATTTTAAACAAATAATTTATATAATTCTTATAAATATTAGCCAATGTTGCAATATTTATAATAATCTATATAAAAACATTTAATATTTCTCAAACATTACGGTACGGGAAGTTAGCCTTAAGGCATGATGCCATACACCACTAGTTTATTTTTATTTTTCATTTTTAATATCTTTGCCAGGGTAAAGATTCAGTTGGTCTTTTCTCAACTTGACTGTTTTTTTTAGATATCGGTGGTGTACCTTGTTACCCGCAGACCTTTAAGCTCCGCTCTATCTTACATGTTCTAAGTGAACTAAGAAAAATTTAAGATTTGATCTCCAGCTTTATATAATCTGATGTCATTAGATATGTATTTTTGACTTGAAGATTCAAGTTGTGTTTTCAATTTAAAAATGCGTTTAATTGAAATTAAAGCCCATTGAGATCGTGTGAATGGTGATACTAAATCTTCCACTGAAATTACTTTGAATGAAGATTTAGTTCAATTCCAAACATATTTTCCTCCAAAACACACCTAATTCCTAGTCATAGTATGCTTAATAAATTCAAAATAATTTGCAAATGTACTTATGAAATTTTTTGGAAGCAGAATATAATTCAAAATATATTATAAACACAACACTCTGTCATTTTGGGAATTCTGGTAATGTGGTTATGAGCTCCTAGGTATTTGTACCATGCAATGCTTTTGCTAGTTGTGCAACGTGAGAGCTTTGATGCATTCACCTGTTCACAGATGCCGCACGCCTCTTAACTGCGTAACGAACCACATAAAGAACCTCCTCACCGTTGTTTATACACTGCTTGCATTTGCTAAGGTCCTAGATAAAAGAAAGTATTACGAGTGGAAATTATTTGGTGTCAATAAAAAATAGAAGTGACATGCTACGGGTCTCTTCTGTTGAATGATCATATGGGTTGGTAGCCACTAACTATCAAATATTCTGCCTTTGCTTCTAATACCTAATCTCCAAAAGGTATGATTGTCAGTATATAACTTTAGTTAGATTTCACGAGTATATTATTATGCGTGACAACAAAAAGATGTACTTATAATAACGTATGCAAGAAGTCGAATTTTGACATTTTAACCTTCTGGAGCTTAAGTTTTAAAATTAGATATAGGGTAAAATGTTCGATAGCTTAGCCAAGAACATAAGTTTTTGACAGTTTGTGACTACCAACTCATAAGATTAGATCTGTGAAAACCAACATAAAAGACTTGTACCATGACATTCTTACTTTATTCGGAAAATTGACCCTTTATTTTCACTAATATGATTAAAAATAATATAACTATAATTAGGAGCATTGCATGGATCAGAGTAGTTGATTCTGGGGAAACACTATAAGGACAATTGGAAGAGTTTGTAAATGGTTTTGAGACAAATGAAGTAAACTTATTAATGATGAAGTATTTTCTGGAATATAACAGGAAAATATTTTACTGAAAATGATAACAAAACAAAATGCTTTCTTTCTGAAGACTCTCATTGGAGCAAAAATAGGAGATCAAAAACCAAAACATGAATAAAAAGGCATGCGTTTGACAACTTGCAGGACAACATATAGCATAAGGAATTAATAGCTAATTATAAAAGTTAAAATAATAAATAATAAATAGTTATAGGAGAAAGAAAATATTGATGGTGGTTAAACAAACGTAGTGGTCTCTGGATAGTGTGTATGAAGCCAAATTGATAAGCCAAACAATTTGGTGTCAATATGACGGAAACCCTAATTTAAGATACAATTATAACAGGAAACAATATCTTTATTGTTATTATTATTTTGTTTATAGAAAGTAAAAAATCTCGTAGGCAAGTTATAGTAATGAGCCAAAAATCGAAAATGAAATTTTTTGAATATTTTCACGTTTCAGAGGTTTCTGTACATTTGGGCATACCTAAGAAAAAATGGATGAATGTGTATGTGTGTATGTGTGAAGACAATTTTTTGTCGACGATTTCAGGCGTATGGATTGACCGATTTCAGAATTTAAAAAACAATCAATTCCTATTGATAGGGAGATGTGCTGATTAATTTTTGGCAAAAGCAGGTCCAGCCGTTGCGGAGATTTGGAGCTAAGAGGGTAGAAAATCAAAACCCAGTTGTTGAATGATCCAAAAAACATACTGCTTGTGTTGGCAAAACAATTGCTTTTGAAAGAAATAAAATTAATTTCAATTTGTTTTTTACAATTTTTTTTTTGTATTTCGAAAATATTCAGATTTTAATTCTAATTCTGGCTAAAGTTCTGAAGCTCACTTATATATTGTACCTACTTTAAGTAAATATAATTTTAACTTTGTTATTCAGTTTAGATAATTCTTATAAATATTAGACAATAATGTTACAGTATTTATAATCTAATTTCGTTACGGTTCGGAAAGTTCCAGCAATTTGCCTCAAAGCACTATGACATACACCATATATTTTTTTGGTTATTGTTCAAATTAACCATCGCAGTTTTATACAGCAGAATAAGGTAGAATACAACAGTTTATTTATAATTTTAATCCAAAAAATGTGTGATTTGATTGAAAATTCAATTTAATTATTTGAACTTCCAAAACAAAGTAAAGTATTCTTACTAATTGTTTTCATGAATATTGTATTTATAAAACTTTCTTGACCAAAGTATGTAATGATTAATTTATGGTCGGAATAATTTTTTATCAAACGCATAAGATGTTTTTATACTACTAAACTTTCCATATATGTTGTTCTGATTTATTAATAATATAGATATATAAAATACTTCGCTTGATTTTACTACTTTACCACTCTTGGTTTGCTTCATAAGATGTTACAATAAATAAATTTTAAAAACAACTTGTTGGAAAGGGAAACCTGCGAATATAATTTGAAAATTCAACTGAAAACAATATATGAATCCTGGCTTGTCTAACACAACTTCAATTATTTCTACAATGTAGTTATATGTTGCACTCTTCGGCTTGACAAGACAAGATAATAAAATAGTTACCTCAATAAAATGGTAAAGGTTTCAAATTGTATACCCTCGTAAAACGGCTCGAATAGCGAATTTGGTTTTATTATGCAGTAAACCATATATAAAATCATGTATCTCTAGAAATTGGCGTCCAAATAGTGCATGTTATAAAATATCTCGGTTATAAATTTATCAATCTGACCGACGATGAAAGTTGTAAGTGTTTCAATAGAATTCACTATTTTACGAATATATATATAAATTATTGGTGTAAGTTTATATGATTATTGTTGATACACAAATGTGTTTACTTATAGTATTATAAATAATCATCCAAATAGTAATCAATGTTTTTGTTGACAATTTTAATTTATCTCTATAAAATAAGTACCAGAACGTACTTATTACGTATTTATCGTCAATAATAAGTATCAACCTAATATAAGCCATTCTAACGGCAAAATATAAATGTAATAAAAAAACTTGAAATTAATATGGGCTCAAAAGTGTTCTCTGATTTTCAGTATTTATACTGTCGGAACTAAATGAAGTGCATGACAACACATAACATGTAACTAACAAACAACTATGTTCAGTAAAACTCCCGGTTAACTCCTAATTATAGAAATATCATTTTTTACCATATTTCTAAAATCTGTCAACTGTTGCTTTTCACTCTAAGGGCGGAGTAAGAATTCAAAACCAAGGTGCAAACAGATCCAATGTCTTTCTATAATTTTGAAGGTATTTTACGAAATAGTTATAATACAATAGTATAATACGTTTGATATGAATATTGATACATTTTCGTTAACATTCTGATTCAACGTTGCAAAATTTAAGGTGATGGCTGGCTACAAATATTTTGCCTTCTACGTTAAAATAGTATCATTGAAAAAATTCTATACTTTGCTTGTTTTTGAGATAATAATGGTGGATTTTTTCACCCGCGGACCTTTAATTCCAGCTCTATCTTAAATCACGTAAACTTGAAAATTATGTTCTGATATCAAAATAACAGTGCTCAATACAAAAAAAAAACGATAAACGACAAAAAATGTTAATTATTAAAAATTTGATAATGTGGCCATTTATCTTGTGTTATCGACGTCGCCTGAGTTATAAGGCGATGGCTTGTTACACAAATTTTGACTTCGAATTTGAAATAAACATCCTCTTCAAGAACCCCGATCTAGGAGGCTCAAAAGAAAAGTTCCAATTGATTTGAAGATAGATCAATTTCGATAAAGACCAGACTCACCCCTTGATATATTCCTCAGCCAGATTAGTTGACCACTCAATGGAGTGCCACCTATTGTAATTTTTAAAAACTCAGCTAATTTATTTATGTGTGTGTATGACTGTGTGTGAGTATGTTTACTGTGTGAGTGAGTTCAAACATAAGCACAATAGCTCATAGAATTTTGTAAATTGAGGTTGCTGTTAAATAAAGTATAAAAAAAAGAAAAAGAAAAGAATTTGAAATGGTATCCTTAGAATGCCTCACACAACTAATATAAATCAATTGTTTTTAAGATAATGGTGGTGGACTTTTTAACCTACAAACATATAAGCTTTATTTTATCTTACTTCACAATCTTGAACTTGAGTTTTACAATATTTCAAATTATAGTTTTAATTCAACATGGTAATTAAAAGCGACTCATGAAGGATCACTTTTTTTTTAATTCTTACGCTTGAATAATAGTTTCATTGAATATGATAAAAACATATTATACGGCAAGGTACTTCTGCCGTAAGACTATCATAGTGCCGATTTGGACCTATGGAATCGAACTATGGGGTTGCTCTTGTACATCAAACATAAACATCATTGAAAGGTGCCAGAACAAAATTCTGCGTATCTTAACAAATGCGCCTTGGTATATTTTGAACTTTTTTCTACATAAGAATTTGAAAATCTCTACAGTCAACGAAATTATCAAAATTAGTTCATCTTTCAACAATGAATTAATACAGCATATAAATACTACTATTCAAGCGGTTCACAGACCGTTAAGAAGACTAAGCAAGAAATGGCTTTCCAAGACATTAAAGTCTTGATTAACAAAAATAAATTATAACAAAAAAATAAGTGCTCAAATTACAGAAATAGTTTTAAAGTAGCATTGCCTATCTCTTTCTCATTAAATTAAATTAGTGAATTTAATCCAATTTTAAGCAATATTTCTTTTTATTCCAGGTCGTCCAGAACCGACAGTATCATGGTTTATCGACGGTCGTCTCCATGACGAAGCTCGAGCGTCACCATCAATGCACCACGTCACCATAAATCGGCTTCAAGTTCCGCTCCTGAGACGTCAAGACCTCAATTCTACGTTTCGATGTCAGGCGGCCAACACGAAACTGATACTTCCGACCGAGCGGTCTGTGAGACTCGAGATGAATCGTAAGTTTCATATGGCTTTCATTTCATTCGCTGGCTTTGTATACAATGTGTGCAATGAGTTATTCATTATTATTTATTTATTTCATTTTAATCGATCTTAAGCAATGGGCAATTTACCTTATTTTCATTTTATAATATAAAAATGAACACTAAAAAGAATAAGATATAAAATTTATATCTTATTCTTTTTAGTGTTCATTCAGTAATTCACGGTTGACATAATACATTTCACATTTCTGTTACGTACATTTTTTACTCTAATGCTCTACATAAAGTTTTTGGTATTTTATTTCAAATTTTTAACTTTCCTTAGGGTTGGTTATAGTAATCGCAAAAAATCGAAAATATTTTTTTATATATCTTTACGTTTCTAAGGTTTCTGAATATTTTGGCATACCTAAGTAAAAATGGATGTATGTGTGTGTATATATGTGTGTGTGTGCAGATACATTTTTTTTGAATAATTTGAATAATTTAAAAAATATTCGATTCGTATTGATAAGGAGACGTGCTGATTAGCTTTTTGGCAAAGACTGGTCGAGCCGTTTCGGAGATATGGGGCAAAAAGTGCCAAAAATGGTAACTGATTTTTTGAGAAAACGGAGCGTACGATTTGTATGGTAACTGATGAAATTTTTGGAAAGTAGGTTTAGCGATTTCGGAGATCCAATAAAAAATAGTGATAAAAAATGCCATTTGGCGTACAAAATAATCATTACACGTATGCACAACAAATTAGCACATATTTTATAAATATTTTAATTTTGTTCAAAATTCCTAAAACGATTCAAATTATAAAACTTATTAAACTAATTTTTCAAAAACGTCAATTGTTTTCCAAAATTTTAAAAATCTAAAAAATCGATTTTTTCAGAGTTCTAATAGAAAAATGAATCTTTTTTAAACATTTTAGTTTTTGGTACGGAAAGTTCCAGCAACTTGCCTTAAGGCACAATTCCATGCACCACTAGTTCAACAATAATTTCATACCGAGTACGACGCAAAGGTCTAATTTGACGTTTAGATACTGTGACTGTCATATTAACTGCATTTGTAACATATAACACATATCAACTATCAAACTATTTTCAGTAAAATTCCCCGATAGTTCATCATTATAGAAATGTTTTTTTACGCTATTTCAATCTAGTCGAAGGATAAATTTATGATTTCGCGAAGAAATCCGATTTGCTTGTTTTGTTTTCTCGGCATTTCAAGCCATTCTGAATCGAATAAGACCAAATTTGGAAAAAAAATGTATGTGTATGCATGAGTATGAGTGTATGTATGAGTATGCATGTGATCCGACTTTTTACATTTTGTCCACGTTTTTTGAAAAACGATTGGACCGATTTCAAAAATTTAAAGGCCATGCAATATAGCTCTATAAGGACTATCGTATACAGTTATGTACGACATTCGGCCAAATACTTTTTTTTTATTAGCAGAAAAAAGTGAATATTTTTGTCCACGTTTAAGCCCGCAATTTTGAACAAATTTTGAAAATTCAAAAACTATTTGTAAGATATTAGTTGTGAATAGCGTTGATTAACTTTTGATGAAAAGTGGCCGGGTCATTTCTTTGTAATTAAAATCTTAGTTAGGATTTTGATGGAACCTTGTATAACCATATATTTGCATTTCTATGTTTTGTGGTGTTTTGTAGGCAGCCACTGATTACAGTTTACGTCCACAATTGAATAAAATACATTTTTAAAAAACGAAATTGGTGAAGTAAAATGTGTTAAACATGTTATTTTAATTTCTACAAACATCAATTGAAAAAGGTTTCGATAATTTTCATGAAAGGAAAAATATTATTTACCTAACTAGGTACATCTTACTTTTTATTGATTGAGTTGATTATATTTAGTGTCGGTAAGTGCATGGATCTTGCCTTAAGGCAAAGTGCTAGTTCTAAAATTTGTCATTCATAAACTTTTACCTCATAGATAGCATAAAATTTCATTTAGCATGCATATGAAAACATACAAAAAAAACATAGGCGGGGTAAAAAGATACAAATGTCTTATTATTAATTTTAAAGCTGTTTTACGGAGCAATAGCTGCATTATTTATTCAATGCGATGCAATTTAGGTTGAACTACTATTAATCTACATCTTTTTCAACTTCTACTACTATTACAAAATCTTTATTCGTTTAACTTTTTATAATCAGACTCGTTGTTTCTTACAAAACAGTTATTACAAATAACGTTAATTCAATATGTTTTCGAAATACATATCTTGTGTTTTACAAAAGTCACACTGCATATGACCTTTTTCTAATACTTAGTCAAAAGAAATTCTTCGCCAAGGTTGGAATTACTATTAATTTAGTTTCAGAATAATTATTATCTAACTCAATTGTTTGGATTTTTTAGAGCGACGCATTAAAATTTTTATTAAGTTGAAGCACAAATAAACAGCATAACATGAAACACCGAGATACTAATATTTTGAAACAGGCAACGCTTTTATTGGGGACACGGTCATGTAGGGTTTTAAAATTATTACTGAACATTACATGGTTTATTGTTTTTAAATTTGTTACATCAGCAGTAAAGTTTTTTATGTTTAATAAACGAGAAGTATAAATTTTGTTAATTGTATTTTTCGTGTTCAGTTGAAATTTATGGGAGTTAGGTTTGGAATATAAAAGCCCGTTCGTATTGCATTAAGTGCTTTAACTCTTAAAGTGCATCCAATTTCATTAAATTGCTATTTGAATGTTAAAACTGGAATATATATATATATATATATATATATATATATATATATATATATTTCAAATATAAATTCTTAAATTTTAACATTCGTGTTATATACAATTAAAAATAATGGATGCAATTAGTATCTGAATTAGTCATTTATATTAGGGATAGTATGGGGACAGTGGTAATTATCATAAGTATAACTTTCGGTAATAATGAAGTTAATTTAATCATCTCAAACAATAATATCTCTGAAAATTTATCCTAATGTAATTTCATTATCGAACTTATAATTATTAAATAGGGTAAGTTACAGTATTCTAAAATAAATCCATAATGAAAATTTTTGCTACTGTTAACGATTCAGATCTTCTGGTCATTTTGGCATACCCAAAAAAATGTTGTCTTGTGTATGTGTGTAGTACTTATGTATGTATGTGCAGATATAAATTTTGGTCGATGATTTCTGGAACACAGATGAATCGATTCCAATGCTTAAAAAGGTTTCTGCAAAGGCAGATACAGCCGTTTTGGAAATACGGAAAAAAAAGTGCGAAAATGGCAGTTTTTGACAAAACAAACCGCCTGACTTTATAACAAAACGTTTTACTTGTATTGACGGAATCAAGAATTGGCAGTCCAGCGGTTTCAAAGATCCAATAGATAAAGTTTTAAAAAAATGTCATTTGGCGGTCAAAAATGATCATTAGACATATGCACATCTAATTATCAGATATTTTATACTAATTTTAATAATAAGTACAAATTTTGTTTACATTTATATGGGTTCCGTACAAAATTTATAATATTTAACTGTTCGACTGCAAAGTGGCGCTTATGCGTCTCGATATTTCGTCTCTGAAACAGATTCGCAGTCTGATTGCTTTGAAAAAAATTCAAAATTTTAAAGAAATTTTAGAATTAAAAAAATACTGTTACAGAAAGTTTCAGAAATTTTCTTTAAGGCACATATTGCACAGCTAGTTTTTAATTATGTTAATATTAACCTTTGGATGATTTTTTAGTTCAAGAAAAATATAAATGGCTCTAGATAAAATTAATAAGACTGTTGGTTTCAAAACACGGTATTTGAAACCAAATTACGGTGCCCTTGTTTCAGGAATTGTTTCTAGTGTCATATATTTTGATTTGTTATAATAAGATATAAAAGTTTAGTATGTGAATTATCATTAACTGATTATCATAATTTAATACATGCATAAATCCAAATATTTCTTATCGTTAGTCATATATATTTATTAGTTTTATTGCATAATTTAAACTACTTATAAAATAAGTAAATAAAGAAATCTTAAATTGTTAGTGTTTATTATAAAAATATATTTTATGCTAATGTCCCGTCACCCTAACCACTAACCTATGGGCAAATATAAAATTCAATATAAAATTGATACAATAAACTGATCATGTTAAATTTTTCTGTTTTATATAAATTTGATTATGTAACCTGGCTTTGATTAGAGCATTCTGGAATTTACGTTTTTAGAACAAAAGTTTAAATAGTAATTACACAAAAATTACAGATTATCAATTTACTCTATATCATTTCTATTTTTTGCAATATGATAGTTTATTTTAGCTTCCACCTTTGTCGCTGAATGCTCACACATAAAATATATCATTTATAAAAGATTAACAGGACTTTAATACCCGGATTTGGAGTAACCGCAGTAAACCATACCGTTTCGTTCATATTAAGCCTTCATTAATCCTTTTGGAATTAATGAAATGTGTGTATATATCATTTGTTACTTTGAATATTTCATGAATGGAGGCAAATGTGCTCGGGTACTTTCTTCACGAAACATTTGCTGGAAAATGTGTTTTTCATTGAGCTATAAAGCATTTTTATATTCATTTAAGAAATATAAGTAAGTAAAATAATAATATATTATTAGTTGATTTACATATAAGTTTGAAACGACAATTTGCTATTTTGTATAGAGTTTTTAACTTTCCGTAGGGTTAGTTATAGTAATCGCAAAAAGTCGAAAATGTTGGCATATCTTAGAAAAAATGAATATACGGGTGTGTGTACGCGTGTGTGTAGGTGCGTATACAATTTTTCGTCGACGATTTTAAGAACACAAATCAGACAATTTGAATGATTCAAAAAACATTCGATTCCTATTGATAAGGACACGTGTTGATCAGTTTTTGACAAAGGTAGGTTTAAGGGTGTTGAGATAACGGAGCGTATGATTTGAAATAATCAAAAAACGTTTTATTTATATAGACAATATAAAGAACTGATGAAATTTTTAGAAAGACAGATCTGGCGGGTCTGGAGATCCAATAAAAAATGTGAAAAAATAATGCTATTTGGCGGACAAAAATGATTATTCGACATATGCACATCAAATTATCACATTTTATTGATATTTTAATAATTAAAACAAATTTTGTTTACATTTCTATGGGTTCCGTAACAAACCCACGCGCTTCGATATTTTGTTTCTACACTGCTAACGATTGCTCTAAAAAAAAGTTTTAAAATTTCCAAAATATTTCAAAGCATAAAAAAATTACAATTTTTCAAAAAGGTCAATTTGTTTCAAAAATTTTAAAAATATCAACAATATTTTTTTTCAAAGTTCTAATTAATATTTAATATTTTTAAAACTTTAATTTTTGGTACGGAAAGTTCCAGCAATTGGCCTTAAGGCACGATGCCATGTACCACTAGCTAATTATTTTTTATAGACTTTTGAAAAAGTGGTAAGTGTGCTCGACTATGTTCTTCGGCAAAGTTAGCTAGAAACTGTGGAAAAAATATGTCATTAATATTTGTAAATGTATTTAGTATTAAGGTAATTCATTCCTGGACTGAAGAGATTTCATACTTTTTCTGTTGTAAACCAACTACTAGAAAACTATTAATTGCGATGCTCACACGCAGAAAATATATCAATAAAAATTCTCGACAGTTCCAATAGAGAATTGACCTAATAAAAATTAACAAAACGATCAAATTTATAAAAGTGTTACAAAAACTCTATTCAAAGTATTGAACTTTGAAAAGCGAATTATAAATAATTGTAAAAAAATGATGCATCTTGTACATTAAAATTTGCTTATATAGAGAAATATCCCTGTAAGTAACGGGAAATATTTAGAGAAGATATTTTAAATTTTGGAACTGGTACGATATCGTTTTGATTGAAAATGTGCAACTAGATGCAATTATGTTTCTTGTATATTATATTTTTATATTAATTATAGGAAGCATTATTATATAGAAGGATCCCAAACACTTGTTTTTGAACATACACAATTCTAATGATTGCATTATTTGAATCAATTGAAATGTGAAGTTATTCATTGGTTGCAACAAACCTTTTATTGTCCAAAATATCCTTTCAAAAGTTTTGTTAATCCTGCTGCTACCAGAAAATTTCCGCCGCGCTTCGAGAAGCACTCAAATCAACTATTAATGATTTTATATCAGAGAATGTTTAATTATTTATCATATTTTCTCGTTTTTTATTAGTAAGCGAATAAAAATTTAATGTAATCATATACAGTACTCTGAACTTTATATTGTTTATGGGAACAAATTTGCTTTATAATTTTGTCCGCGGTCGATGGCGTTGTGTCCATATGATTTATTAATCTGGCGCTTTTTGTGTTTGCAATAAACTAATTGAATTGGTTGAAACTCGATATTATTTTTTATCGTGTTAATTTTAAATATAATTTATCTATTAATTTTACTCATGGGGCATTCATTTTAATTGCGTTAATGTGTTATTGAATATTTTGACTTTTTGTCGTCAGTCGCCACAATATTTAGGTTGTTGTAAATGACCATTTACTAATTTGATCAGAAATAATTTGGAACACATTAACTTTTTTGTAATTTTTCTTGATAGTTGTGTGTTTTTTGGGATCGCCTGGTTATCATTCTGTAAATCACCACGATTTCTTATTTGGAAAATAGAATATTTTGAATTGTCTGTGATAGTCTGATAGTTCATTACTATTTGAAAATGTTCAAAACAGTTTTCAGTTTAAAATTCTTTTTACTATATATGCTCGAAGTTTATTTTACTCAAAAGCATAAAAATTAGGCAGGGTAATTAAGGAAACTTCTGTTAGATTCAGATTTAGATTAAAATATTTTATTTTAATATTTATTTTTATGATTAATACTCGTAAGAATAGTAATAAGGATATGTATGTAAACAATTTTTCAATATTTGACCATTACAATATAAGCTTCTTTTACTAAAAATTACAATAAATTCTATCAATCTAAAATTCCTATTATCTTATGCTCTATTTTTTGCATATTTTTCAGACTTATATAAGCATTTTGATTTGAGAATTTCAATTATATATTATAAAATTTGATTTCGTTAGTACGCATTTGCAATCCAATCTGAATTCAGTTGAATAATGTCATGCAAACCCGTATTTACTTCCTGACTGGCCGGTCACCCATTCGTCGTCTACTTGCCAACTGGAATGAAATGCATTTTAAACTTCTATGTCGTGTAAATAAGTCGACATTTCCTAGTCTAGACAAACATTCTTTGAAGTGACTTTAAGCTGCAACATACACGCAAGCATGCATTAAATTCGCGCCATGCGCTTTCGAGTTTCCGATACAAAAGAAATGTGAGAAAAAGTTGGACTTAGACGGCTAAACCGTACGAAAATATCGTGACGGTAGCTATGATGTGTATCAGTTCATTCAATGATTTTTTTTAATAATATTGATTTGAATGTAAATTTTAGAAATATCTTTTTTTTTTATTTGAACCAACCTAATAAAAATTTTAAAAAAACTTTAAAATTTAAAATATTTTCAAAATTTTCAATAAAATTTTAATTAAAAAAAAATCAATTGTTGAAAAAAAAAATACGCCAATATGGATCCTCCATAAAGACACGGGTATACCTACAATTCAAGAACATATATCAATGTTTGCCTGTAATTATAAGAATAGAATTGACGCCCATCCTAACCAACTAGCATGCAATTTATACCAGGAAGGTCAGCCGACCAGGCTCAAAAGGAAAATACCTCGAGATCTAATATAGTTTATTTTCATATATATTTTTTTCTCCATATTTGTCTTTAGCTTTTTTTATCATATTAACTATAGTTATATAGCCACTGGACGTATCTACTAATTTGTTAACAATCAATTGTAACAACTTGTCAGCATCCTCTGCTAAATATAATTATTTTTAAAGATTGCAGAATAAAAATAAAACTAGTGGGGCGCATGGCATCGTGCCTTAAGGCAAATTGCTGGAACTTCCCGTATCAAAAATTATTTATTTTAAAAAGATTAACATATTTGAAAAAAAATTACTCTGAAAAAATAGATTTTTGAGAAACTATAAATTTTTGACAAAATCTTACTTTTTGTTGAAAAATTTATTTTGAAATATTTTGGAAATTCTGAACTTTTTTTCCAAGCAATCGTACTGCTTTAAATGCATAGGGACTAAATATCGAAGCGCGTAAGCGCCGCGTCGTCGTCTAACGGATAAACACTGGTACGGAACCCATAGGAATGTTAACAAAACTTATACTTATTGTTGAAATCTCTATAAAATATCTGATAATTTGATATGCATATGTCTAATGTCTAATGATTATTGTTGACCGCCAAACAGTATTTTTTTTAGTTTTTTTCACTAGATCTCAGAAACCGCTAGACCTATCTTCATTAAAATTTGATAAGTTCTTCATCTTGTTCAAACAAGTAAAATGTTTTTTGAATTATACAATTGGACGAAAACTGAGTTACCGTTTTTGGCACTCTTTGCCCCGTATCTTCGGAACGGCTAGGCCTGCCTTCGCTAAAGACTAATCAGCACGTCTTCTTATCAATACAAATCGAATATTTTTTGAATTAGTCAAATCGCTTCATCCGTGTAACCGGAATCGTCGACAAAAATTTGTATCCGAACACACACACATACACGCACACACACACACGCACATACACACACACATACATCAATTTTTTCTAAGGCATGCCTAAATGTTCAGAAGGTTTTAAAACGTAAAGATATATAAAAAAAAATCGATTTTTTTGCGATTACTATAACTTGCTCTACAAGAAGTTAATTATAAATAAATCAATTTATCATCTCCATAACATTAACAATCGTCATTTCATTTCGAATTAAATTTCAAAAAAAAATAGTTGCCAAATTTACACAAAATTGAAAAAGTGCTCCCGCATAGTCACAGTCTAAACGCATTTGCAAATAATTCTGTGCGACATTTTTACTTATACTGTGCTTAGCTTGGCGGCATTTTCACATTTTTCAATAATTTTCACAAAATTGGAAAAGTGCTCCAGTTCATAAACAGTCTAAACGCACTTGCGTAAACATTTCTACCAGAGTGGCGCTTAGACTGTGCTTAGCCTGGGTGCTTTTTTGAATTTTTAATCCAAAATTACAAAAAAAATTTTTTGAAAAAAAAATTAGAAACAAAAAATTTTTTTTTCCAAAATCAATTATTTTGTTGAAAGAAGCAGAAAGTTCTTTGAATCATTTAAATCGAACGCTTAGTTCTCTCAAAAACAGCCATTTTTTTAACATTTAGCTCTGTATCTCCGAAACCTCTGGGCCTACCTTTGCCAAAAACTAATCAGCACATCTCCCTATCAATAGGAATCGAATGTTTTTCAAACCATTCAAATCGATTGATCCGTTCTCTCAAAAACTCGCTTTCTATTTTTTGCACTCTTTGCTCCATATCTCCGTAACGGCTGGACCTGCCTTTGCCAAAAACTAATCAGCACATCTCCCTATCAACAGGAATCGAATGTTTTTTAAACCATTCAAATCGGTTGATCCGTGCGCCCGAAAACGTGGACGAAAAAACGCGGACATACAAAACACACACACACACACACACACACACACACACACACATCCATTTTTTCTGAGGTATGCCAAAATGTTCAGAAACCTTCAAAACGTCGAGAAAGGTAAAAATTTTTGATTTCGATTTTTGGACGATTACTATAACTTACCCTACGGGAAGTTAATAAAAGTTTTTTTTTGAAAAAAATCAACTTTCAAAACTTTCAGAAAGCAAAGTTTTATGCTTTAAATGAGAAACATAAGTTTACAATTCAGTTTAAAAATGTATATATGTATTTCATATACGTTATCCTAAGAAATCCTCAGATAGATCCATTTGACATTTTTTGTAAATGAACAATAAAATGTATAGTATTTATAATTATCAATTTGCTAAACTTGAAAACATTTGTTTTTGATCGTTCATTGATTATTATTGATTTTTTTCTCGAATATTTATTTACGGTGCGGAGGGTTCCAGCAATTTGCCACGCAAGACTAGAAAGTTAGATTCACCAGCTTTTTTATATAACAGCTCATATGTAGTTGTGAAAAAATTGAAAATTTATGTCTAATGACAGCGTAGCGTAGAAGTGACGATTTTTTTAACAATAATATTTGAGAGTAGAGGGAAAAATATATGTAAATAAACGGCAGTGTTCCAAAGTCTTTAACAAAAGAATTTTCTTTTGTTATTAGTTTTTTTAGTTGTCAGCATTGTTGTTTAGTTTACGACCTTAATAATATTTTTAAGTATACATTACTTAATTACTTTATATGGTGTATTGTAAATTTTAAGTTAGATTCAACAGATGTTTTTAAATAACCATTACAATGATCACATATTTTATATGACCATTATAATAGCATTTATATTTTGCATTGGTTGAATAATGTACCTAACATTTCGTACAATCTCTTTGCTATTAAAAATAAATATAAGACCAGTTTGCCCTGTGGCTACCCCATTTAATCCCGCCTATGGGGTAAAAGGACTAGGTGACTGAAGAATTAGCTGAAAGTTATACTGAACATTGTCAGATATATCTTTGTTTGATATGTGTTAATTGTTTTGATATAATTGGTTTGGTTTTCACAATATAATTGCTCAAAGTCAAATTTGACCTTTGTGCCCGCCCTACCCTGTATTCAAAAATACATATTTAGCTAATGAATTTTAATTAACAGTAGGGTTAGTTATAGTTTCACAAAAAAATCTAAAATGAAAATTTTTATGTATCTTTACATTTCAATGTTTTTGAACATTTTGGCATACCTTAGAAAAAATGGATGTATGTTTATGCGTGTGTATGTTTATGCGTGTGTGTGTGTAAGTGTGTGTGTGTGTAAGTGTGTGTGTGTGTAAGTGTGTGTGTGTGTAAGTGTGTGTGTGTGTGTGTGCGAATGCAAATTGTCGTCGACAATTTCGGGAACACCGATCAACCGATTTAAAAAATTCAAAAAACATTTGATTCGTAAATTTGTATTGATGAGGAGACGTGCTGATTAGTTTTAGACGAATGCAGGTCTAGCCGTTCCGAAGATACGGGGCAAAAAGTGCCAAAAACGGTAACTCAGTTTTTAACCCCTTAACTTACGATTTAGATTCGAAAATGTCGGGTCAAAGTTGTACAAGCTAGCGAATGCGTAATATTTGGGAAGGCAGGTCTAGCGGTTATGGACTCACATCAAATTATAAGATATTTTATAGAGATTTTAATAATGTGTGCAAATTTTGTGTAATTTTTTTTGGGTTCTGTACCTAGATTTTTAATTACGGTACGGGAAGTTCCAGCGATTTGCCTTAAGGCACGATGCCATGCATTCCACTAGTAATTTTTTTGTTGAGCTTAATAATTTAACTGCATCGCATTGATTGATTAATGTAGCTATTACTCCATAAAACTGCTCTTCAAATTCAAAATAATATCGTTTAGAGCGTGGGCTGGCACAAACTAGTCCCAGGTTCGCTGGTTCGATTCCCGCTACCGCCAAGCCTGACATCAGGCGACTTTGATGTCAAATTTCCACTTGGGGTTATAAATCACAATATAATTCCAAGTGGAAATCGTCCTTCGTGGACATAGTTGCATCATTCAATCATATGTACACTATTAGACGTAAGAGCTATTATATAAAACCCACACATAGGAGATGGTGAACCGATGTGTTGCCTCTCATAACAATACCTTAGGTCATAAGTCATACTCAAAAAGAGCTTATATAACATTAAAAAAAGTAAGAGTTCTGATTGCTGTGGAAACAATAAAAAAAATTAAAATAAAATAGTATACCTTGTTGCCTCTACCTGTCTATGTGGTAAAACCAGATGACAAATTTTAGAAAAATATTAAAAACAACATAGGGATCGTTCAGGTATTACGTAAGCAGATTTAGTACAATTATTTACCCCCCCATCCCCATTTGTCAGCAAAAGTAAGCAAAGCTGTCACCAAAATGTCACCCAAAATAAGAATTCAATAACCCCCCGCCCCTCTATAGTGCTTACGTAATACTTGAACGGACCCATAATTACACAATATAAATTAGCTGAGAGTTTCATTGAATATAGTTTGATGGTTGTTGGATTGAAACGTGTTATTTGTTATAACTTATGATATAATTGGATTGTTTTTTATGGTATATTTGCAAACAAAAAGTCAAATAGGATCTTCATGCCCCGCTCTACCCTGATCTGTTTACTTCATTCAAAATTAAACGTGATTAGTGATGTGTGCAATTATTGATACTAATAATAATGTGTCTTTTTCGTTCTATTCTAGTGCGACCTATGAGCGTCAAACTGCTCGGAACGCCCGGGCAATTCATCGCCGGCGAGAAGTACAGTGTGGCTTGCGAAGTGCTCGGTTCGCGACCTCAGGCACAAGTCACATGGACCCGTGGCGAACGAAAGTTCCGCAAAGGCAAACCCGGACTCGAAAAGGTGAGCCCAGTTAATGTTTACTACTAACTCTCTTAGTGTACTTTATGTGATTAACAAGTTTATGTTGCCGTTTTACATATTTAGTGTGACACTATCCTAAATCCACAACTTATTAGCAGTTTTGTGTGACTAAAAAGGAGTTTTGATAAAACAATTAAATTGAAACAAATTAATTATGAAGCAAAGATTATGAATCAGTTGCTCATGTTATTTTTTATATATAGTCAAAATCACATAGTGTGGCAATAACTTGCCAATGTCTTATTTTTAACTTCCCGTAGGGCAAGTTATAGTAATTGGAAAAAATCGAAAATGAAAATGTTCACATATTTTTACGTTTACATTCCTGTGGGTTCCGTACCAAGGTATATCTGTTAGACGGCGACGTGACGCTTACGCGCTTCGATATTTCGTCTCTATGCAGTTAAAGCAGTACGATTGCTTTGAAAAAAAAAAATTCATATCTTCCAAAATATTTCAAAGTATGAAAAACATTTTTTTCAAAGTCTTTTTTCCCAAAAAATAATTTTTTAAAAAAATTACAGTTTCTCAAAAATCTATTTTATTTTTAACTTCCCGTAGGGTAAGTTATTGTAATGGGCCGAAAATCGGAATTGAAAATTTTTACATTTCTCGACGTTTTGAAGGTTCCTGAACATTTTGGCATACCTCAGAAAAAATGGATGTGTGTGTGTGTGTGAGTGTGTATGTATGTATGGATACAATTTTTCGTCCACGTTTTCGTGCGCACGGATCAACCGATTTGAAAGGTTCAAAAAACATTCGATTCCTATTGATAGGGAGATGTGCTGATTAGTTTTTGGCAAAGGCAGGTCCAGCCGTTTCGGAGATATGGAGCAAAGAGTGCAGAAAATAGAAATTGAGTTTTTGAGAGATCGGAGCATCCGATTTGAATGATTCAAAAAACATTCAATTCGTATTGACGGGGAAAAGGGATTAGTCTTTGGCAAAGGCAGGTCCAAAGGTTTCGGAGATACAGAGCTAAATGTGCAGAAAATGACAGTTTTTGAGAGAACTAAGCGTCCGATTCAGATGATTCGAAATAACTTTCTGCTTGTTTTAACAAAATAATTGTTTTTGAAACTAGCTGTAAGTGGAAGTCTGTCTTAAGGCAATTAAGGCATCGTGCCTTAAGGCAAATTGCTGGAACTTCCCGTACCAAAAATTATTAATTTTTCAAAAACGATTAACATTTTTGAAAAAAATGTACTTTGAAAAAATAAGATTTTTGAGAAACTATATATATGGACAAAAAATTACTTTTTTTGAAAATAAAATATTTTTTTTAATTTTTTTTTTTGAAAAAAATTTTTTTTTTCTTTGACATATTGTGGAAGATCTGAACTTTTTTTTTCAAAGCAATCGTACTGATTTAACTGCATAGGGACAAAATATAAAGCGCGTAAGCGCCGCGTCGCTGTCTAACGCATAAGCATTGGTACGGAACCCATAGGAATGGTAACAAAATGTATACTTATTGTTAAAATCTCTATAAAATATCTGATAACTTGATGTGCATATGTCTAATGATCATTTTTGACCGCCAAATGGCTCAATTTTTTACTTTTTCCTCCATATCTCCGAAACCGCTAGACCTACCTTTATGAAAATTTTATCGATTCTTCATCTTGTCAATACAAGTAAAATGTTTTTTGAATTATTTAAATCGGACGCTCCGTTCTCTTAAAAACTGAGTTACCGTTTTTGGCACTTTTTTCCCCGTATCTTTGGAACGGCTAGACCTGCCTTCGCCAAAAACTAATCAGCACGTCTCCTTATCAATACGAATCGAATGTTTTTTGAATTATTGAAATCGGTTGATCCGTGTTCCCGAAATCGTCGACGAAAATTTGTATCCGCACATACATACACACACGTACATACATACACACACACATACACACACACATACACACACACACACACACATACATCCATTTTTTCTAAGGTATGCCAAAATGTTCAGAAACCTTTGAAACGTAAAGATATATAAAAATTTTCATTTTCGATTTTTTTGCGATTACTATAACTTGCCCTACGGGAAGTTAAAAAAAATTTTGTTCCAATTTTTTTTTTTTTTTTTAATTTTTTGTATATCGAAAATAATTCAGATTTTACTTTTAATTCTGACTAAAGTTCTAATATACTTTAAACAAATAATTCAAACTTCGCAATTCAGTTTATATAATTCTTATAAATATTAAACTATGTTACAGTATTTATTTATAATAACCTATTTAAAAGCATTTAATATTCCTCGAACATTTCGTTACGGTACGGGAAGTTCCAGCAATTTGCCTTAAGGCACGATGCCACCCACCCCACTAGTTCAAAGTAATTTTTGTTCAAAAATGTTAATCTTTTTTAAAAAAATAATTTTTGGTACGGGAAGTTTCAGCAATTTGCCTTAAAGCACGATGCCATGCGCCCCACTAGTTTATTCAATCAGAACATTGAATACAATATATTAGTTATTTTGATTTACATTATTTAAATATGATTATAAATTTTAGTTGCCCCAGTGGGTAATTACTATTAGATAAAATTTATTTTATTAAATTAATAGGCCATAATTTTTTAGATCTTCTTAATTCTGGTGTGAGTAACCAGTAAATTGGGGTGATTTAATTTACAACCAGATGGGACTTATTATCATCTTTTTTTTTTAATTTTAAGGAGTATTACAACTGTATTATCATTTTTAAACAAAGACTGTATTTTCTAGTGTTAATTTTGAATTATGTCCGAGAAGCCAACTAATCATGATTTTTATTCATATATACCAAGGTGTTTAATATAATTTTATTACTTGGTCAAGAAAATTCACTCTTGGGCATATTGTCTAATCGAGCGTAAATGTTATATGGTTAGACTTGCTCTCATTGATTTTGATCCGACACTTTTTAGCCCAGTTTTTGGTCACATTTAGATGCCTTCGCACAATAGTCGATTGCCAATATTTGATAACAAAAAAAAAATAGTAAGAATTTAATTCTTTTAGGATTTTTGGAATCACTATTCTATAGAATATGTTTATCATCACAGTTACCGAATAATTTCTTTTAAAAAAAATAATGATGAATATTATCTCAAATGAAATGAAAAATCAACGTCTTATTCTGATATTTATGATTTTCATATAGGTCTGGTGATATTGCCCAACGATATCTACTAAAACCTAATTAGCTTTTTCTCAGAGATAGAGTTGATGGACAAATCAAACACCTTAACATATTAGATTCCGAAGAGAAGCGATTTAATTATAAGAATTATTTAAGTTTTAAAAAGTCGTCCGGTTTGACTATGAACTCTATCGCCATGAGAAGTCTCATCAAAATCCCAGAAAAGTAAACCTGAGTAACAATATTTTATTTTTGAAATATGCCTTTCAGTAAATTTTACATTTAAAACTGTATAGTGCTTTCTCGTCTAATTTTGATCGGTGATTAACAAATATATGTAGGAAAATTTCATTTATAAATCTATATTTATATACTCAGGAGAATACATTTTTTTATTACTTCAAATAGTTATCAATTTATATTAGCAAATTATTATGTTATTTACTTGAAATTGTATAGTAATATCGACGAATAAAACAGCATCTAAAGATCGCTAATTGTGATAAAGTTATTCCAAATATTTGAAATTAACATACTCTACTATTTTAACAATTTGTATGATGGAATTGATATCCATATGTATCATCACAGTATTACTATTTGTCTAAATGTAGGAAAATTTTCAGTATTTCTAACTTACGTAGTAATTTAATGGACAAATATAACAAAACAAAAAATATATGCAATATAGAAATATTCAAGTACTTATTATGGAATGAAATATTTAATATTTGTTTTATGGTGCACTCTATTTAATATTAGTTCACTCTGGCGAGCTGTTTATGCGCGAAAAGTATTTAATGGAAAAATTAAATGTTTATTGGAATATCGTGATGGAAACTTTTCATTGGTAATGCACGTAAACAACCGACATGGATAATAAATAATGAATCAGATTCACTGAAGTGTACGTAATATGTCTAGTGACTTTCAAACAATTTTGTATCAAGAGCTGTTTTAACATCTGTAAATGTATTTTGACAATGGGATTTGGTAAATTATAATATTTTACGTAGTTTTAAATTAAACATAATTGGATTTCTGATACGTTTGTGACTTCAGAATTTTTTTTGTAACTTCAGAAATTTTTCTGTTAACATTACTTTGATAAAAATTTTATAGAAATAGATTTTCAAATGATATGATTCAAAATGACACAAATGCATAGGAATCGCCTAAGGGATTATAATAAAATAGGATAATTCGGGGCACAAAAGTCCAATATGTCTTTTAGTAATTATACTGTAAAAACAAAATAAACTTAGTCAGCACATAACATGTATCAAACGAACAGCTATCGTACTATGTTTTGAATAATTCCCAGTTAACTCTTTATTATAGAAATATATTTATCAGTGTTTTTTTAAACACTTAAAATGGGTGAGGTAAAAAAGCACAGCTAGGGGTCAAACGTGTCCAAAGTTCTTCTTTTTTAAGAGGATATTACAAAAATATTAGTTAATTTGACTTTATAATTATATTTGACGTTGTATTTAATATTTTATTTATCAAAGTGGATGCATTGGATGCACACTCGACGATTAATTTTAACTAACTCATTCAAATATTACGTTTACCGAAAAGGTATAGATATATTATACGCTTTTATATTTATAGATTGGAATGAAATGAAAGTAGCAAATTTTCAAAATATATCATCTCTCCTAAAGTTTCAAACAAAAATGTGCTTTTACATAGTCTATTTGCAACTCAGAAACTATATAAATCTTACATTATGTTGTTATTCTAGGACATAATAGCGTTTGTGTATACCGAGGACTTATACATCCATCAAACTTTACTTTAAATGGAACTATTATGAGAAGAAAATAATAAAATCGCATTCCACGTAAAAGTTTCTATCAAAAACAACTATTAATCGTGTGCGTTATCTGTAAAGTTTCAATACTTTTACCCTGGCTACTGTACGATGAATTTTATGACGCAAATAAATAAAAGTGCCCCTTTTTGTAATAAATCAGAACCTATATCCGCCTCTTCCTCTCGCACTCGAAAAGCGTTTTAGGTAGGAATAGATGTATATACAATGTCAAAATTATATCAAAAGTTTTCTTAAAAACTGATACTTGAAAATAATAGTTTCAAGTATCATATATATGGTATAGGGTAGACTGGGCAGGGTTGTGATAGGGTACGGTAGTGACAGTCGTAATAACAGCTAATCTAAACTCATTTTGAGATAGTGTTTAAAGAGACAAGCAAGTTCATATTGTTGCGTTCAACCATCAACCTACATTTGAATAACGCATTATTTTAGAGAATCAAAAGTAAGTTTTTTTGTTTAATTTCTTTTAATAATAACTATTACTTGTATACAGATAGATTTCTTTATTACTTTTACTTTATTACTAGTTTCTGCGTAGATAAGTAGTTTTTATTGTTTTTGTAAAATTTGTCATCTGCCCTTTTCACTCCATAAAATGGGTAATTTATGTGACTTCAATTAAAAAAAATACTTCTAGTAATCCTATCGACTTGAAATTTCTAGACTTTTCCTAAAATTTCATTAGCTGTCGATCAATGAAAAAATCAGGACAAAAAAATGTACAGAAGGTTAATTATAAGGATATTAACTTTTTCATACTTCGAACGGTCGGAAAGGTCTGTCTAGACCACCCATACATTTTGTATGAAATATGCGCTTTTTGATAAATGTAAACCAGTATTTTGTCTATTTTCATGGTATTTTCTATTCAAACTGCTTTTTATATATTCTTTGCTAAGTGTTGTAACATGAATGTTAGTATTTTTATGACGAAAGTTCGTTGAAAACCTACCAAACTTATTGGTAATCGCAAATACTGAAAATCGGATGAGTAATGCACACATTATCAATAATTTTTCTACCCGTACTGCGTTCGAATTTTTTTTTTTGGCAAACCTGTAGTGAAATTATATTTTTACTTTGAGTTTTACATTTATTTCAAAGGCGCCGAAAAAGAATAACTATTGTTTTTCATTGATATAAAATAGAAAAATTAACAAAAAAGCAACGATTTTTTTATATTTCTTTATTTTTTATATAATATAATATGTAATATTTTTATTATAAGCAAGCTCAACACATGCAAAAGACGGTAAGAAAAAGAAAAAATCAAAACTATAAATATTTACTACTAATAATGTAAAATGAATGATGGTCCAGCCAGACCTTTCCGACCGTTCGAAGGTGAAAAAATATCCGACCGACGGAGGGTTTAAGGGATTTTACGAAATAATAACTACATTATTCAAGAAATACATGTTATTGGTACATTTTTGCAAAGGTAACATTGTTTTTAACTTTGATCTGGTATTTTGTCAGAAATGTTTATCAGCAGAGTTGGAATAACAATTAATTCAATTTTCTTTATCTTTTAAAACTGTTTTTTATACCGAATTTACATTTTTGTTTACTATTCTTTTATTGTTTATTTACTCCATTGCCAGGGAAAAGGTATAGTTGGTCCTTTTTGTGACAACCACATGTAAGTTTTTATTTATTTATTTCTTTATTTATTTATTATTCATTAGACACCAATCGGCTATATACAGTTAATTATATAGTAATGTAACATGATAATGTATTCTTATGTTATTTATACAAACACATTCAAACACACATAAGGGCACCTATACATACACACGTACAGACATACACTCACACATGCACCTATGTGTGGACTCAAACACACTAGTAGAGCTAACAAATTCTAATAAGTATTATTCTTTTTAACAATATCGATAAATGTATTATGCGAGGAATTAAACAAGTTTAGTTTTGAGCACTGTTTGTTGACCATTGCTACTCTATTCATGGGACCATTCAATCTATAGATTTTTTTAGTTTTTAAAGTGTGCACAATACAGTTTTTTCTTAGTCCTTGTCTTGGGCATATAGAATTAAGTTTTTCTGGTACATCAGGATAAAAATCTTCCGCTTTCATGTACACTAATTCTTTTTGATTGTGCAAAGTACTTAAGGTATTCTTTTTTTTGCACTCTATTAAGTTTGTTGCTTGATAGTTCCGTGTAAGGTGTTCAAAAAAACGTGGACACTTTAAAAGCGAGTGTGGAGTACAGAATGTATAGTGTGCCCATATTGTGAAAATCTCATCCACGTTTGAAGGGAAATTTTATCAATGTGTTGTCAAATATTAATTTGGTATCAAAAATAACTCCAAGGTCTTTTGTCAAAGTCACTGTATTCATTTTTGATTTTCAAGAAAGTAATCTTGTTGAATTGGATTATGGGATCGATATAGTATCATTACTGCGCATTTTTCAACACTTAACTCTAGTTTATTACTTATACACCAGTTACTTAATTGCGCGATGTCTTGTTTTAAATATGATCTAAGATTATCAGATTATATAGTTTTGTAGATTTTTAGGTCATCTGCATATAAAAGGTAATCAGAAATAGTCACTGTCTATGCCATCAATAAAAATATTGAATAATATTGATCCCAAGTGTGTTCCTTGTGGTACACCAGATATCGCTTCGAATTTTTCAGATTATTGGTCATCTAGTCTCACCTATAAATGCATCCCAGTTAAGTAAAATCTGAATGAATCTAAAATTTTGCCAATAACTCCATACCGCTTTACAGAAGTTATATAAGATTAATACTTATAAAATATCTAAATAATGCATACTTAAATATTATATTGAAGTCTCACAAACTAAACGACAGTGCTCACTAGCAAAAAAACTAAAATGTAAAAAATACCTTTATAATATATTTTCATACATGGACATATCTTATGATAGCAATGTTGCTTGAAATAAGGCTATGGCTAGTTCTTGGCCCTCTGCTTTCAAATACTTAACTTTACTGTGAGATGCTGGTGGTGACGTCTTTATTCGCGGACCTTTAGGTCCTGTTTACCCTATTCATGTATGTACCCTAAAAATTTCATTTGATCGTACATATATTGTGCATATTTATTATGTACAAGAATCGATTTATTCTAATTCACATAAAAAATATACCAACGACGATAACAATACTTATATAACTACCATTACCTAAATATTAAAATATTTATTTCTATCTCATACAATTGCTGTGATTTTCTAATCTTACGACTGATCACAAACTTTCTCGCATCTCATGGCATTTTATGCTGCATATCGATAGCAAAACTTGCTAGATTCGCAGAATAGCAAAAGTTTTCCGAATAATCGTGTGCAATGGTGTGACTAACGCCCCTGACATACTATAGCAGATTTTATAGCGCCACTTTTTTTCTGATTGCGCCAGAGTGTTTTCTCAGGTGACAGGTATTAACTGGATACTTTTTTAATCCATTGGGGATCGGAATATGCGAAGTGGATTATAGTGGGTTTTTATGGCGATATACGACCTTCGTATAGTTTTTTTGGCTGCATGAGTGACGAGGATTGGCCGCCTACAAATATGGCGAGATCGTGTAACGTATAAAAATACGTCGATAGAAAATTTATGCGTTGAAATGACAGTGTTTCAGAATATTCCAAAAAATCCAGAAAGTCAGGATTTTAAACATATCATTTTGAATGCGTACGTCTGACACATTTACTACTAAACCTAAAAATATGGCTTTACTAACTAAAGAAAAATTGTATTTACTTAAAGTAGTTGGTTATTGCGCTATATTTCATATAGCGTAGAGTGGGGCTTAGAGGTTTGCGGGTAAAAAAAAGTCTACCAGCATTACCTAAAACAGTTAAGGTATAGATATTTCAACGATTATATTTTGAAATCGAAGGCAAAAGATGTTTAACCTACAATCATATTAGTTTGTTAGGCCATGCATCAATATTCTTAACTAAGGTATTTTGTTTCGTTGGTAACTTTTTAGGGTTTGAGCTATTTGCTTTAGTTTATGATACCTGTATAATTTCTAACCATTTTTTCATAAATACTTTTATGAGATGTATTGTTATTTTCAAATCAGATTTACTGGTTTTTAACTTCACGAAGGAGAAGTTTATGTTTTCTTCAAAATATCCGATTCGCTAATTTTGTTTTCTCGACGTTTCAAGCCATTCTGAATCGAATGGGACTAAATTTGGAAAAAGTATGTGTGTGTGTGTGCGTGTGTGTGAACAGATTTTTTGCCGTAAATCGACGTTTTCTCAAAAACGGTTAGACCGATTTCAAAAATTTAAAAGCCATTCGATGTATTTTGATGAAGACCAGCGTTTCAGAGTTTTGTGTGACGATCGGCCGAGCTGTTTCTTTGTAAATCGCAAAAAAGTGGAAAATTTTTTGTCCACGTTTTAGCCCGCAATTCCTAATCGATTTTGAAAATTCAAAACCCATTCGAAAGATATTGGTTGGGAATCGTGCTGATTAGTTTTTGGCAAAGATCTTAGTCTTGTAGATTATACTAAAATATTACGGCCCTACGACAACTCGTTTAGCTTTACAAATTCATCAAAGTTTGCAGAAATTAGTATCGTTCTTTTGGCATTTGTCAAAATTAGACCTTTGATCGACGTTTTCTCAGAAACGCCTGAACCGATTTCAGAAATTTAAAAGCCATTTGAAGTATCTCAATGAGGACTATCGTTTGTCAGTTATGTGATACGATTTACCTAACCGTTTCTTTGTAATTTGAAAAAAAAGTGTTAAACTTTTCGTCCACATTTAAGCTCATCCTACCAAACCGATTTTAAAAAATCAAAAACTGTTCGAAAGATATTAGTTGGGTGTGATACTGATTAGTTTTAGGCGAAAATCTACCGAACCGTTTTCTTGTAATTAACTGTTGAAAAAAAATTCAAGCGGATTTTTATAGAACTTTTTTTGGCGATATATATCATGGTCTTATAGAACTTACTGAAATATTATTGCCTTACGACAAGTAGCTTAATTTTAGAAATTCATCAAAGTTTAAGAAAATGAGTAGTTTTGTCGACGTTTGTTAACATTAAAATTAGACGATTTACTTGATATAACTATAGAGTACTTGGTTTTAATGAACATACTAAACCATTAAAGTCCTATGGAAACTGGTTCAATTATAAAAATGGTTGATTTTTGAAAATTTGCTATTAGAAAATACTCCGAGTTAACGTGTTCGTTCGTTTTCAATTATGTGTAATAAACCCACTCGGAATACTTCTAATCACTCATAAATTAAATTATTTTTTGTTGATTAAGTCGATTATTTACACATATCGGGAAGTTCATGTGACTTGCCTCAAGGCTAAATACCAAACCAACTAGTTTATATAACGTTTACAGAAGGCGACATGTGGGTGGAGTGAAAGCTCTGGCGAAAACTTTACAGAGTGTAAAAGGTATAAATAAAAGGACAATTTCGTTAACCAAAGCTATTTTACAAAAGATTAATTAATTTAATAGTGATTCTAACTCTGCTGATTTGATGAAACCCAGATCAAGGTGTAATTTTTGTAAAAAAAAACTTGTCCATGAAATTATTATTTTGCATTTCGTGAAATTTCTTTAAAATTGAAAACAGAACATTCTATTTGTTTGCTCGATACATGCCTCTTTTTACTCTGCCGATGGAGTAAAAAGGACCAGATGACAAAAGGAAAATAGTAAATAAAACATGTTTCTATAATTTCTTTTCTATAATTATTGTTGTTTGTTTGTTGCGTGTTATGTGTTTTGATATTGTACTTCATACTGAAAGTCAATTTGGACCTTTGTGGCCAGCCTTACTCGTTTTTGGTCTACATTTGAATATTATTTGTATAATATAGATCTAGCACTGATTAATACAAATTTTACCAATTTATACGAATGCAACTCCTAAATGAGCCAGCCATTGTGTGGAGGTAACGAACGAAGGCTAGCAATTTGTAGACTTAATTATAACCTAGACCAGCTCGCTATCAAGCTGTATGATACCATATTTTATCTGAGATTATTAATCTTAAATATAACCTTCTTTCATGGGCATTGCTGCAACATATTCGCATAACTTTTAGATATATTTTTAATATAATCGCCACATATAATTAAGGGAATAGTTAACCGATGAGCTACATATTAAATTGAGTCTCCAACAAACAGCTTATAGGACAAATCGTTCTGAGAAATTCTGATTGCTCTTTGGAAAAGTTGCGGAATTTATTCATTACATAATCACAAATTCAAAACTAGTGGTGTTTATGGCATTGTACCTTAAGGCAAATTGCTGGAACTTTCCGTACCGTAACGAAATGTTCGAGGAATATCAAATAGATTATTATAAATAAATACTGTAACTTTGTTATTTATAAGAATTATATAAACTGAATTGCAAAGTTGAAAATATTTGTTTAACGTATATTAGAACTTTCGTCAAAATTACAATTAAAATCTGAATTATTTTCGGTATACAAAAAAAATTTAAAAAAAAATTGAAACATTTTTTTTCCAAAAGCAATTATTTTTTAAAACAAGCAGAAAGTTCTTTGAATCATTCAAATCGGACGCTTAGTTCTCTCAAAAACTGCCATTTTTAGCACATTTAACTCTCTATCTCCGAAACCACTGAGCCTGTCTTCGCCAAAAACTAAACACCACTTCTCCCTGTCATCACGAATTGAATGCTTTTTGGATCATTCACATCCGATGCCCCTATCTCTCAAAAAATTGATATCTATATTCTGCATTCTTTGCTCCGTAACTCCGAAACGGCTTTGCCAAAAACGAATAAGCACATCTCCCTATCAATAGGATTCGAATGTTTTTGAACCATTCAAATCGGTTGATCCGTGCGCCCGAAAACGTGGACGAAAAATTGTGTCCATACATACATACGCACACACATGCACACGCACACACCCATTTTTTCTGAGGTATGCCAAAATGTTCAGAAACCTTCAAAACGTCGAGAAATGCAAAAATTTTCAATTTCGATTTTTGGACGATTACAATAACTTATCCTACGCGAAGTTAATAAACTTCAACCGTAAGTGAATATGATGCAAGGAAATACAATGGTTTATAATATGTTCTGTGAAATATGAACCCATTATGAATAGATCGAAAAAAATCAGGATTTTTTTTTTGAGTTTTACATTGCTACAAAACCTTCAATATACATCTATAATTTACATAATTGTATATAACTATAAAACCAAACAAACTTATTTTTAATTTTCCAAAAAAGTGAATAATTGACGATTTTTTGCTTAAGTTCCATTCTAACGTATTTTTTATTCAATTTTATATTATTGACTATACACTATTTCTAATAAATTTTATAAAAAATATAGAGAATTAATAGAGATCTAAAATTTTTGACTATCCATTTAAAGCTAAAAATTACCCGAAGTAACTGCAACACCCCAAAAAAAAAATAAACTCAATATAATTTTTATTGGTAGATTGTCAATATGTCAATTCTATTAAACCTCAACTTCATAGCTAGTAAAATTGCAATCAGTCATACGACACTTTTTGTTGAATATTCAGATTCGGAATATATTTTTCATCATCCATAGTATTTTTCACAATAGTGTTTACGTTTCCGTGACAGTTCATTTACTGTTATCTGCAACACTAAAAGCAATCCGTGAAATTCACTAAAATAAATTTAACACATTGAAAAAAAGTCGCATAACACGAACGAAAACAAATTATTTATCCATTAATGTGTGTTGGTAAAATTAAGATTTTGGTTTGTGGGAGGATGGAAATAATATTTACATTTGCAGCAAACTTTGTATATTTTATTTGGTTCAAGTAATGTCAATATGACTGTTGTGGAAACCGGATTTGTTATTTGGAAAGATTCTGAAATTTAAAACAAAAATAAGACCTAAGAAAACAAATACAGAGTGAAAAGAATAAGCTTTTGAGTGCAACCTATAATTTTAGTCAAACTTAGACAATTTGTGGGTCATCGTGATTATTTTTTTTTTATTCTTGTTCATTCAAACTTTGAAACCGTAAGCATAAATAACCCTTCTTGAATATCAGGCAACAATAATGACACAATTTCGCCAATTTTTCCAGAATTAGGTTTGATAAATTAAACTATGAATTTAAAGTTTTGAGGCTTTAAAGCTATGTGCTAATTGTAAGTGTGTTGGCAAGTTCTGGCAGAAGTGTGCAAAAGTTTGCGCATTTATCTAGGATTTAAAAATGTTCAATTATCTGATAAAATTTGGAAGGTATTATCACTTGCGCGTATGTAGTACGAATGTAATAGAGGAGACTGGATACGGTTGTGCCACTATTTTGGGTTAACCATAATTTTGTTAATTCATTAGTTAGCTTACAAAAATGTAAACGAATTGCTTTGCTTTGTTCCTTGTTCTACGTGGAAATATTGAAATACTATCCTAAAATACGATGGATTTGTACCTAATAATATCAAATCATATGGGAACTAGTGGGGTGTATGGCATCGTGCCTTAAGGCAAATTGCTGGAACTTCCCGTACCATAACGGAATGTCCGAGAAATACTGAATGTTTTCAAATAGATTATTATAAATATTGTAACATAGTCTAATATTTATAAGAGTTATATAAACTGAATTGCAAAGTTACAATTATTTGTTTAAAGTATATTAGAACTTTAGTCAGAATTCAAAATAAAATCTGAATTATTTTCGATATAAAAAAAAAACTAAAAAAAAAGACAAAATTTTTTTTTACCAAAATCTATTATTTTGTTAAAACAAGCTGAAAGTTCTTTGAATCATTTCAATTGGACGCTTGGTTCTCTAAAAAACTGCCATTTTTTGCACATTTAGCTCTGTATTTTCAAAATGGCTGGGCCTGCCATTGCCAAAATCTAATAATCACTTCTCCCAATCATTACTGATTAAATGTTTTTTAGATTATTCAAATCGGATGTTTACTCAAGAACTCGATTTCTATTTTCTGCACTCTTTGCTCCGTATCTCCGTAACGGCTGGACCTACCTTTGCCAAAAACTAATCAGCACATTTCCCTGTTAATAGGAATCGAATGCTTTTTGAACCATTCAAATCAGTTGATCCGTGCGCCCGAAAACGTGGACGAAGAATTGTATCCATACATATATACATACACACACACACTTTTTCTGAGATATGCCAAAATGTTCAGAAACCATCAAAACGTCGAGAAATATAAAAATTTTCAATTTAGATTTTCGGCCCACTACAA
This sequence comes from Ctenocephalides felis, assembly GCF_003426905.1. Lineage (NCBI taxonomy): Eukaryota > Metazoa > Arthropoda > Insecta > Siphonaptera > Pulicidae > Ctenocephalides > Ctenocephalides felis. The sequence goes on from NW_020537758.1 coordinate 56,449,482, forward strand.
TAACTTACCCTACGGGAAGTTAAATAGGCAAGAGTCACAACCGTCCACATCTCCAGGGCAGGTTCTAAACGTTACAATAACTTTTATTGACAGTAACGACTCTTATTGTCAGAAATATGCAAAACGAGACAATAAAATCATTTGAAAAAAAATCATGAATATCATTTAACAATATATAATAAAACATATTTTTTTAAATAAAGGTAATAAGAAATATTTATAAAATCTTTTCTTTATACTGATTTTTACTTTTCCTCTCTCTTTCGCTTTTCGCAATTTTTTTATATGTTTGATCTTTACGCGAAAAGGGCATTAATTACATGACACAACCGTATTCACAAAACTTGTCACTGAACCCACACTTTTTAAGACCAATCATCAATATGAGCGAACTAAATTATCTACGTAAAAACTAATCGCTGGTAATTAACTAGCATTGTTTAACATACAGCAAAATAATAAAGAAAGTAATCTATCTGTAAACAGGTAACAGTTATTATTAAAAGAAATCGAACAGAAAAACTTACTTATGACTCTTCAAAAGCAATGCGGTCTACAGATCATTACAACGTTGATCATTGAAAAAAAAGAGTGCGCGTAAGGTTCACACGCGATCGAAGTAAAACTTATTTGCTAATGTACAAGATGGCTTTTTAGTAAAAATAAATACATCAACAATTTTGAATAATGTTTATTAGTAAAATGGTAACACCCGTGACGCACATATTTATTAGTGTCAATCATTATACACATTTTCATAATGATGAATTATAAATTATATATTTATAATAGCATTAAAATTATGTATAATATTTAAAAGCATTAATGTAATTGGAGTCATACTTCAAATATGACATGATCGGTTTGTCATTGTAATTAGCATTTAGAAATTAACCTTAATTAGAGAAATGAAATAATTGCTGATTAATAAATTCTATAATATTCGTTCACACAGAGGATTGTGTTAAAGAACGCCTAAACAAATATTGTTTTTGCAACTTCACTCACCATGTACTAATTGTGTGTGAAAAACTTCATGTGATTAAAACTAACATATATTCATTGACTGATGGTATTTTTTTACTTCTTCGCTGGCGATCTAATCTCATTCTTTGAACAGCTGGAATATCTGTCTTGTCTAAAAATATTTCCCATTTTAATAACTTCAAAGATTTATAGAAACTACGAATAATATAGAAATTTTTTCAACAAACTTATGTTTCATATACGGTGCAATTGATGCATTTGTTTTATTATTTTCAATATAATTATTTAGGGGGGGTAGGGTAATATATTTTTCTGATTCAGGCATTTTTCATTAAATCAAGATTTGTACTATGATGTAACTTTAAAATGTTTATTTATCTATGCTGATTTCCTCGTTTATATCGGTACGCATACAACGACAGATCTCAATTCACATACACGACGACTAATCACAATCGAACCGTGTAGAAATGATATCATCCAGAGCGAATGACGAATTATTGGAAGTCGATTCTTATCTTATCTGCCGTAACGCACTTCCGTTGCATTTGTACGGATTTACACCCTAGTTTTACTTCAAAAAAATCTCATCTTTCTTCCTTTGGATCCTTTCTCAAAATCAGTATGATTTAGATGTTATGACGGCTGTCACTGTCATACACTGGCACAACCGTACTCAGACTCCCATTAGTCATGTTGAAAAATACCATACTATAAAGATAACGTTCTATTGCCAAAAAATAATTTTCTATTTTTATTGAAATATCCATTAAATTCAAATAATGATCATTATAGTCAGACTAATAATTTTTATATTCAGATATATATTACTTTCTCAAAAAATCCATTCAATTTCATTAAAATATTCATCCAATTCAAATAATAATCTTTTTATATTAAGACATGTATTACTTTCTCGGAAAATTTTGAGAGCCGCTATTTGCTATTTACCAAAGAGTGTCAAAAATGTGACAAACTTTTTTCGTCGGAAGTGGAGTTAATGGCGAAGGCATCAGCATACGATACGAGAATCGCACGAATACGCAGCGTCGCCCGCAGCCGCAGCCGCACCCGCACCGTCGCGTTTAATTCAACGGTATCCGAAGCAGTTGCGCATATAAAACAGCCCTGCGTTGCCACGGATCGCCCCCGAGTACACAATAAATTTGCTGGACGTAAACCTCGAAAATACCCACTCTCTGCGCCGGTAACGTGCCCTATTTAACAGCAGCCATTTCGTTGCATACGGGATAGAAATTTACACTTTAGACAAATAATTAGAAAGTGGTTTTATGGAAATCTTTGGTAACAGACTTATATTTTATATTTGTAATTGAAGTAGTATTTTATTTGTGACGCCTAACTTTATATCTGCATCAGTTATATGTCTAATATTGAGCAAAGGACAATTTCTTGAACTATAATAAAATATACTATAAAAGAGAGGGCCACAAAGGTCAAATTTGACTTTGAGTAGTAATACTGTCTAAAGTTTAGACAGTATAAAAATGATTCGCAAAGTGGTCCACTTGGACCCCTAGGAGTCCGTGGCAATTTTCAAAGGGTCCCCGGCGGCTAAAACAAAATTTGGGGGTCCACGAAATGAAAATGGGGGTCGACAGCAGTGAATTACAATACACCATGTTTATTGTAAAATCTATTTATTTACATTAAAGGATAATATTATATATAGACTTATAATAAATCTTCTAATATAGTTGGCAATATTTAGAAATGAACCTAAAATGAAAAATATAAAGTAAAACATTACATATTTGTATAAAGTGTTTAAGTTGTAGCATGTTAGCATGTAGGCATTCGCGTTGTGGTCGAACTATACACTGACAGTTAAGAGACTTAGGGACCGATTCTGCCGCAATTTTATGATAAGATCATGTTATGAAGAATTTTCCATAGTAATATAGACAAAAGTTATGCGGTTGGTGTTCAGTCAGGCGAATTTCTCAGGTTTTTTCATGCAAAACATAACCTAAAAGCCGCACAAATGTCAAAAAACGATGTTAGATAAGTGTGTGTTTCTGATTCCTCTTAGATAACATACGAGTGACATTGCAGTTTATGTTTAAAACGCCGGAATGAACAGCAAATACATGATATTTTGACAGCATTCGGTATGATTCATTCGCATAGTGTATGGGAGTCGGAGCGTAACATAGCTATGCCGTAACATTTCTCTGTTATGCGCAGAATCGGTCCATTAATTTGACAAGATTTGTAACATAGATATCGTATATTTGGATTTGATAAGTGTTTTTTGAATTGTAGTCCTCTCAGCAATGAATTTTGAACTAAACTTTTAGATATTTAAATTACACAGGTAATTTTTTGATTTGGTGGACAGTAAATTGCAGATAGTTTATATCTGGGTTGGTTATTGAAGAAAATTGCTTACATGAATTGTTTACTGACATATGTCATCGGTTTGGTAGTGCTTAATGATGTTTCTGATTATTATAGCAGTTCTACCGTCAGTTATTACACTTAGATTAATGAGTCGAAATTAGTACAGCATATTTCCGAAAATAACATATGATCAATTTAATAATGTATTTAGACTCTAAACCAAATGAACTACATCACAGCACATAGCACTAATCGAACAACTATCGTATTATCTTCAGTTAACTTTCCAAGTCATTTCTAATGATAAAAAAATGTTTTTTTTAATAAATTTCTGAAATTTGTCATGTCTCGTTTTACCCCATTGACGGGTTAAAATGGTACAGCCAGGGAGCAAACAGAATCAGTCTCATTCTCAATTTTTTTAAAAAAAACGAAATAATAGCTACAATATTCAAATGATGCAAAATATAAATTTCATGGGTACATTTTTACAGAGATGTTACTGTATATAACCTTGATATGGTATTTTGTGAGAAATATTCAATTTAGCATGGTTGTAATAACTATGAAATTAATTTATATCTACTTTCCGAAGGGTAAGTTATTGTATTCGTCCAAAAATCGAAACTGAAATTTTATGCATATCTTCACGTTTTCAAGGTTTCTGAACATTTTGGCATACTTCAGAAAAAATGAATGTGCGTGTGTGTGTGTATGTATGGATTTGTCGTCAGCGTTTTCGGGCGCACGGATCAACCGATTTGATTGGTTTAAAAAACATTCGATTGCTATTGATAGGGAGATGTGCTGACTGGTTTTTGGCAAAGGCGGGTCCAATAGAAATACAGATTTTTAGAGAACGGAGCATCCAAATTTATTGATCGAAAAAACGTTCAATTCGTAATGACGGAGAGAATCGCTGATTTGTTTTTGGGAAATGCAGGTCTAGCCGTTTCGGAGATACCGAGCTAAACGTGCAAAAAATAGCAGTTTTAGAGAAAACTAAGCATCCGATTTGAATGATTCAAAAAGCTTTTTCTTGTTTTTTGTTATGATTTATTAACTTCCCGTAGGGTAAGTTATTGTAATCGTCCAAAAATCGAAATCAAAAATTTTTACATTTCTCGACGTTTTGAAGGTTTCTGAACATTTTGGCATACTTCAGAAAAAATGGATGTGTGTGTGTGTGTGTGTGTGTGTGTGTGTTTTGTATGTCCGCGTTTTTTCGTCCACGTTTTCGGGCGCACGGATCAACCGATTTGAATCGTTTAAAAAACATTCGATTCCTATTGATAGGGAGATGTGCTGATTAGTTTTTGGCAAAGGCAGGTCCAGCCGTTACGGAGATATGGAGCAAAGAGTGCAAAAAATAGAAAGCGAGTTTGAGAGAACGGATCAACCGATTTGAATGGTTTAAAAAACATTCGATTCCTATTGATAGAGAGATGTGCTGATTAGTTTTTGGCAAAGGTAGGCCCAGAGGTTTCGGAGATACAGAGCTAAATTTAAAAAAAATGTCTGTTTTTGAGAGAACTAAGCGTCCGATTTAAATGATTCAAAGAACTTTCTGCTTTTTTCAACAAAATAATTGATTTTGGAAAAAAAAATTTTTTGTTTCTAATTTTTTTTTCAAAAAATTTTTTTGTAATTTTGGATTAAAAATTCAAAAAATCACCCAAGCTAAGCACAGTCTAAGCGCCACTCTGGTACAAATGTTTACCCATGTGCGTTTAGACTGCTTGTGTATTGGAGCACTTTTCCAATTTTGTGAAAATTATTGAAAAATGTGAAATTGCCGCCAAGCTGAGCACAGTATAAGTGAAAATGTCGCACAGAATTATTTGCAAATGCGTTTAGACTGTGACTATGAGGGAGCACTTATTCAATTTTGTGTAAATTTGGCAACTATTTTTTTTTTGGAATTCGATTCGAAATGAAATGACGATTGTTAATGTTCTGGAGATGATAAATTGATTTATTTATAATTAACTTTCCATAGGGTAAGTAATCGCAAAAAAATCGAAAATGAAATTTTTTATATATCTTCACGTTTCAGAGGTTTCTGAATATGTTGGCATACCTTGGAGAAAATTGATGTATGTGTGTGTGTGTGTGTGTGTGTGCGTGCGTGCATGTGTGTGTGTTCGGATACAAATTTTCGTCGACGATTTCGGGAACACGTATGAAGCAATTTGAATAATTCAAAAAACATTCGATTCGTATTGATAAGGAGACGTGCTGATTAGTTTTTGTCAAAGGCAGGTCTAGCCGTTCCGAAGATATGGGGCAAAAAGTGCCAAAAACGGTAACTCCGTTTTCAAGAGAACGGAGCGTCCGATTTGTATAGTTCAAAAAACATTTTACTTGTATTAACAGGATGAAGATTTGATCAAATTTTCATGAAGATAGGTCTAGCGGTTTCAGAGATCTAGTAAAAAAAAGCTAAAAAAAATAACATTTGGCGGTCAACAATAATCATTAAGCATTAGACATATGCATATCAAATTATCAGATTTTATTGAGATTTTAACAATAAGTATAAGTTTTGTTTACATTGCTATGGGTTCCGTACCAATGTTTTTCCGTTAGACAGCGACGCGGCGCTTACGCGCTTTATATTTTGTCTCTATGCAGTCAAAGCAGTACGATTGCTTTGAAAAAAAGTTCAGATCTTCCAAAATATGTCAAAATGAAGATAACATTTTTTCCAAAAAAAAATTTTTATAAAAAAAATTGTTTAAAAATTTAAAAAAAAAAAAAAAAAATTCAAAAAAAAGTAATTTTTTGTCCAATTTAAAATTTCTAAAAAATCTTATTTTTTCGAAGTAAAATTTTTTCAAAAATGTTATTCGTTTTTAAAAAAATAATAATTTTTGGCACGGGAAGTTCCAGCAATTTGCCTTAAGGCACGATGCCTTAATTGCCTTAAGACAGAATTCCACTTACAGCTAGTTTTTGTTAATTATGACTTTAGTGTCTTATTTACAAAATTGATATGTGCAAAAAAGATAAAATACAAAAATAATACAATAAATTGAATATAAAATAAAACAAGTTAAAATAAAAATAAAATAAAAACAGTAATACAAAAATAATAACATAAATGAACTATGACGTAATGATGTATGCCGCGTACTGGGAGCCTTTTCTTGTGTTGACGAACCAATTTATTTTGGGAAAATATTTATTTTTTTCTTATTTCGATTTTTTTTGTTTTGAATAACGAAAATAATCCTCACTTAAAATAATGCTCACTTACATACTTCAAATAAATAATTTTAACTTTATAAGTCACTTTAGGGGGGCGATACATGTAACAAGAAAAAAAAATCGATTTTTTTTTTTTTATAAATTGTTACAATAACATCTCAAAAATATGCCTGTAAATATTCAAAACAAAATTATCATTATTTATACAATAAAAACTCATTTAAGTGCCACGCCTCAACTCGACGCTTGAGTGCTATTGTACTCTTATCTGTTTCTGTGTCAAAACTTTAAACGCGTTTTTCTCAAAACGACATTTTTGAAATTTGCGGGCGCGATAACTCAAAAAGTTCTCAACCGATTCCAATGAAATTTTGCACACATCTACTTTACAGTAATAGCTTCTAGTTAAACCTCAAACATTCCAAAAATGTTTCAAAAATTAACCCTTTTACCAAAAAAACCATTGAAAAAAAGGTGAAAAATCGAACTTTTTTTTTCTAAGGTGTGCCAATTTACGATTTTGTGACTTTTTTAATTTTTTTTGGTTTAACTAGAAGATATATGTTTTATGAACACGTACAAACTAATTTTTTTAAATTCAGATCTCCGTACGAAAAGTGAGAACGCCCGCAAATTGATGGCGTTTTCCGATAGGGCCTTGGCAGATTTATTTTTACGGCAGCCATTTAAAAAAAAAAAATTAAAAAAAAATTATTTTTGTGTATTTTAATATATAATAAATAACCCTAAAAAAGTTCAAAAAGATTCAATCATTCCTTCCCAGTTTAAAAAGTCCTCAAAAAATGGTAAAAATTAAGGCGATTACATGTATCGCCCCCCTTTATATAATTCTTATAAAGACAATGTCCTTCATTTTAATTTTGATTATTTTGTTTATCTACAATTCTGTGAACATATACAAGTTACAGTATTTATAAAAATCTATTTAAATGCATTTAATATTTCTCGAATTCTTTAATTGCGGTACGGGAAGTTCCAGCAATTTGCTTCAAGGCACGGTGCCATACACCACTAGTTCTTAAACTTAATTCACTTTTTATTTACTATTTTTTATTGTTTACACCTTTGCCAGAGTAAAGGTTTAGTTGGTCCTTTTTACCTCAACCAAACGTAAGCTCTCATAGAGATTATATAAAAAACTATTGAATTTATTATAAAAATTATATGAAGGTATCTCAAGCTGAACAACAGTGCTCACAAACCAAAAAACTAACAATAAAAGAAAATACTTTTGTTGTGGATTGTTTAACATTGCCGTTTACCTTCTGATAGCGATGTGGTAAAAATGACTGGTGATGGAAGTTGAAAATTTTACCATATATAGAAATTTCAATTTTTTTATTATTAAAATATTTAACTTTTTATTACTTTTTCATTAAATAATTATATTTATTTGTAATACTAACAATAACATTAACAAATGTACTACAATTAAAGAAAACCTATTATATTGGATAATTAAATTATTTTTACTAATAAACAATATTTCAACGAATTTCTTAATGTAAGAGAGCTAGAGTTTTGTTGTAAAAGTTTTTGTATTGATGTGTCGTTAATTTTATATAATTTAAGAGCTTCATCAAGATTAATAAAAATAGATGTCAAAGCACTAAAATTTCTATAACTTCAAAACGATTAACTTTTAAAATACTTCCAAAGCTGCACGCGCGGCTAATTAGCTTCATGTTAAACTTTGTAATTGAAAATGATAAAGTTTAATAGTTTTTAATTAACGTTTCTCTTAGTTGTTAGATCTACGTCGAATATTCATTTAAATGATACCGTTAAGGAAATTTATAAATTAATTATATGATCGATATCAAATCACGTGAATTTTAGTGGATGTCATAGATCAAATATTAGAATTTCATATAAATACATCATGAAAGCGAAACAAATTGTTATTTCAAATTCTTAATATGCACAAAAAATTAGGCATTATATTGCATTCATTTGAAAATATTATTAGTTTTGATTTTTTGAACTTGATAAATTTATTACCTTACCGAAGGAGAAGTTTATTTTCATAAAAAAATCCGATTCGCTAATTTTGTTTTTCGACGATTCAAGCCATTCTGAATTGAATGAAACCAAATTTGTAAAAAGTATGTATGTGTGTGTATGTGTATATGAACAGATTTTTGCCGTAAATCAACGTTTTCTCAAAAACGCCTGAACCGTTTCCAGAAATTTAAGCCATTTGATGTATCTCAATGAGGACTATAGTTTGTCAGTTTGAGACGATCTGCCGAGCCGTTTTTTTGTAATTTTAAGAAAAGTGTTCAACTTTTGGTGCACATTTAAGCTCATTCTACCGAATCGATTATAAAAAACAAAAACTGTTCGTAAGATATTAGTTGGAAATAATACTGATTAGTTTTAGGTGAAAATCTACCAAGTCGTTTTCTTGTAATTAACTGTTGAAAAAAAAATTAAGCCGATTTTTATGGAACTTTTTTGGCGATATATATCACGGTGTTATAGAACTTACTGAAATATTACGGCCTTACGACAAGTCGTTTAATATATCAAAGTTTGAAAAAATAGGTTTTTTGACGTTTGTTAAAATTAAAATAAGACGATTTACTTGATATAACAATAGAGTACTTGGTCTTAATGAACATAATCAACCATTAAAGTCCTACGGAAACTGGTAAGAATTATTGATTTTTGAAAATTTGCTTTTAGAAAATAATCGAGTTAACGTTTTCGTTCGCTTTCAATTATGTGTAATAAATCCACTCGGCATGCTTTTAATTACTCATAAATTAATATATATTTTATTGACTGAGTTGATTATTTACACATATCGGAAAGTTCATGTAAATTGCCTCAAGGCAAATTACCAATACCAACTAGTTTCTAAAATTTTGCAGTATTAGAAGAATTTTAATTATATTATATTTGAATGAAAGTTTTGTAAAAAATAATTAGTGTGTATTATTTCATTTATTTATAAAGACAGCATTTATTGTTTTAATAAATTTGTAAATAAGTTTTTTGAGTATCATGTAACAATAAAATCACGTTATTAATGCAACTATAAAGGTTTAACCTCACCGGTTAATGTACATGAACATATCTTTATATATTTATCTCATACAAAATGGCATTATCAAGTGATAGGGTATGACCGGGCATTAAATCCTACTTGGCTGCCAACAATTAGATTGTGAAATCCAAACCAATTATCTTACAACAAATAACACGTATCAAACTACTATCAGAACTTCTGACCCAGCTAATGTAGAAATGTGTTTTTTGATGTTGATTTTAAAAAAAATCATTGTCTTTTCTGCCCTACAGACGGGGTGAAATGCAGAAACGAGGGGCGAATAGATCTAATGTCTTACTATTTTATAATCTTCACACCTTTTCCAGGGTGTAGGTTCAATTGATCCTTTTTGCTCCACCCACATGTAAGCTCTCATAAGAGTTATATAAAATTTTTTATAAAATAATCAATTATCAATGAAAGAAAGTACTTTTGTTATAGATAAGTCTAGTTGTATATCCTTTTCCCTATACTTTTAAATATTGTTGTTAAAAAATTCCTAACTTTACTTGTTTTTGAGATATTCTTGGCGGACCATTTATCCGCGGACCTTCAATTCTATTCTATTCTATAGAAAAATACTAATCAGAATAATTAAGTCTTTTTTAAATAAATCAAATCACAATAATTTTTGTTTGATGAGACGATAATGATAATTACGGCAAAACATTACATTAAAATATCATATTTTATTTTATATAAAACTTTTTGAGGGCCTTGGGCATTATAAGTCTGGTAAAGTAAATTGTATAATTACACAATGTTGTTTTGTTTTATCAATTTATTTATAATTGCGAAAAAATGATATATTTTTTTGATTCTTATAATTAAAATAAAAATTAAAAAAAAACTTCTACATATTTTGTTACAAAGTATGACATTACATTTCATTTCTTCTAAGAATTTCAAGGCTTTTATTTATAAATCAGTCAATCTACTTCGTAGAGAATGTAGACCTTTGCGGAAATAAATGTCCACCCTGAAACTACCCTACGAAAAGTTTTGATTCACGAGTGCGAGAAGTTCTACGAAAACTGTAGTTTGTTGTTTAGAGTCGAGTTTATTGTTATCGTAATTTGAGGCGGCTATTACACACAAATAATTCCATTTTTCTACACATATAAACTTCAAGAAAACTGAAAGATTTTCTTATGTTTTTGCGTTAAAATTGATGTACTTGTATTTGTGTTCTTGAATGTGTTTGTACGAATGAGCACTCTTCGTTTATGAACACTCACGATATGAGTAAAGTTTCTAACTAAATAATCTTGCTGTAAAAATAGGAGTAATTTTTGTTTGTGCGGAATATCTCAAGTATATAATTTATAATTTCGCTCAAAGTTTGTGAAGTGATTTAAAAAAAAATTATATAACTAGTCATACTATTTCAACAGTATTTTTGTACATATTTACTATATTATAATTGTCATAGATACTTTGTGGTAATTATTTTTTGTTTTTTATGTAATTTATGTAAAACTGTAAATTTTATATTTTGTATAATTACATAAAAATTTTAAAATATTGAATTTTTCAGTAAATATTTTTTTTAAATTATTTCATGAAATGTATAATTTTCATACTTGGAATGTATTCGTTTTATTATATTTTTTTAACTAAATTAAATAAAAATATTTTTATGTAGGATAGACCAAGACTTAGAGGTCCGCACGTGAAAAGGTCTACCGCCAAAAGCAATATCTCAAAAACAAGTAAAGTTAGGAAGATTTTAACAAAAATATTTGAAAGTAGACGGAAAAAGATAACCAGCCTTCACCTTGATTCTTAAGATTTTGCTATAGGTAGAAAAACGGCAATGTTTCAAAATCCAAAACAGAAGTATTTTCTTCCGATGTTGGTGTTTTTGGTTGTCTACACTGTTGTTAAGGCAACATAACTTTAATATAATTTTCAAGTATACTTTACATAATAGTTTTGAAATATGTGTTGTTAATTTTGAGTTAGATTTTTTATTATAATCTCTATAAAAGCTTACACGTGGGTCGGGAACAAGGACCAACTAAACCTTTACCTTTTATCTTGTGAAAAATGTAAATTTAAAATAACATTAGTAAAACAAAGTTATTTTTTTAGAAATAATTAAATAAATAGTTATTCAATCTCTGCTATTGTATATTTCTGACGAAGTACTAGATCAAAGTTTTATAGATTGTATGTCTGTAAGAAATGTACTCGAAAATTTATAGTTTGCATTGATGGAACAATGTTGCTATTATTTTTTAAAATGCCTTTAATGCATTAGATCTGTTTGCCCATTACCCCGCTTATGGAGTAAAAAGATGAGAAATTTTTGAAAAAAATGACAAAAAATAAGTTTTAGGGAACATAGTGATGTAGTTATTTGTTTGGTTTGTGTTATTTGTTGTGAAGTAGTAGTTTAATTTTTATAATAGAATTTCTAAAGTTTAAATTGGTACTTTGTGCTCCGCTCTACCTTATATAAGAATAGTAGTAAATAATTGCGAGAATCAGACCTTTCTATATATGAACTAGTTGGTATTGGTATTTTGTCTTGAGGCAAGTTACATGAACTTCCTGATATGTGTAAATAATCGAATTAATCAATAAAAAATAAATTAATTTTCGAATGATTAAAAGTATTCCGAGTGGATTTATTACACATAATTGAAAACGAACGAACACTTTGACTCGAAGTATTTTCTAAAAGCAAATTTTTAAAAATCAACCATTTTTATAATTGAACCAGTTTCTGTAGGACTTTATTAGTTTAGTATGTTGATTAAGACCAAGTACTCTATCAACCTCATTTACTCTACCAAGTAAATCGTCTAAATTTAATTTTAACCAACGCCAAAAAAACTACTCATTTTTTTAAACTTTGATGAATTTTTAGAATTAAACTACTTGTCGTAAGGCCGCAATATTTCACTAAGTCCTATGACTATGATATATATCGTCAAAAAAAGTTCCATAAAAATCGGCTTAATTTTATCTTTCAACAGTTAATTACAAGAAAACGGCTCGATAAATTTTCACCCAAAACTAATCAGCATTATTCCCAATTGATATCTTCTCTAAGATTTTTTATAATCGATTCGGTAGTATTAGCTTAAATGCCGACGAAAAGCTTAACACTTTTTTCTAAATTACAAAGAAACGGCTTGACTGATCGTCACACAATACCAAGAAATGATAATCCTTGTCGAGATTCATCAAATGCCATTTAAATTTCTGAAATCGGTTCAGTCGTTTCTGAGCAATCATCGATGAAAGGTCCAATTGTGACAAACGCCAAAAAACGATACTAATTTTTGCAAACTTTGACAAATATTTAAATTTAAACGACTTGTCGTAGGGCCGTAATATTTTAGTATGATCTATAAGACTATGGTATCTATCGTCAAAAAAAATCATGAAAATCGTGGAAAAAAATTTTTTTAGCACACTATTACAAGAAAACGTCCCGGCCTATCTTTACCAAAAACTAATCAGCATGATTCCCAACCAATATTTTTCGAATAGTTTTTGAATTTTCAAAAACGGTTCAGAATTGCGAGCTAAAACGTGAGCGAAATGTTTTTCACTATTTTTGCATTTTTATTGATAAACGCTAGTCCTCATCGAAATACATCAAATGGCTTTTAAATTCTTTAAATTGATCCAGCCGTTTTTGAGAGAACGTCGATTTACGGCAAAAAATCTGTTCACATACACACACACTTACTTTTACCAAATTTGGTCTTACTTGATTCATACGAGATGGCTTTAAACATCGAGAAAACATAAAATTAGTGAATCGGATTTTTTTATGAAAACAAACTTCTCCTTCGGGAAGTTTACAAGTATAAACCTTTGATATTAAATTATTTAATTGTAGAATTTATTTTTTCTGAAATGAAATGAAGACAAAACTCGTTTAAACATATATTCCGAAATCAATTCTTAAAAAACATGGTTGTGAGAAGTTCTTGAAAAGAAATGTTGAGATGTGGTAAAACTTTATAGACATTTCTTCGGGTAAAGCTTTATAGTGTAATAATATAAATATAACCGTGTTCTACTCTACAATAAATGCTACAATTTTTTTTGTTAAACACAAAACCCGATACGTTCGATATTAATACTATGAAACATATGTTCGACCGCCTAGAACAAATCGCCGAAGCGTCGTGTATCCGCACGAGGAGAAGTGAAGCAAAATGTCAGTGGACGTGTTGATATTACTTGTGGGCTTATGGCTGGTACAGAAACTTAAGGGACTCTGACATCTCTAGATGCTTCCTGAATAACAAAAACTACGAGTTTGCGAACGTGCACAATATGAATAAAAATAGTGAATGAAATACAACGTTCCGATGCGTCCTTAAAGAGAAATCTACTTATGATGAGACAGCACTTAAAACTTTGCTTCAGAGAATTGATACAGATTACATCACACGTATACAAAATAAATCCTTGAATAATTAGATATTGTGGTATAACATATGTTTGAATAAATACTAACGGTGCATGGCATTGTGCCTTCAGGCAAATTGCTGGATTTTTTTAACAAAAATAGTTGAAAGTAGAGGAAATTGCTTTCCGTACTGTAATTTAGAATTCTTAAAAGCTTTAAAATTTAAAATTAAAATTTTTGAAGGAAATTGACTCTTAAAATATATTTTGATTTTTTTTTCAAAATTTTCAATTTTCTTTCAAGGCAATCGTGTTGTGCGAATATTTTAAAGAAGAGGCCCCGCAGCAGTCTAACGGTTAAACATATTTTATAACTAGTGGGGTGCTTGGCATCGTGCCTTAAGGCGAATTACTGGAACATTCCGTTCTTGGTAATAGAACCTAAAAAAAATCTTGATACGGAACCTAAAAAAAACACGCAAAATGCGTACACATTATGAAAATCTCTATAAAATACCTGATAATTTGATGTCCATAAGTCCAATAAACATTTTTTACCGCAAAATATTTTTTTAACTTATTTTTTTTGAGAGTCCATAACCGCTAGACCTGCCTATCCAAAAATTTGATCAGTTTCTCATCTTGTCAATACAAATAAAATGATTTTTTGAATTATTAAAATCGGACGTCCCGTTCTCTTAGAAACTGAGTTACCGTTTTATCGGTTGATCCGTGTTCCCGAAATCGTCGACGAAAATTAGTATCCGCACACACACACACATCCATCCAATTTTCCTAAGGTATGCCAAAATGTTTAGAAACCTTTGAAACGTAAAGATATATAAAAATTTCCATTTTTATCTTATAATTTGATGCGCATATGTTTAATGATCATTTTTAACCGTCAAATTGCATTTGGCTGGTCCTGCTTTCCCATAAATTTAAACAGTTCTCCATTTCATGAAAACAAGTAAAATGTTTTTTAAATAATTCAAATCGGCCGCTCCGTTTTCTCAAAAATTGAATTGCCATTTATGGCATTTTTTGCCCCGCATTTTCGAAACGGTTGGACCTATCTTTGCCAAAATTATTTGAACTAATCAGCATGTTTCTTTGTCAATAGGAATAAAATTATTTAAATTGGTAAATCCGTCGAAATCATCAATCGAATAATTGATTCATTTTTGGGAAGTCATATCCAGCGGTTTTGGAGATGTATGGGATAAAACAAAATCATTTGATGGGAAAAAATGATCATTAGATGTGTGCACATCAAATTGTCAGATAATTCAGAAATAATTTAATTTACATATTGATATGCACAGGTTTTGTTCACATTTTTATTGGTTCCGTACCAAGATTTATAGTGCTTTACCGGCTCTAAAGAAGCTACTCAACCCGACTGCTTGAAAAAAATCTAGTTTTCAAAATTAAAAAATAATAAAGATTTAAAATTAAATAAACAATCCAATTAATAATTTTCTTTTTTGTAATTCAATATACTACCTATGAAAACTTTATTTCACATTACCGTAAAAATTCTTAATTTCAATGTGTACTGAAATACATCTCAGTCATTTAATTAAACTTCCGTCGCACTTTTTAAACTAAATGCAATAAGTATTTCTATCCAATCTCATTGTATTCAATTTCTCCTGAAAAATAAAAAGACTGAGGAGTTATGCAAAACTTTGTCACATATTTTATTAAAAATATCTTCCGAGCGTATAAGTTTTCATCATATTTTGTAATATTTAGTAGCGAACTTTAGACAAAACTTCTAACTTTATTTTCTTAGAAAGCATCTCACGAAAAGATACAACGCTGCGAGAATCTGCTCATGATTAAATCATTTTTCATTTATGTGAGAATTGCTGAAGAATTTTCAAAGGTGTGCAATGTGAAAGCGTATTTTTCCTTATCCTCTCAGACACGATATAATGATTACATTACCGGCACTCGCCGATGATGTGCTGGAAAGTCTACATAGTTTTATTTTGAATCCCTTTTCTTGCAATGAGTCAGGTGATGAGAATGATATAATAGCTTATTATTTATTATTCTACTTTTTTTTAGTTATATGATACATAGATCAAATAACTCAAAGTACATGTTGAACAAATTAAAAATCATAATCTAAAGATGTATTTTTAACAAACACGTAACGTAATTTTTACGTAACAAAAAATATCAACTCTTACTAATTTATTAATATTAATTTATTATAATCTTATTGAAATTTTTACAACTTATGTGAATACAACTTTTTATAGGCTTATTGAAATTTTTACAACTTATGTGAATACAACTTCTGTACGTTTGAAACTCTTAAATTTAGCGGTACATTTTTTAAAAAGATTGCTGGATACATCTTTCACATACAGTTATAGTTATAGAAATAAAATTCTCGAATCTAACATAAAAATAACTATATTTAAGTTTCGCAAACTAATCGTTCAAAAACGAACAGTCTCACAACGCAAAAAAACAAATTGTTACAAAATGGACAATGTGGTCGCTTAGCTCGTTGGTAATACATTTTTGCCTTCTACTTTCAAACATTGTTGAACTTTTTATAAATTTACTCGTTTTTAAAATATTAATTTCGGACTATTTAACCCGCTGACCTTTAGGACCCGCTTTACTTTTTTTCTATAGTAATCGTGATAATAAGTATTTGGTATATATCAGCCGGGCCGTTTCTGCATAATTATTTGTTGATCTACATTTATAAAACTTTGTTGATAATAGATATCATAGAGTTAAAAAAAAACATACCAAAATATTACGTCTCCACGATAGGCCGTTTATTTATAAAAAGCTATCGAAATTTCAATATTGTCATTAATATATATTAATACTACTTATAATAAAAATTAATAACTTTAATTGGTATCGAATATAATTGTAAGTAGCAAAATTTATTCCTCCGATCTTATCAATAAAAACCTCGTTTATATTTCATTACATCTATATACTTTATATTTTCATTTGAACTACTGTTTTATACATCCACATAATTGCCTCAATGGCCATTACAAATAGTTTCCACATTATTAAGACGTTCATGTTGTTCTAAAGTCG
Source organism: Ctenocephalides felis (assembly GCF_003426905.1). Lineage (NCBI taxonomy): Eukaryota > Metazoa > Arthropoda > Insecta > Siphonaptera > Pulicidae > Ctenocephalides > Ctenocephalides felis. Next base: position 56,466,580 of record NW_020537758.1, read on the forward strand.
CAGTAAATCCACAAGTATTGTGCGGTATTGTGCGGAACTTTATAAACTATCTAAGGAATCCTTTTAGTAACATCTTCAGAATAGCCTCTACTCTGTTATTGAACTATAATGCGTTTCAGCAGTTTATGTAGAGAATTCCATTATCAATTTTTCATCATTTTTTATCAAAAGCTATTAGAAGATAAATAGATAAATGTATACTTTATTTTTATGAGAAACTGAAAACTATTTACAAATAACGAAGATACTAAGTATCATATTTCTGATACGCTATAGAATCGATCTCGTCAGTTATATTATTTTTCTGAATACCTAAATAAATTTTTAGATCATTTTATATACGAACACGCATATAACTCAAATAATTTATCTCTTTAAGTCATAGACGTAATATAATAGACTTGAGACAGACCTGTCACTCAACCAATTTCAGATATAAAATAATATATTTTCAGCCCGTTCTATACGTTTTTCATCATTTATTTGTGTAACTTGATATGATAAACTCTAAGTATTTGTGACATTTTTATAGAGTAGTCTAGACAAAACAATGTTAATATTAATGAGAAAAGATGGCATTAAGGGCATTAAAGACTCTGAGGTGATAAGCTTAATTCGTTTTTGATCGTCCGTGAATGATGTAAATTATACCGTCACTATTTAATCATTTATCACATAACACTGGCTGCAATTAGAAATATAGTTTTTTGATTTGCCTTAGTTTAACGTTTGTAATTAATGCAGCATGACTTAGTCAAATTTGCTTGTATTAGAATTGTAGATTCTCTCAGAGGTTCTATAAAAAAATGAAAATTTTATTATAAAATAATAACACAATTTATTATAAATTACATTTAAAAACTAATCATCTCTAAAAAATTGCCTAAGGGTTGAATTTTAATAAGTCTTACATAAGTATAAGTACATTTTGTTAATAGTATACTTTATTCTAGATCGAGGAAGCATCGAATGCAACATGGTTAATGTCAACTTTGACCTTTACACCTACCCCAGACGACCACAATACTCAACTGTCGTGTCGAGGGGATAATTTGCGACTGCCGGGTCATGGACTTGAAGATACAATACATCTGGATGTTCTATGTAAGTGGAGTAAAAACATTTTCTTTGAATGTTATAAATTTAATATTAGTACGTAGAACTCTTACTGACTTATAAGAAGTTTTTTTTTCAATTTACTGAAAAATGCTTATGCTTTTGCAGATTTACTAATTATTTGATCTTTTAAAATAACTCTATGAATCAGGCATATAAACTGTATTCTAGTTACATAATGTAAATAAATTATTTATAAACACATGCTCATCATTTTCATACCAAGCTTACGGAGTACGGTGGAGCGATCTTGTACTTTTGACTTATAAAGTTTATATCCAAATTTCAAGTTTGAAAATAAAACTTCTGACATAATTTTAACAATTTTTTCCTGTTAAATATATCTAAATGTTTGCCAAGTAAATTATATAAATTAGCCCTAGTAAGAAAAAAGTATCAGAATAATATTTTTGCCGTAAAAGTAATACAATTCACAATAATAGTAGAAACTTTACAGATCACTTTTACTTACTTTTTTGTTATTTCTGTTTCATTTTCTTAGTTAATTAAATAATTTTATTTAACTGTATCAGTTCATAAAATATTGCTTTGGCACGACCTATGCGGTCGCACTACTTGGTCACATCTACATTATAGTACTATTTGATTAGGTGATAACATGATAGGATTTTAATCAGTGAATATAAAAATAATTGTATTTTAACACTTAACACAAAAATTCCATCGTCTGCCCACAGACTCTCCCCTGGTGACACTGACACTAGGCAGCACTTTGAATCCTGAGGACATTAAAGAGGGCGATGACGTGTACTTTGAATGCCATGTACGAGCTAATCCTAAGGAGCATCGCATCACTTGGTACCACAATGTAAGTACAAACGTGTAACACTTAAGTGTCATTTAAACGTTAACGCCTCGCGTGTCATGTGTTATGAATCCCGTGAACGTTTTAACTGTATTAAGCAAATAGCTGAAACGAGTATTAAACTGCCTCAGGAATTTCACGGTCGCTCGTATGATGTACTAGCTACGGGGAGAAGAAGTATTTAATAACATTTAGCGAAATTGAGATTCTAGTCAATACAAGAAAATAGTAAATTTGAACGATAAATAATCTGAATTGATAGAACATTTAGACAGCTAAGAGTTTAGAACTCTTTTCGTACATTGCAGTTTAAATTAAATCAAAGAAAAAAATACAGTGATTTGAACTTTAGATACTAACAAATGTTCGTTTTTGAGAAGTATTTTTGTACGTTATTTTTCAAAAAAATACAAACTTTTCTAGTTTTATAATATGCAAAAAAATTCTCACAAAAAATAGACTTATTTAGACATTAACAATTAAAGCACAACACAAATTTAGTTTGGTTTTATGCCATGAACAACAGACAATTAATATGACAATAAAAAGCAAAAAAAAACAAATTTACTTCAATAAAACCGTTGTCAATTTATCAATTTCATATGATACATTGAGTACTTGCGGATAAGTAGACATTTAGGAGAAGTCAGTGACATATATAAAAATGATAAATCAATTCAAGAAAATATGATATTGGCATGTTGAACAATCATTAATTATTAGCAATATGTTTACCTTACAATCTTCTACACAATTCATTTACTATTTTCATTACTATTTCAACTTAACTCCTAAATTACTTGTTCAAAATAAAGAAAAATTTCGGAAATGATATTTATTTATCGTAGTATTTTCAATGTCAATCCTTCACCAACTATTACAGTGGTGACTCAAATCTTTATGCTGTAGTGAGCATATAACTAGATGATTTTTAAATAAAAATACAATTAAACAATCAAGTAGGAAAATTAGTTTATTTTTTTAATATGTTATAGATATTTGATTTGACTTAAATTGACTTAATAATGAGATGAATTTATGAAGAGAAAATTTATTAGTATTTTTTAAATATTAATACGAATTTTGCCAAAAATCATTTTCTGTATATATGATAATAATATTATGCTAATAATAGTAACACAATAATAAAAATAATATTTAATATAATTATAAGTAGATACAATAGATATAATCATAAGTGTACATAAATATCATGATCAACTTTACATGGATTAATTAATTTCATCAGAAATATATTTATAGATCTTCATAAATTCCAAAGTCCAAATCCATTCTGATTCTGAGCGTAAGAACGCATTTTTTTATTATACTTCTAAAGTTATTATTAGAATTTGTCAAATGTCGTGCGCCTTGTGAGCGCAGTTTTAAATAGATATATTAAATTTCAGCTATTTAAATAGATATATTAAATAAATATTTTGCAAGGTATATAATTTTTTTTTTCATATTTTATACAAACTATTGTGATCAACTGATTTTCAAATTTTTAATATATTAATGAAAACTTGTTGTTTACATACAACTTTTGTGCATTGATCTACATACGAAAATATAATGTAAAATAGTTGTAATTGACTCACAATTAAAAACCAATGTACGAAAACTGAATTACTAAAAAATTGTGAAGTAAAAAAAGACGTATTTATGGAGCCGTATCGATTTTGAAATACTATGAATATCTTGTATACAATTTATCAATATTCAAAGTTTTAATGCAACTTTTACCGAACAACTTGAAAACTGTTTGCTCTAAAGGCGGCATTTCATTTTTACTCTCAGGAGAATAACGTTAGAAACCGACCTCAACGTGTTACACCTTGTATAAAAATATGTGAGCTTTTATGGGTTGGAAACGTAGTTTATACAAAAGAAACCAGAAAAAATATCAGACTGAGGTATTTCATATAATAAAAATACCGTCGAAAACTTTGCCCATTTCATTTTATTCTCTTCAAGTCTTAACACATCTACATACAACATGTGAACAATGTTATATTTGGCACTAAATAAGTTTTAGCCAACTTAAACTTATACACAAGTTTTTCTTACAAAATCTTAATTTTGTTGTTAGCATCATTAAGTCAAGTTATTATGACTTACGAGATAAATTTTTTGTAGTATTTTATAGAATGATTTCTGCTGTGAGGTACTAACATAGGATGTCATTCCTTTATGTTACAAAATTCAAACAATACTGGATAAATTAATTATTAATTTAATAATTTTATAAGCAAAGCGTATACAACAGTTTTCTGTGTCTAAGTACGCTGATTCTGTAATAATTATTTGTAAGCTGCTCACTACAATAATGTGATTATATACTAATTCATATCTATTTTCTAAATACCATATATTCTCCATTATTTCCTATTCATCTTTTCTGCCTTACATCTTTGCCTCAAAATATATTTTGTTTCGAAACAATATGCTGACTTGAGTCTATCCCACAAAATATTTCATCAATGTTGACTCGTAAAAGCTCAAAGTTATTTTCGGACTCAGCATAATTGAATCCATCCATTTCCGATTTATTCACAAAGCGAAACATCATCAATAACTTATACAGATGGATATTAATAATTTCTTTGTCGAGCGAATGAATTTCTATCTATTATTATCACATATTGATAAATGGAAGTTTAGTAAATTTATCGAGAATCGATTAGCTGATGTTTACGTCAAATTACAGAAAAAGTTCGAAAAATATAAAAAATGGTTTTCAAAAAATGTGTTTTATTCGAATAAACATTCTTAAAAGTATAATGTCAAATGTAAAGAAGCATATTTTCCGAAATATATTTACTTTTTTATACCAATATAAATATAATTTAATTATTTCAGATCGTATATCCGTTACCTTAAAAGCAAATGTGCTCTTCCAAAACACTTAAATCAAGTCTTTAGCGCATGATTATAATGTATGAATTTAAGATTGTATATTTAAAATTTATGTTTAAAGGTTGTATACCTTGTGCATTTTTGAAAATCCTAAAAAAAAAAATTGAAAATTTTTCTATTTGTTGAACTTTGAACTAAACCCCACAAAATTGTAACAAAATTAGTTCTCGTGATTAAAATCTCAATAAAGTATCTGATAATTTGATATGTAGATATATGTCTAATGATCATTCTAGATCACCAAATATTATTAATTTTTAAATTTTCCTTTGTATGTCCAAAACCGCTGGATCTGCCTTCCCAAAAATTTAATCAATTATTCATCCCGTCAATGCAAGTAAAATGTTTCTTATTAATTCAAATTGGACGCTCCCCTACTTTAAAAGCTAGATTACCATTTTTGGCACTTTTTACCACATTTCTTCGAAACGGTTCACATGTATTCGCCAAAAACTAATCAGCACGTCTCCCCGTCAGTAGGAATCGAATGCTTTTTAAATCATTCAAATCGGTTGATCTATGCGCTCGAAATTGTGGCAAAAAGTGCCAAAAATGCCAATTGTGAAAAAATTGTATCCGAACATACATACACAAACACACACGCATACAGCCATTTTTAAAGTATGTCAAAAAGTTTTGAAACCTTTGAAATATGGATATATTATAGATGTTTTTGCGATTACTATAATTTTTTTTAATATCGTTTAAAGAACGCCTGTAACTACTTACCTCTGTTTTAGATAGTCCCTAACTCTTATATATTATTTTAATCATCAGCAACATGTCCGAAATCTATCCAAACATGCAAACATTCATATCACACAATATCATTTTTTTAAGATATGTAAATTCGGAAAATCTTGAAATGCAAAGATATAAAAGAGTGCGCGTAAAGTTCACACGCGATTGAAGTAAGGCTTATTTGCTACGGTGCAAGATGGTATTTAAGTAAAATTGAATGCATCATATAACAATTTTGAATAATGTTTACTAGTAATATGGTAACACTCGTGATGCACATATTTATTAGTGTCAACCATTACACACATTTATATAATGATAAATTATAAATTATAAATTATATATTTATAATAAAATTAAAAACATGTATAATATTGAAAAACAATAATGTAATTCAAGTCATACTTAAAATATAACATGATCGGTTTGTCATTGTAATTAGCATTAAGAAATGAACCTTCATTAGAGAAATGAAGTGATTGCTGATTGATAATTAATTTTGTTCACACAGTGGATTATGTTAAACAACGCCTAAACATTGTTTTTTCAACTTCACTCATCATGTAATTGTGCTTGAAGAACTTCATGTAATTAAAATTAACATACATTCATTGACTGCTTGTATTTTTGTTACTTTTTCGCTGGCGATATAATCTCATTCTATGAATTTCTGTAATATTTGTTTTGCCTAAAAATATTCTTCATTTCAATAACTTCAAAGATTTATAGAAACTGCAAATAATATAGAAATTATTTCAATAAACTTATGTTTCATACACGGCGCAAATGCTGCATTTGTTTTATTATTTTCATTTTAATTATTTACGGGGGACAGGGTAAAATAGTCTTCTAATTTAGGCATTTTTCATTAAATCAACATTTGTACTACGATGCAATTTTAAAATGTTTATTTATCTATGCCGCTTTCCTTGTTGATATAGGTACGCATAAAACGTTGACGCCGGTACTCATACAACGACAGATCTCTATTCACATACGCGACGGCTAATCACAATCGACCCGTATAGAAATGATATCATCGAGTGCGAATGACGAATCATTGGCACTCGACTCTTGTCTGTCGTAACGCACTTCCGTTGCATTTGTACGGATTTACGCCCTAGTCGCGCCTAAAGAAGTTTTACTTCAAAAAAATTATTCTTTGATTTGATGTTTTTTGGGTAAAGAGTTCGATTTGAAAATTGACAAAATGATATTTTTACCGCTCACATGTATTTACACAGTTATCTGTGAGAGCATCATATTTCAAGAAGTTTGTTTCAAAAGTAACGTTTTCTTCTACATATTTAGTCTATCTACATTTACGTGCAATTTTATTCGATGCCATTTGGGAATATACGTCCGAGGATGTCGATTTGAAATGAATCGCGAATAAGAAGACTCTTGAAACGTTCTACAAGTTCATATCTTTCATCTTAACGTCGCATGAGCGCTCCTGGAGTGTGTGATGTGCGATCTATTGAACGAGTGGTTCATTTCATCTGTTGGAACTATATAATAGTTTGGATTTATGATAGTGCAGAAGCTTAATGCCAATTTTATTTATTCAATGCTTTCAAATATTTATGCATGTTTTTAGTAAAACTTCGTAAATCCGTAAAAATGCAACGGAAGTGAGTTACGGCAGATAAGATAAAATAAAAGTCGAATGCCAATGATTCGTCATTCGCTCTCGATGATATCATTTCTATACGGGTCGATTGTGATTAGTCGTCGTGTATGTGAATAGAGATTTGTCGTTGTATGCGTAACGATATCAAGGAAATCGGCATAGATAAATAAACATTTTAAAGTTACATCGTAGTACAAATGATGATTTAATGAAAAATGCCTGAATCAAAAAAATATTTTACCTTGTCCCCATAAAACAAATGCAGCAAGTTTATTGAAATAATTTTTATATTATTCGTAGTTACAATAAATTTTTGGAGTTATTGATATGGAAAATATTTTTTACGCAAAACAGATATTACAGCTACTAAAAGAATGAGATTATATCGCCAGCGAAAAAGTAAAAAAAATACCATCAGTCAATGAATGTATATCAATTTTAATTACATGAAGTTTTTCAAACACAATTATTACATTATGAGTGAAGTTGCGAAAACAATATTTGTTTAGGCGTTGTTTAACATAATCCACTGTGTGAATTTATATTATAGAATTTGGTAATCAGTAATTACTTCATTTCTCAAATATAGGTGAATTTCTAAATGCTAATTACAATGACAAACCGATCATGTCATATTTGAAGTATGACTTTAATTACATAATTGTTTTTAAATATTATACATATTTTTAATGCTATTATAAATATATTTAATTTATAATTTCTCATTGTATAAATGTGTATAATGGTTGACACTAAAAATGTGTGCATCACGAGTGTTACCATATTACTAATAAACATTATTCAAAATTGTTATGTTATAATACATCATGTATTTATTTTAACTTAAATTTCATCTTGTACTGTAGCAAATAAGTTTTTCTTCAATCGCGTGTGAACCTTAGGCGCACACTTTTTTCATATTTTCTCGGCTTGTAAATTTATTTTCTCCCGATGTTTAAAGTAATTCTGAATCGAATGTGTCCAAGTTTGGAAAAGGCATGTGTGTGTGTTAACAGATTTTCAACGTTTTGTCGACAGTTTTCTCAAAAACTGATAAACTGATTTAAAAATTGTTGAAGGCATTAACTCGATAGGGACTAACGTTTATCAGTTTTGTGCACCGATCGACCGCGCTGTTTCTTCGTAATTAGCAGAATGGTTTGAAGTATCTATTCCACTTTCTAGTCTACAATTTTTATACAATTTTAAAAGTTTCAAAACTGTTTATAAGATATTGACTTGGGTTGTTTAGTCATTTAGTCTTTGTATTTCAATGTTTAAAGTTGAAAACTTTTCAAGGCGATTTTGGTAAAACTTTGAATAACAATAGATTTTGTAGTCCAAAATACTAAAAGATGATTGGCCTACGATAAGCCGTAGAATTGTCAATTACATTCTTCATAGGTAGCTACTGATTACTAGAACCCGAAATGAATGAAATCATACGAGTTAAACCCATAATCATCATAATCATAATATCATAATACTTATTATATGTATGTTAGAAACCCAATGTAGAAATAAATTAATGTGGGCTGAATTTGAAGCCGATATCGGCTGGGTGTAAAAATATTGGATCTATATAGTTATACCAACAGACATCAATCGGAATAGGAAGACATCAATCGAAAATCGAATTTATTATTTTTTGTGTAACCGAAAATATTTATTCTAGAAATAACAGTTGAACAAAGTATGTTTTTAAAGTATGTAGGGTAAGGTTGCTTAAGTCATGCTCTATAAATAAATAATATTTAAAGCGTTCAAATTGAAAAACAATCTTTGGTATTTATTTAATTTATATTTTGTTCGCTTTTGGTTAATAACTACTTTTTTTCAAAAATGTTTTCGATATGATTCAGTCGCTCACTCGCCGTAGCCATTTTCTACTACTAAAAAACTATATAATTCTAGGATTCATTTTTTATTGTTATTAGTTTCAATGTCGAGCATAGTGAGTGAAATAAAATCTAAAATAAAAGAAAAAAATTGTAATTAACGAATGTACTCACAAATTATGGGAAGCATTGGAAATGCAAATAATGTTCGTAAAAATTCAGCCCTTATTGGTTACATCCACTTGGTACTTTTCAATTTAAACAAAAGCGTTGGAAATTTTTATCTAACCATTATTTCTTTGTATTTCATAAAGAATCCAATCCATCCAAAACGCTGTTAATAAAATCAGTATTATTGATAAATTTGCATGTTTTTATTCAGTTTTATTCTGCCAATCATTACTCTCAATTACATTAAGTAGAGAAAGCTGACAAGTATATGGAAAAATAGTTGATTACAAGTTAGTAGATACCCCAGTAAAAATTCGCTGACATGTCTTCTTGTAACTGTAAACTGTTAAAAAAATTTTTTTGAATTTTTTTTTACCATAGATATCATAGTCTTTTAGAACATACTTAAATATTACGGCTCTACTTCAAATTGTTTGTATGACAAATAGATACGCATCTACTTGAGCTAATTAAAATATAATAAAAAAAACTAAAAACAACAGAAAAAACAATCAACTATAATAAGATGAATGTATTATAGTTAATTGAACTATGTTAGGTCTCCAGGTATTTTTCTTTTAAGTCTGGTCGTCTGGCCTTGCGGGTATACATGACACGTAAATTGATTACGATCGACTTTTATTCTGTTTTTATAATTGTTCATTCAATTCCTAAATTAATTTTTCGTTCTATACCAATATTATACATTTTCGAAATTTGCATCTATTCTTCAAACAAATTATATTCACTTTCTAAGTTCGACATGATTCAAAGAGAGAAATTAATCTACATGTTTTCACAAAACTTTGCCATAAACTACATCGTAACTTAATAAATAACAACTAAAATTTAACAAATCCTTTAACAACTAAATTAACAAATAATTTTATAATCTAATTTTTTTATTATTTGCATGATATTTTGAAAGTGTTTTACATATAAATAATAACTGGTTTTCATATTCTACAAAAATCTATATATTTTTCCCATAATTTCTATTATTCCTAAATAAATGTTACAGCAATATGTTTGCTAACTCTCTGTCAATTATTTCTTGAGGATATATCCACTCTAGCAAACAGTGATTACACGTATTGACTGAGTATTATTATTCTAGTTATTTTCGACATATTGAATATCAGAACTATTTCAACTTTGCTATTGTTCTTATTATATGAAAGACTTTTATCGAAATCTGTATTATTGATGTTATATTTAGTTCATGTTATTTCTGTTTGGATGCACTTTATAATATACAATATGTATTAAATTTAATATATCTGAATTATAATTGACAATAAATTTTTCAAATGTACTCATAATAAATAGATTAAAAATATAAACATTTATATAGGTATTTATGAAACCAGTCATCAATATATTAACTAGTTAAAAGTGGCATTTTACCCTAAGGCAAGTTGTACGATCTTCCCGAAATGTGAAATAATTGACTTAATTAAACGAAATTGAGATTTAGATATATAAATAAAATTTTCAACTGTTCATTTCGAAAAAAAAAATTCGCTTTCAATTATATCAAAATATTAAAATTTCTAATTGTAATTAATCTTTCAAACACATTTTAAATATTATCTGTAATTATGTACATTTATTAAATTGCACGGGTCCGTACTTGTATGTCTTAAAATTGAAGCCCTTTTTTTTCAAGTTTTATTGTATTTATATAATTCAATTAATTTTTGTAGGCTATTGTTCTCATTAACGTTTTCACACTAAGTTTTATGAAAAACGTCGAAATATTTTTTATAGAAACTTAATACATTATTTTGTGTAATATTGAGCATCTGCTATAAGAAAATACTGGCACGATTACATATATTATGTACGTGGCCCTTGATATTATTTTATCAATTCAACTAATGGTAATATACTTTTATACATCTAGGAATTTTGTAGACTTATTTTTTCGCTAATTAAAAAAAATGGCTTGACCGATCTTCTCGCAGACTTGATCGCGGTTTCTCCTGCTCAAGGCGTTTCCATGGCTTCATTTGCTGATTAGATTTGTTGTCAAATACAAAAGCGACTTCTGACACAAATTTTGAGTGTCATATTTTTTCAAACTTGGATGAATTTTTGTTCTTTTAAATTTTGATGAAGTATGTTCTAAAAGACCATGATATCTATCGTCAAAAAAAATAAAAAATTGACAAAAAGAAATTTTAACAGTTTACAAATACAAGAGACATGCCAGCAAAATTTTACTAAAAACTAATCGGTATCTTTCCCAACCAATATCTTTCAAACATTATTTGAATTTTTAATATTAAACAGAATTGCGGGCTAAAACGTGGACGAAAATTTTCACTTTTGTGCAAATAACAAAGAAACGGCTTGGCTGATCGTCGCGCAAAAGTGACCAACGCTAGTCCATATCAAGTTACGTCGAATGGCTTTTAAACGTCTGAAATAGGCTTAGCCTTTTTTGAGAAAACATCGACGAAGGGTCAACAAAAGAGGTTTACACATATATTCACACACGTGTATGCATATCCATTTTATCTTTTTTAATTCAAGGTAATACTAACACTATTTTTGAAAAATGACTAATAATACAAATTCCGGCTTTACAAAGAAGATTACATTATTAGCAAGCCTTTATAGCAAATTTTTTTTAAACAATATATTGTATTTTTTGCAGAATACTTGTAATACTCGAAGCCCTCGTTTATATCTAGCTCGAACAACATTCGCACCACGATTTGCATATATAAAAAAAACTCTATTGACGCTTAATAATATTTTCCGTGCTAATAGTTATACGTCTTTGTTATCTAAATCGGCGTCGCAATAATGCTTTTCTCTGGGGACTTGAATGGCACGAAACAAAAATTCATTTCAGTTCCACAACTAAACCGAGTTATTCATCGCGGAAGCACTCAGCGGCTATCTTCTAAAAGATAGGATCAGACACAAAACCAGCAGGCGATGCTGACAATACACCGGAGAAGAATTGTGAATTAGGGGAAAGGTAGAACTTGGGGATTGGCTTGGGTCAGATATTAAGGATTTATCGTGTTAATGAACCAGTTATATATGCTTGATTGTCAGATCAGCAACATATCAGATTTGATCAAACGAAAAAAATGAAAACTGTTTATGAAATTTATTAGAACTTCAGAATTATCAAATATAAAAAAAAAAAACAAATCAGGAACACAGCTCTAAGAACACGTGGTTCTGATCGCCGTTTACAATTAAGATAAAATTTAAGTTTAGAAAAACGATAGGCTTCTTTCATTCAACAATATATTTGCAACTGTCCTGCATAGACATTAAGTAAATATTTTGGCAATAATATATAAAAAATGACATCGATATATAAATAGTGAAAAATACACAGTTATATTTCTTCTTTATAATAAGTAACGTAATATGACACGGGTAATTAAAAGCTAATTAAATCACTAAATATATTTCTTTTGAGTCTTCGTGTCGTGTTCGTGGATAGCAGTGCGTTAGCCAACTCGCTTGGGTCTTCTTCGAGTGCGAAATTCTTAGAAGTGGTGCCCCAAAGTGCTATGCCATATGTCCAAATCGGCTTAAGTACAACCTTGTATTCCAGTAGTTTGTTGTGTACAGAAAGATGGGATCTCCTATCCATTAACCAATATAGTTCATGTAACTTTTCCTCAACCCTTTTTTTATGTGAATTTTCCAATTCAGTTTGCGGTCCAGGTGCATGCCTAGATAATTTACGTGTTCGACCTGATGGACTTCTATTTCATTCACAGCTACAGGTCGACATGTCTCGTGTTTGAGTGTAAAGTGATGTAGGATGATTTCTGGCCATTGATCTCTAGCCTCCACAGTTTGTACCATTTTCTAATGATGTTAAATGACGTTGAAGTAGAAGAAAAACGATAAGTTAGCCCAATTTTTATTGCTGTTATTGTTATTGACGTTTTATCTCAAATTAGAAATATTGTTTAGAATTATCGACCTTTAATAATATATTTGATTTCATTAAATATAAAATATGTTTACAAAAATCAATTGAGGGACATACACGTAGGGCAAATACAGAAAAAATGGTGCATATGAACAAAATGGCACAGTGGCCTTATTCGTTTCCACTACTGTATAATATGAAGAAAGCCATAATTACAAATCAGTCAGATGTTGAGTGTCATTGTCACAGTCTTGTCGCAGTAGTCAGTTCAAATGAGCCTTGAAAAGTTTATCTTGTGGATTGTTCTCATGTTTTATAGAAGCCTATTTATTGATATTTGTTTTTCGTGTACCAGTATTTAAGATCAATTTAATTGCAATTATCACGTCTTTGGTGGATTTTTGATTAATTATTGATTTTTGTTTAAATTTGGATAAAATGACGTTGTAGTACATTGCAAGGACTACAGGTCTATGAGAAAAATGAAACCTGTCAAAGGTGAATGTTTTATAACTCCTACTCTAAGTATACAAGATATTATTGCTAAAATAAACCAAATGATCTAATTGTAAGCAGAAGAGGCTTTGCATTTGTTGGAAAACAAGTTACCTTGTATAATTATATCGTTTGGATTCATGCTTCATGTTCTAATTTCTCAAACAGAATTTGATTGTTAATTTCTTTCTTAAAAATTAGCATTTTGGTACGTCCTTACCCTATATGTTATTTTGTCCGTACTACGATATATGGACATTTTGTCCGTACTTATTTTGTTTTCTGTCACATCTCAGCTGCTTTTTGGCAATAATAATGTAGACATTTCATTTTTCTTATTCATAGTCATAAATTTATTATACATATTATAATATTGACTAGATTCATAAGTAAATTGAATATTTTGGCAGATGATAGTTTTTATTTATTTTCCATGCAAACAATAATATGTCGTTTTTTGCAACTTTTTCCATTTATTTCTACAATATTGCATATGAACAAAATGGTTTTTGCAACAGGTTGCATTTTTCTTCAATAGATATGTTATTATAGTGTCTGCTTAATAAACTGTGATAATACTATCTTACTAGCATGCTGATAGTCAATGAAGTAAAGATCAGTATAAACCACTATATTGGCTATAATATCATTCAATAAATAAATATCATTAAAACACTGAACTTTATATCATCTAAATTACAAACGATATTTTCTAAATATGAGCAATTGACATTTCTCGGTTTTCAATGTTACAGTAAGACTGAGACAGTTTATTTGATAATAAGTATCAATTTGCATAATTTTTCAGAAAAGTTTCATAAATGATTAACTTCCTGTAGGGAAAGTTATTGTGATGGTCAAAAAATCTAAAATAATAATTTTTGCATATCTTATAAAAAATGGATGTGTGTATGTATGCGTCGGTACAATTTTTTGTCAACGTTTTCGATAGCACGGATCAACCGATTTGAATGATTTCAAAATAAATTGATTCTTATTGATAGGCTGATTAGTTTTTGGCAAAGACAGGTCCTGCCTTTCTTTTCAGATACTGAGCAAAAAGTGCGGACAATGTATACTCGGTTTTTTAAAGAATGGAGCATCCAATTAAAATGATTCAACAAATGTTGGTTTGTTTTGACAGGAAGACGTGTTTATTAGTTTTCTGACAAGGCAGCCCTTCTGTAGATACGGAGTAAATTCTTTATTATTTCATTACGGTACTGGAAGTTCGAGCAATTTGCCTTAAGGCATGATGCCTTAATTGCCTTAATACAGAATTCCACTTATAAGTAAATTGAAATTTTTGTCAGATGATAGTTTACATTTATTTTTAATGCAAACAATGACACATCATTTTTGCAACTTTTTCCATTTATTTCTACAATATTCCACATAAATCGCAGTACTTTATAATCACATACATCCTAGAAAATTTCCTTAACAAACTTCAGAAATATTTATCAAAATCCGAATAATCGTTTAGGAGGAGTATACAGTAATAATAATAAATGGTGGTCTGCCCGAAGGCAGGTCCATGGTGTGAGAGCCACCACAACAAATGATTTCCTTGTCCTTCAGCCCATTACCACTATTCTCTATCCCAATTTTTTTTATTTGTCAGTAGTATTCTCTTCTTTATGAATGCCGCCTTGGCGCTTGCAATTCTTGTCCTGATTTCTTTCGTGCAGTATCCGTTTCTAGTTAGTATGCTTCCTAGGTATTTGAAGTGATCCACGTCTTCCAATTCTCGATCTTCTACCGTTATCCTCAGGGGGTTATTTGTTTTTGTGATTCTCATCACTTTCGACTTGTCTATGTTGATTTCCATTCCATTCCTTCCTTCTATCCACTTCGACGATTCTGTTCATCATGTTTTGCAGTTCGGTTTGGTTTTTCGATGTCACTACTAGATCATCAGCGTACTTTATGGTGGTGATTCTTCTCCTCCAATCGAAAAATTTCCTGCGCCGTCAAGTGCCTCGTTGACGAGCCATTCTCCGTACAGGGTGAATAGAATCACCTTGTGGCACTCCTCTACCTATTTCAACGCTGTTTGTATCTCTCTGGTTCACTCGAACCTTTACTTTCTGTCCCATATACAGATTCTGAATCAGCCTACGATCCCTCCAATCCTCGTTAATAGATTTTAAATTCCCATAAGCATACTCCAGTTGACTCTGTCAAAAGCTTTCTGCCAATCTATAAAACAGAAGCATACGTCCTCGTTAACGCCGAGACATCTGTCCGACATTATCCTCAGTATTCCAATAGCGTCCCTGGTGCCTCTTCCTTTTCTGAAACCAATCTGGTCTTCGCTCATGTGCTGCTGAATCTTATTTTTGAGTCGTCTCATTATGATTTTGGCCAGAACCTTTCCGGTATGCGAAATTAAACTGATCGTCCTGTGGTCGCTGCATTTATTCGCTTTGGGCTTTTTCTGAAGATCTCTCATCGTGACATCTAAAAAGTCCTTCGGCCATTCACCCGTTCAATATATTTGATTCGACAATTTGGTCAGTTTCCTTAATCCGTTGTTGCGCAGCTCTTTCGGTAGGTCCGCCGGTATGTCGTCATCTCCCGTTGCTTTCTTTCTTCTCATCTCATTTATTGCTCTCTCGCACGAGTATACAGTAAGTGCTTGTAATTTAATATGAACTTTATATAATAGCAATAAAGCTCAAATTGATTCTACGTTTTAGTTAGAAAACGTTGGTATGAGAAAAAAAGGGCTGTTTTTAGGGTATTCCCGGCAATTATTCGATTTTTTTCTCGCCGTAAGAACCATTCTTGGACTTCAACGAACATTAAAAAAATAATTGGCCGAATTGGTCCAAGCGTTGTTGAGTTATGCGCTCACCAACACATTTTGCGATTCATTTTTATATATAAGATTGTATGTTAAATTTGTGTATTTTGTGTAAATAAGTATTTAAACAAATTTTGTCAAAAAATAAATAATGAGATTTTTTTTAATTTTTACCACTGTGACCTGTCAAAAAAATTGTACTGAGACATCTTACCCTTGCCTCCAAGGGGTTGTATTCGTCTCTCATCGTATCTCGATTATTATGAGTTCGCTCCGTCGATCGTCCATCATCCTGCACGCTCCATAAAGCATTAATAACGGGCGGCGGCGGCGGCGCGGCACCTTATATAAAGAGAGCGATCCCGCGGATAGGCGTTTCTGCCGATGAATTTATTGCGAGCGGCCGACTGCGAAACGTGTTTTATAGCCGCGCGTCGTAAAAAACAAGGGACCGAAAGAGATGCAGTAAATTTTGATTTGATACATCGCGTTATGAAAAGATTCAATCGAAATTTATTGAATTGAAATCGGGTGTTGCTGACGTTGCGAATATTCACTTAACGCGAAGCCCGTGATTGCCCAATTGATTTCAATAGCATTTATATGTGATTTTAATAACTTTATTTCTTATGGGGTTTATAATTGAAATTGGGCAATGTCTGAAGTGTATAAATGTTTTCACATTGCATACCACACAAAATATATTCTAGCGTTTATTCGTATATCGAGCTTTAAGGTAAATTGATGTCAAGGTTAACACAAATATTCAAATAGTATTCAACACCTAAAGAGCCCAATGGTTGTCAAAGGGTGCTTCAGACTTCACTCCTACAGGTGAAGAAATTATTAAATGGACATACCTATCAAATGTGCAATTTGAATTTAAATAATTATGCAGTCTATATCAAATTAACTACATCACAGCACATAACACTTATGAAACAAACAACTATCGAACGATGGTCAGTAAAATTCTCAGTTAATTCCTAATGAAAAATTTCTATAGAAATGTGTTTTTTACTACTTTTCTAAAATTTGTCATCTGTCCCCTTTCGTCGGAAAATGGGATAACTAGGGAACAAACAAATTCATTGTTTTATTTCTAATTTTCAATTTTTTACGAATAGTAGTTTATCAACCAATTAAAAATATAAATTTCATGAGCACATATTTCAAAAAGATTACACCGAGAGAGAAATATTCATCAGCATAGTTGGAATAACTAATATTTTAATTTATTTCTTTTAAAACTGCTTTTATTCACTTAATTAACTTTACGAAACGAAACGAAAATCGAAAATTAGATTGTTTGCATTTCTTCACGTTTTGGAGGTTTCTGAACATTTTGGCATACCTAAGAAAAAATGGATGTGTGTGTGTGTGTGTGCGTATGAATGTATGGATAAAATTTTTCGTCCATGTTTTCGGGGCACGGATCAACCGATTTGAATAATTTAAAAAACAATCAATTTATAATGATTGGGAGAAATGCCGAATAGTTTTTGGCAATTCCAGCCATTTAGAAGATACAGAGTTAAATGTACAAAAAATTGCAGTTTTTGAGAGAAATAAGCATCCGATTTGAATGATTCAAAAAACTTTCTGCATGTTTTGACGAAATAATTGCTTTTGAAAAAAAAATTATTTAATTTTTTTAAAATTTCTTTTTTCAATATCGAAAATAATTCAGATTTCAATTTTAATTCTGGTAAAAGTTCACTTTTATACTTTAAGTGTCAAATTTTTTAATTTGTAATTTAGTTTATATAATTTCTATAATTATTAGACGATATTACAGAATTTATAGTAATCTATACGAAAGCTTTTAATATTCCTCGAACATTTTGTTACTATACGGGAAGTTCCAGCAATTTACCTTAAGGCACAATGCCATACACCACTAGTTTTATTCTCATATTATTATATTTTTTTAGCTTAGATATTCTTCTGTCTTGAAATATATATTACCAGTTGCACAGGGTATGTTTCATAAAACAGAACATTTTATGAAACCTTTTTTTCGCAAGCCTGTTTCTAAATTAAATATTATCACGTTTTATTAAACATTTTTATTGATCATAAAATTTTTGCAACCATATTTTTAATAACGAATATTTACTTCAATAGGTATGCAAATTTTCATCTCATTTACTTATATTTTATCGTTATTCATTATGCAAGGCTATTATCATGTTGATCATCGTAATTATTTCCGAAAATTTAATGAATTTTGTATTTGTATACATGGATGACTATCGTGAACGGTAATGAGAATCTATTAGGGATTAGTATTCATGGGTAATGTTTTGACTTAGTAATTGAAATTTATGTTTAAATGTAAATATTCGTTTCGTGAAATGCGCAATGTACTTATGTAATTAATATATTAACCTATACAAACAACTCACATAAAAACATTTTATTTGTAAAAAGTAATAAAAATTATATTATTGATATATTCATAATCAAATCAGGTCGGTAGGCATTAATGAGGCTAGTACATAACTTTTTTTTAGAAGACCGACGCAAAGTGACTTTGAAAAAACAGGTTATTTTTGCTTATTCGATGATATCTCGGCCAAATTGAAGCTAGGAAATTGAAAATTAGTTTATGGAAATTGTTTGAAAATAACTATAAGGTAGGACCAATTCATCCATCATAAATGGAACCGAAACATTCATGCCATCTTATAAAAAGAAGCTTTTAAATGCGTAGGACTTAACTATTATACATTTATAACGTTAGCACTTTAACAATGTCGTAAAGAAGCATATTTAACAACCGAGATAACGAACTGATAATGTTTCCAATACTGTACGATAGTATATTTAGTAATAAAATCAGTAATAAAATATATCCCTTGATGGGTCATATACTAAACGTATCAGTCAATCCCATACAGTGTGACACTAACGTTATTTGAGATGAAAGTTTTGATTAAAATAATACTTGTGCAAATGTGCAAGTTAATAGTAATAT
Source organism: Ctenocephalides felis (assembly GCF_003426905.1). Classification (NCBI taxonomy): domain Eukaryota; kingdom Metazoa; phylum Arthropoda; class Insecta; order Siphonaptera; family Pulicidae; genus Ctenocephalides; species Ctenocephalides felis. The sequence goes on from NW_020537758.1 coordinate 56,486,021, forward strand.
AGTTATCAACTATAGTTAATTTATTGGTGCAATATTAGTTTTTTAAATAAACCTATTTATAATACTTGTGATGCACGTTTGAGTTAAGATATGCAATTTTCTTAAATAATATTGGGCAATGCAACTTGATGATTTTGAAGCATTTAGCTTCACTTTATTAACATAAAATCATATATTTTGATTTTTAAATACCAGAAGGATTTTTAAGAATTTTTTATATTTAGAAAAATAAAGTAATTTTTATATATCTTAACTAAACTTTTTACCCATTTATTTCTATTCAACTTTCTGAGTCTCTAATTTTATGTTTTTACGTCATCTCAAGCCGAATGATACCAAATTTGGAAAAAGTATGTATGTATATGGATGTTTATGTGTATGTGAGCCGATTTTTGACCTTTTGTTGAAGTTTTCTCATTGGCTGAACCGATTTCAAAAAGTTGTCTTTCGATGTACCTCGGTAGGGACTAGCGTTTATCAGTTTTGCGCGACAATCGGCCGAGCCATTTCTTTATAATTAGCAAAATCGTGTAAAATTTGCCGCCTACGTGGTAATCGTGCTTATTAGTTTTTGCTAAAGATCGGCCGGCCCATGTTTTTGTAATTAACTGTTAAAATTTTGTTTGACGATCTTTATGCTTTTGTTTTTTTGACGATATATATCATGGTCTTATAGATCATACTAAAATATAACCCTACGAGAATAAGTCATTTATTTTTAAAAATTCATCAAAGTTTGTAAAAATGAGTTGTCTTTTGATGTTTGTTGAAATTAAACGTTTCACTTGGTATATGGCGTTAAAGTATCTGGTCTTAATGAACGTAATTTATCTAAAAAAGACGAACATATTAGCAAATTAACATATCAACACATATCTCCTACTTGTTTGCATAATTAAGAAAAAATATATAAAGTAGAGTATAGGCATATTTAAAATTTTTGTTATATTACACCTGCCTACAAAAAACTTTTTTTTTGTTTGATACATCAAATGTTAGAGCTGATTCTTATATTTAATTAAGTATTTTTTGCGCTGATTTCAAATCTGTAAACCATTTTTTATTAGCTCTAGTTTGGAACTTGGAAAGAAGTTGCCGAAACCAGATCCAGTCTTGGTCGTCACGAAAAAGAATTTTTCACAGTGTCAACTATTGTCCCAACTAAGGCCGAATGGGTCTTGAGAATTTGTATGCACGAGTAGGCATATCTCATTAAAATAAAATTCTGAATTGTATTACTATTTTGTACTTTCATTCTTTATATATCATATATATCATATCTTGGAAACTAAAGCTCATAGAAAAAAATCAATCTCATTTTTGACATCAGCGCCCCAAATATACTTAAAAACAGCATTAAAAGCGTTTGCACAATAAAATTACTTTTTGTTTATACCTTTGTCAGAGTATAACATCAATTGGTTGTAAAAAAAATTAACTTGAAATTAAAAATCCATTATAATACGATTAAATAACGTATGCTTGAAAATTAAATTAAGATCTCGTAAACTAAACAACAGTGCTCACAAGTAACACCAAAAAACTAACAGCAAAAGAAAATACTTTTGCTATGGATTCTCAAACATTACTTGCATTTTATCTCCCAATAGGAATGTTATAAGAAGCAGCGTGATAGCTGTCTGAACAGTTTTCCCTCCACTTTCAAATATTGTTGTTAAAAAATTGCCAACTTTACTTGTTTTTTAGTGGACCTTTTACCCGTAGACCTTCAAGCTCAGCCTTACCCTGACAAACGATAGTCCTGATTGATAACAATAAAAGGCTTTTAAATTTCTGAAATCGGTTCAAGCGTTTTTGAGAAAACGTCGATCAAAGGTCTAATTTTGACAAATGCCAAAAAAACGGTACTAATTTTTGCAAACTTTGAAGAATTTTCAAAATTAAACGGCTTATCGTAGGGCCGTAAAATTTTAGTATGATCTGGAAGACTATGGTATCTACTGTCAAAAAAAATCATAACTAGCTGTAAGTGGAATTCTGTCTTAAGGCAATTCAGGCATCGTGCCTTGAGGCAAATTGCTGGAACTTCCCGTACCAAAAATTATTATTTTTTTAAAAACGATTAACATTTTTGAAAAAAAATTCACTTTAAAAAAAAAAGATTTTTGAGAAACTATAAATTGGACAAAAAATTACTTTTTTTTGAAAAAAAAAATTTTTTAAAAAAAAAAAAATTTTTTAATTTTTTTTTTTTTTTTAAATTATTTTTTTATTTTGACATATTGTGAAATATCTGAACTTTTTTTTGAAAGCAATTGTACTGCTTTAACTGCATAGGGACAAAATATAAAGCGCATAAGCGCCGCGTCGCTCTCCAACGCATAAGCATTGGTACGGAACCCATAGGAATGTTAAAAAAATGTATACTTATTGTTAAAATCTCTATAAAATATCTGATAATTTGATGTGCATATGTCTAATGATCATTTTTGACCGCCAAATGGCTCATTTTTTTACGAATCGAATGTTTTTTGAATTATTCAAATCGGTTGATCCGTGTTCCCGAAATCGTCGACGAAAATTTGTATCCGCACATACATACACACACGTACATACATACATACATACATACATACATACATACATACATACACACACACACACACACACACACATACATCCATTTTTTCTAAGGTATGCCAAAATGTTCAGAAACCTCTGAAACGTAAAGATATATAAAAATTTTCATTTTCGATTTTTTTGCGATTACTATAACTTGCCCTACGGGAAGTTAGAAATCGTCGTTTTGTAGTATTTTTAAAATTAGTTTTAGTATAAATTGGTTTATTCAATAATCTAAATAATTACTAAAATTAGTTTCTTACAGACATAAATTATATAGATACTGTGACAATTTTTTCATCTTTTCCGTAAATTGAATAAATGAAGTATCTCATCAAAGCCCAATGATAGCTTGTACGCTATTTGTATTTATTGACCTAGAGAAGATTGCCTATTACGTAACTACTGTGAATTGTTGTACGTCAGAATGAGATTGATAGAAAACAAGAAACATATAAAAACTTACACATACGATGAAAAAAGGTGCTTACTTTCCTCCGGTCACTTACTTCGTCCCTTTTGCTCTCGCTCTCAATATATCAAAGGGCGGACCCAAAATAAGGCATTACATTCCGACGTACCCTACCTATATAAAAATAACACAAGCAGTAAACTTAAGATGAGCAGTAAAAAGTTCATAAAATGTTCAACGTTTATAATGAACATTTGTGATGGCGATTATACGTTTAATAGGTTCGCCTCGAGAAATGGGCAAAAAATATATACTTTATTTGCATTTCGTATTTGCGTTTTTCCCGATAAAGATGATGTTAAACATCACATTGGTTTATCTGTGCATTAATACTTCTATAAGAATGACTATAAAATTATTAACTTCCCGAAGGAGAAGTTTATGTTTTCATCAAAAAATCCGAATTGCTAATTTTATGTTTTCTCGACGTTTCAAGCCATTCTGAACCGAATGAGACCAAATTTGGAAAAAGTATGTGTGTGTGTGTGTATGTGTGTGTGTGCGTGTATGTGAACAGATTTTTTGCCGTAAATCGACGTTTTCTCGAAAACGGCTGGACCGATTTCAAAAATGTAAAAGCCACTCGATGTATCTGAATGAGGACTATTGTTTGTCAATTTTGTGCGACAATCGGCCAAGCAGTTTCTTTATAAACCGCAGAAAAGTGAAAAAATTTTCGTCTACGTTTTAGCCCGCAATTCTGAATCGATTTTGAAAATTTAAAAACCGTTCGAAAGATATTGGTTGGGAATCGTGCTGATTAGTTTTTGGTAGAGATCGGCCGGGCCGTTTTCTTGTAATAAAGTTTTAAAAAAAAAAAAATTCGACGATTTATATGATTATTTTTTTGACGGTAGATACCATAGTCTTCTAGATCATACTAAAATATTACGGCCCTACGACAACTGGTTTAGCTTTAAAAATTTGTCAAAGTTTGCAAAAATCAGTATGGTCTTTTTGGCATTTGTCAAAATTAGAACTTTCATCGACGTTTGCTCAAAAACGCCTGAACCGATTTCAGATATTTAAAAAGCATTTGATGTATCTCGATGAGGATTATCGTTTCTCAGTTTTGTGCGACGATCGGCCCAGCCGTTTCTTTGTAATTTGGAAAAAAGTGTTAAACCTTTCGTCCACATTTAAGCTTATACTACCGAATAGATTTAAAAAAATCAAAAACTGTTCGAAAGATATTAGTTGGAAATGGTACTGATTAGTTCTAGGTGAAAATCTACCGAGCCGTTTTCTTGTAATTAACTGTTTAAAAAAAAAATTAGGCCGATTTTTATGGAACTTTTTTGGCGATATATATCATGGTCTTATAGTACTTACTGAAATATTACGGCCTTACGACAAGTAGTTTAATTTTAAAAATTCATCAAAGTTTGAGAAAATGAGTAGTTTTTTTTGACGTTTGTTAAAAATAAATTAGAAAAAATTAGATGATTTGGTTGGTATAATGATAGTGTACTTGGTCTTAAACATAGTAAACCATTAAAGTACTACGGAAACTGGTTCAATTATAATTATTGATTAATTAAAATTATTGATTTTTTAAAATTTGCTTCTAGAAAATACTTCGAGTTAACGTATTTGTTCGTTCGTTTGCAATGATGTGTAATAAATCCACTCGGAATACTTATGATCACTCATAAATTAATTTATTTTTTATTGACTAAGTCGATTATTTACAGACTTCGGGAAGTTTATGTAACTTGCCTCAAGGCTAAATACCAAATCAACTAGTTTTATTTTAGATCATCATGGATTAACCTAGTAAGTGATATTTTCTGTGTTAATATGTGTATTATTTTATTAAAATACATTAGTTCATCAATAATCTTATTGCTGAGATATGATTATTATTAACTTCCCCTAGGGTAGTTATAGTAATGGGTCGAAAATCGAAAATGAAAATTTTTGCGTGGTTTCTGAACATTTTAGCATACCTCAGAAAAAATGGATGTGTGTGTGTGCTTTGTGTGTCCGCATTTTTTCGTTCACGTTTTCGGTCGCACGGATGAACCGATTTGTATGGTTCAAAAACATTCGATTCTTATTAATAGGGAGATGTGCTGATTAGTTTTTGGCGAAGGCAGGTCTAGGCGTTAAGGAGATAAAAAGCAAAGAGTGCAAAAAATAGAAATTGAATTTTTGAGAAAACGGAGTATCCTTCGAATGATCTGATCTGATCCTTATCATCATTTGAACGATCTAAAATGCATTCAGTTTGTAGGTGATTGGGAGAAATGGTTATTAATTTTTGGCAAAGGTAGGACCAGCCATTTCGAAGATACAGAGCTAAATATACAAAAAATGGCAGTTTTTGCGAGAAATAAGCATTCGAATTGAATGATTTAATAACTTTCTGCTTTCTGTGTTAACAAAGCAATTGCTTTTAGAATTTTGTTTTAATTTTTTTTATTTTTTTTTTTTGTATATTGAAAATAATTCAATTTTAATTCCGGCTAAAGTTTTAAAGCTCACTTATTATTTTTGACTTTGTGATTCAGTTTATATAATTTTTATAAATATTATACAATGTGACAGTATTCATAATAATCTGTTTGAAAACATTTAATATTCCTCGAACATTTCGTTACGGTACAGGAAGTTCCAGCAATTTGCCTTAAGGCACGATGCCATACACCAATAATTTGAATTTTGCATGCAAATTTTAGTCTTTAAATAAACCCTGACATACTTAGATCCCTATTACTTTCAAAAACTTTCTCTATAAGACTAATATCTAATTGTTTGAATTAAAAGAATTTAATTGAGCAAATAAAATTGACCAGTTTTTAATATTATTCACATCATTTATAACCATTAATATTTTATACCATATTTTATAGCTGGTAGCATTCCAATATTCAATTCCATTTTTTTAAATTTTAAAGTCTAATAATTCAGACAATTCTCAATTCATTATAAATATTGAAAATATAATCGATCTATACCTATAAAAATTGAAATGAATAACCGAAAATGAAACTATTTAAATATATCAAGTTTCAATAAAAGGGTATGGGTGTGTTTCCATGCAGAATCGGCCCAATCCTGGTATTTAAATTATTTTGATGTTATTGTATAGGTCTTTGCGAAAAATTTATATGTACAAATTTTCAATTTCCTAGGTAATAATTTGAGCAAGATATCGTTGAAAATATGTGAAAGTGGCCCTTTTTCAAACTCACTTCATGAAGAAAATAGAAAAGATCTCAAAACAATTAAAATGGCCCTATTTACACTAATCTGGTCTATGTTATTCCTAATAAATATTGTTAAAAAAAATTGTTAGTGTGTAAAAGGTGAAAATAATTTTTCATTTTTAACAGTGCAGCTTACAACTTATAAAGTCATATGTCAAAAGTCTAAAAGCATTGTCTTATTCAAACACTTAACACTAGATATACTACGCCAGTCAGAATGTCTTGTTGGGCAATTCCAGTTCAAAATTCCCATTATTTATAACATTTTTTTCTCGGCCATCTTTCGCTTGCCTTAACATAGTTAAGAAATTCAAAATTTTGTTTTATTTTTGCTATAAATTAAAAGACTGTCATATTGCCATAATTAATATCACAAACAAAGCAAATATTTAATTTATTGTCAACTATAAGCTAGAAGTAAACTACAAGCCAGACAGTTGTGCTTGTCGGAAAAGTAAATATCTGATATTGTTTCTTATTTCAATAAAAAAAATATGCAAGACTGATTATGAGTCAAATTTGATTTCAGAACAATGGTAAAGAAAAATAGATAAATTGAAATTATAAAGGGTATGGGCGCATTGCCATATAGAATCGGCCCCACCCTGGTATTTAAATAATTTATACGCCATTTTATAGGTCTAAATGATAAAAACCGATATACCAATTTTCAACTTTCTATCTCATCTTATGGCCGAGATATCATTGAAAATATGTGAAAGTGGCCCCTTTTTTCAAACTCACTTTTTGACGTAACCATAAAAGATATCGAAAAAAAATTTACGTGGTTCTATTCATATTGGCTTAGGCCACATAATGTAGAACAATCGATGCCAAATAATTAATTATTATTAGGTAAAAAAGATAAAATAATTTTTCAATTGATGTTTTCCGGTAGTGCGTTTAGTTGGACCACCTTCTAATTAGCGTTGTTCGAAAGGTTATTGCTTTATCTTTTAGTACTGAAAATATTGTTCAAATCAATTTGGTGGAACACATTGGAAAATTGAAAAAACCGGAGCTAATACACCCGCGCGTAACGCTAATATACCCTGCAATTGCATAGAGTTCGTTCGAACGCAAAGCTGTGCGCGATGCGCCCGAAACGATTTCTAAGAAATTCTGAATGTGACAATATTTATTATATAGTTATATGTATTCATATGAAATAATGATATAATGAAACATTGTAATTTCAACAAACCCAAGAAACATTTCTTTTTTTGAATGATAATTGCAACATTGTAATTATAAAGCCCTTATTGTGGCCTATCTTTATCAGTACTACTCAATACTACAATACAAAAAGAAATATGACAAATGGTAATCTGAAATTCTTTGCTTTTTGTTATTTAAAATTTTTCAAAAATTATTCGCCATTTGATGCGGAAACTTTCTATATAGTACTTCAGGAATTTACAAAAATTAATACTGAAAGTATTCTAATAATCATTTTCATAACATAAAACTTTTTAGTTAATTCATTTAAAAAATTACATTATTTTTATGTTTGTATTTTTTATGTGGCTTATTTAGTATAGTGACAATTTTTATGTGGTTTATTTAGTATAGTGACAATTTAATTTAATTTAATTTCAGTGTATATATATAAAATATATTTTAGTGATTTAGTTGATTTAGTGATTTAGTTAGTTAAGATTTAGTTAACATAGTAGAACTAATAATGTCTAAAACTTGCAAAAACTGTGATAAATATTTATTCAAAATGCGTAATAGAACGAAAATCATTCTAACCGAGGATGATGAACAGTTGTATAGTAGTTCAATAGGAAAAATAATTAAAATTGGTGATGTTTTGTGTTCCACTTGTAGACTAATTCCTTATAGAGGAGAAGCAAGCACAGACAATATTAATGATTTATCGCATAGTAGTACTGAAAACAAATGTGTTAGTGATTCTTGCAGTGAATATGAATGTAATATACCTCCGAAAACTGATTTATCCGTGGATCTTTGTCTCAATCGAGTTGCATCGACGCATAGACATTGTTCTATTTGCAGTAATAAATCCGACCTAATTACAATTCCTCTAGAAGCCAGGATTCACGCATTTGTAAAAGTTAGAATATATATACCGCTTGGAAATCGTGCATGCAATAAGCATTCTTTTGGAAAATTTTTTTATGAAGAAGATATACGACAGTTACGTATTTATTCAAACACTAGTCTCGTCCCTCAGAAGGAAATATCAATATTTTTAAACGCTTTGGCAGATACAAGTGTTTCATTATTTAAGCAGATAGATAATTTATCTATATCGTCTGAGCAAATAAAAATATTAACAGGTTTTAATCTAGAAGTAATCGCAGAAATAAGTAAAATGCTTAGATCAATGAAAAATAGTAATAATCGAAACATATTCCAAGCATTAGTTATTTTTTTGTTCAAATTAAAGACGGGAAATTCTAATCAAGTCATCGCCGCCGTTTTTAATATTTCAAAGAGACAAGTCTCTCATTATTATAAACAAATTTTAATTGGATTCGAAAAAGATATATTGGATCAAAATTTTGGATTAGAGTCTTTTACCAGAACCCAATTAATATCGGAGACATCATACAACGCACAAAAAATTCTGGGATTAACCAATGAGCAACTGGCATTAATATGTGATGGTACATATATACGACACGAAAATAGCACAAATAATGAATATCAAAGAAAGTCATTTTCTGGCCAAAAACGGGTACCACTATGCAAACCATTTACAATTTGTACAACAAATGGTTTCATAGTTGACTTTTTAGGCCCATACCTGGCAACACAAAATGACGCCACAATCATGAAAATTATATTAAAAGATGCGCATGGCATCAGAACTTTTTTGCAACCTGATGATATTCTATTGGTAGATCGCGATTTTCGTGATGCTTTAACAGATATAAAATCAGCAGGATATGTGCCTCTTATGCCATGCTGCAGGGGTAGAAGAAAACAACTCACAACAGAAGAGGCGAACGAATCCAGAAGAATTACAAAACTTCGATGGGTTATTGAAGCTGTACATGGTAATATTGCGCAAAGATATCGGCTTTTACACAACACACTAGATAACAAATTATTGCCTAAAGTCCGAACATTATGTAAAATTGTAGGGTTTTTACATAATAAGTATGGAAAACGATTATCATCGGATGGAGATTTAGCTGATGAAGTGATCAACTATATGAATGAACGGACTATACCCAACACCTTACATGATGAAGTTATTGAAAATCGATGGACCAGACGAGCAACAACACTTCAACTTCTTCAGCCAGATCAGTTATTAGATTTTCCACATTTGAATGAACGAGAACTTAAAATATTATTCACAGGGTCATACCAGTTATCATAAGCAATATCTTACCTGGCTGAAATGCTGTCTGACCAAAATCAGCCGAAGTTATATTACGTAAAAGAACATAGGAATATAATTAGAATTGATGTCCAATCACGGCATATAAATAGGAAAAAATATAATGTTTATATTGAATATACTCCGCTATATGGCACCAACTATCGAAGTATTTTAAGGTATTGCTGTAGTTGTCCCAATGGATTGAGGACTGTTGGTTGCTGTTCACATATTGCGGCTATTATATATTATATGTCATTTGCGAGGTATTTATCACGTATTATACGTCCATCAGAAATACTATCGAAAATTTTTATAATAGAGGAAACTTCGGTTGCTATTAACCACGACAGTGATGACGATTAAAATAACAAAATATAATTTTAATTGATTGATTATTTATTTATTTAGCATACCGAAGTATTTGTGTAAATCATATGATACACTTGTAAATTTTAAAAGAACACCAATAAATTTTTATGTCTAATATTATAATTAAAATACTTTTATTAGTTTAATTAAATTACTCACAGTGATAAATAAATGAAATTGTATTTCAGATTCAGAAATGAAAGTTCAGAATTTCTTAGAAATCGTTTCGGGCGCATCGCGCACTGCTTTGCGTTCGAACGAACTCTATGCAATTGCAGGGTATATTAGCGTTACGCGCGGGTGTATTAGCTCCGGTTTTTTCAATTTTCCAATGTGTTCCACCAAATTGATTTGAACAATATTTTCAGTACTAAAAGATAAAGCAATAACCTTTCGAACAACGCTAATTAGAAGGTGGTTCAACTAAACGCACTACCGGAAAACATCAATTGAAAAATTATTTTATCTTTTTTACCTAATAATAATTAATTATTTGGCATCGATTGTTCTACATTATGTGGCCTAAGCCAATATGAATAGAACCACGTAAATTTTTTTTTGATATCTTTTATGGTTACGTCAAAAAGTGAGTTTGAAAAAAGGGGCCACTTTCACATATTTTCAATGATATCTCGGCCATAAGATGAGATAGAAAGTTGAAAATTGGTATATCGGTTTTTATCATTTAGACCTATAAAATGGCGTATAAATTATTTAAATACCAGGGTGGGGCCGATTCTATATGGCAATGCGCCCATACCCTTTGTGCAAGATCGGTGTTGGTTCTAGTAAATTTTGCAAGAAACCTCGTGAAACCCATTCACAACCGAGATTCCTCTACGGTCATCATCAGCAGATTCTGCTCTAACCAAGGCAGAAGTTACTTCAAAAGATGATTCACTACCCTGTAGCAACTAAATTTTATCATCAAGTAAACTAACGTTAATACAATTGTTTTGATTTATATAACATTTTATTTTGAGTGATTTAACATTAATAAAAATTGGAATTTATCGATAGCAACTTGCCTCATCGTGCGGAAAAAACTAAGAATTTTGAGATATTTCTAACGATGTATAATACTTTATGTGTTTTCATTACAGAAATATCTAAACCGTAAGATCACTAGATCACTAGGACCACTGATGGACCACGCGTTATTAACGTTTCGAAATTCAGCTTTTTACGAAGATTTTTGAAACGTTAAAATAAAGAATTAATTGCAAATATTATATTTAGAATCATGTATTTTTAACTTCCCGTAGGGTAAGTTATTGTAATAATCGAAAATCGAAATTGAAAATTTTTGCATTTCTCGACGTTTTGAAGGTTTCTGAACGTTTTGGCATACCTCAGAAAAAATGAATGTGTGTGTGTTTGTATGTATGTATGGATACAAATTTCCAGTCACGTTTTCGGGCGCACGGATCAACCGATTTGAATGGTTCAACTAGCTGTAAGTGGAATTCTGTCTTAAGGCAATTAAGGCATCGTGCCTTAAGGCAAATTGCTGGAACTTTCCGTACCAAATATTATTTTTTTAAAAACTATTAACATTTTTAAAAAAAATTTACTTTGAAAAAAATAAGATTTTTGAGAAACTATAAATTGGAGAAAAAAATACTTTTTTTTTAAAACTATAGAAGCTCATTTTTTTTACTTTTTCCTCTATATCTCCGAAACCGCTGGACCTACCTTCATGAAAATTTTATTGATTCTTCGTCAATACAAATAAAATGTTTTTTGAATTATTCAAATCGGACGCTCCGTTCTCTAAAAAACGGAGGTACCGTTTTTGGCACTTTTTACTCCGTATCTTCGGAACGGCTAGACCTGCCTTTGCCAAAAACTAATCAGCACGTCTCCTTATCAATACGAATCGAATTTTTGTTGATCCGTGTTCCCGAAATCGTCGACGAAAATTTGTATCCGCACATACATACACACACGTACATACATACATACACACACACATACATCTATTTTTTCTAAGATATGCCAAAATGTTCAGAAACCTTTGAAACGTAAATATATATAAAAATTTTCATTTTCGATTTTTTTGCGATTACTATAACTTGACCTACACGAAGTTAAAAAAAAAATTCGATTTCTGATAGGGAAAAGAGCTGATTAGTTTTTGGCGAAGGCAGGTCCAGCCGTTTCGGAGATACGGAGCAAAGAGTACAGAAAATAGAGATCGACTTTTTGAGAGAACGGAGTATCCGATTTGAATGATCTGAAAAACATTCAATTAGTAATGATTAGGAGAAGCGTCTGTTAGTTTTTTGCAAAGGCAGGCGCAGCCATTTTAAAGATACGGAGCTAAATATGTAAAAAATGGCAGTTTTTGAGAGAACTAAGCGTCCGATTTAAATGATTCAAAGAACTTTCTGCTTGTCTTAACAAAATAATTGATTGTGGAAAAAAATTGTATATTTTTATTTTTTTAGTTTTTTTTTAGTTTTTTTTTTAGTTTTTTTTTTTTGTATATCGAAAATAATTCAGATTTTATTTATATTCTGACTAAAGTTCTAATATAACTTAAACAAATAATTTCAAATTTGCAATTCAGTTTATATACTTCTTATAAATATTAGACAATGTTACAATATTTATTTATAATAATCTATTTAAAAACATTCAGTATTCCTCAAACATTTCGTTACGGTACGGGAAGTTCCAGCAATTTGCCTTAAGGCACGATGCCATACACCCCACTAGTTATTTTTGTATTTTCAATATTTTCAAAAAGGCCTTCATAAACATAAACGTGCCTTTGATTAAGGTGTATTTATATATATGAGAGCACATAATCCCTCGATTCTCGTCTCTTTCATAAGTGCCCGCTCGCCTTTGGCTCTCATTTCGCGTAAAGCACAAAAGCTCGCCGTCCGTGAAATTGGCGGCAACTTTCGCAGGTACGTTTCGTGCTGTTGATTCAGTGAATGGCCGCAGTTACTCCGTTAGCCGACCTGCCCGGGTTAGTTTCCGAAGAACTATTTTATTCCGGGGCGAGGCGAGGACCGGACCAGAGGCAATATCGCCATTCCCTGTACTCTGTGTACACGTTTATTATGCTCTTTTATTTTAAACTGTTCGCCTTGTACGGAAACGCAAGCCTTTAAGGTGGCCGACGCTCCTCATGGCCACGCCGGAAAATCTTTGCACGATGGAGAGTTCAGCAGTTTTAATTTATTGTAATGACTTTCTTCAGCGTTTATGCATTGCACTTTAAGAAAGTTTAATGAGAATTTGTATCTATATGTTACCAAGTGGTTTGTGTGCATTGGCAATTCGATTTGACGATGCGGGAAAAACTAGTCGAGAGTCTCGATCTAAAGTTTTAAAAAGTATTGCAAACAATTCGTGATTCTTAAATCGTATTACTGTAGAGGAATATTTAATTTGCTCATCATTAACATATTATTAATGTAAAACTTTAGTTATTACATTCCCAAAGGAGAAGTCTGTTTTTGCCAAAAAATTCGATTTGCTAATTTCATGTTCTTCTGAATCGAATGTGACTAAATTGCGCATAATTATATGAGTGTGTGAGCTAATTTTTGATCGTTCGTCGACGTTTTCTCAAAAACAGATAGACCAAGTTCAAAAAATTATCATTTAGTTTAACCGGGTAACTAGCTTTTATCAGTTTATTTTAAGCCATTTATTTGTAAATAGCAGAAAAGTGAGTAAATTTGTGTCCACGTTGCCCGCCAACCTAAATCGATTTTGAAAATTCAAAAACTGTTCGAAATATATTGGTTGGGAAGGATACTAGTTATATATATATATATATATATATATATATATATATATATATATATTAATGGGTAGTGCTGCCCTAGGGCAGGTCCGTGAGCTGAGTTAAACTCCAACTCGCTTCAGGGAAGAATAGTGTGAGAGGTTTCCCATTGCCATTTCAAACCGCAGTGCCCGAGATGGGCTTATTTTCAATTGGAAACATATTTTTTATCTATATTTTCAATTGAAAATGGACATCGCGCTGCCCGATGTCAGATTGCCATAGCGGGGATTCGAACGCGCGACCCTGTCCATACAAAGTCAACGCCACGACGAATCCATATATATATATATATATATATATATATATATATATATATATATACACTTACTTATTCAATCAGCATATTTCATAATCATAACTTCCAATTTTATAAATGTATATCAATAAGATATACATTTACCATTCAATCAGTATTATAACTAACCCTATATATAGGACGCGCTCTTATTTTCAATTGGGATTCTTTAATAATTTGAATATAATAAAGTATTATAATAAAATGAAGTAGTTGTATTAAAGTGAAATAAATATTATTTTTATATAAAACCTACATTATAAAAATATAACTTACTGATTCGATACTGATACGATCTTTGGTAAAGATCGGCCGCGACTGTTAAAATCTATCTCGACGATTTTTATGAAACTTTTTTTTTGGTGATAGATATCGTGGTTTTGACATATCATTTAATTTAAAAAACTACTAAATTTTGAAAAAATGAGCGGCGTTTTTTGATTCGATTTCAAAAATTTAAAAGTCATTCGATGAAATGTTTCGAAGTTTTTCATGAAATAAGGTTTATGCAATAAACAGTCCTACGAAAATCGGTTGAATTATGTAAATTAATTAAAATTTGGAATAATAATAATAATAGGCTTTAATTATAGGACATACATGCAATTGGAAATCACAATGTTTAATCGTAGTGATTTGTGAAAGCAAAATTTTGTTTTCGAAATGAGTGATTGAAAATTTTATCTAAATATCTAAATCTGAATATCGGTTTATTAAGTCATTTATCATATGTAAAGGAAAATTTTTGCAATTCGCATCAAGGCAACAAAATTCCACTTTCAACTAATATTTTACTTAAATTGTTACAGAATATTTACGTAGTTAATATATTACAGTTACTTTTCACTATATGAAAGATAAGATAATAGTTAAAACATCTAAAATCACCTCATATGTCTGTGTATATATATATATATATATATATATATATATATATACTAGCATACCCAGCCTTGCGTTGCAACGGCCCTTATTAAAATCCACCTGATTGAAATTTGAATCCGTTTGACAACCAAATTTCAAACCTTTTGTTATAAAAAAATATCAGTCCAAATATAAATAAAATCCGGATTGAAATTTGAATATGATGGATCAATCCTATTGATTAGTGTTTTTTTTTTAAACTTAAATAATAAATAAACTGAAATAATTAAACATTTGAATAAATGAGTACATTACAAAATGTATAATGAATAACCAAGCGATTTTTATAAATTTGTTATATCTTATTTGGTATTACGTCCTATTTACCTTTAGCTAACATTTTAACATGTTCTACGATGCTTTATTTAGAAATGGTTTCGCATACTATTGGTCACATACTATTGGAAACTTGCTATAAGCCTTTAATATTTTCTTTGAAAATTTTCCATAAATTAATGATTAGACAGTCATCGATTTCAATGCATTTTTTTTAAATTTGTGTTTACTTACAAAACATAATATAAATTTCCGACTATAAATTTATATTCATACTATCCCTGAAACTAACATAGATAAAGTTCTGAGGAATTCGAGTTCAAATCTATGTTTGATTTTTGGCACTTCGAAATTTAATATAATATGATATGATATAATATTTAGTTTTCAATCATGATTTATATTATTTTTTTAATGTTTACCTGAATGAAAAACTTAAGCAAATTAAATCTTAATCATAAATCAATTTATTCATAAATTTCCCGGAATATTAACAAACGTCATTTTCGGCATTTGTTTCAAATTCGTAACCGCCCAAATTTATTTAAATTTGGTAAATTTTATTATTCTGTATCTTAAATATGATTTGTAATATAAATTGGAATAATTAATGTATTTGTTCTTATTTGAATTCGTTAAAAATATTAATTCTTTTGACCTGTCAAAATTTTGTTTAAATTTATAAACATTATATATTTCTATTATTTTTAATATAGCATTTTACCTAATTTGGATATAACTGTTGGATATATTACAATATATCTTTTTCAATAAGTATTAAATAATATATTTTTAGAATTGTCAATTTTTTTCAGAAATCATAAATTGTTTTTTCTCGAAGTTTCCATAAATATTGACATTTGTCATTTTAGTGTTTTGTTTTTTTCAGTAAATTTCTGTCAAAATTTATGGAAATTTATAAAAAAATATAAAACTAAATAAATATTTCCTTCTTGGTCGAAATTTAATATAATATGATATTATATATTTTTCAATAATGTTTTGTATCTACAATATTGCCTATAACAAAACTTGGAATAATTAATGTATTTGTTTCTTATTGAAGTCGTTAAAAATTCAATTTTTCTGAACTGTCAAAATTTTGTTTATTATTAGTATTAAATTAATAATAATAATAATAATAAATAAATATATTTCAGTAGATATATATGTGTACATAGCATTTCTCATTTTGGATTTTTACCCGTAGGTATTTCATCCTTCATATTTGTTCTATCAATACAATAATAAGTATTTCAGATATACAAGTTGTGACATAATTCTGTGACAAAAAAGAGGAAAGAAAATTTATTCCCCAAAAAAAAAATCACTTAGCACTATTTATAATAACACATAATAACTCAAAAAGGAGAAAAACAAAAAAAGATTTATTCACTTTGAGGGAGAATATTTGCGTCGAGCCAAGTTTCAATTGCCGCTATGGGTCGATCAGTATATATTTTGGCATGGCGTGATTGCCATACCAAATATCATCTCTTGTGTATTGGCCGAGGCCCGCGATGTTCATATTAGGATGATCCCCACATTTTAGATAAAAATTCTCAGTGAGCTTTTTTATGTAGTCGAGTATTGTCGGTACGTCAGTCTGTTTGTGTATGTATTTTGAAGAGTAGTAATGTCTAGTCAGTGGGTCCCTTATTTTGTTGAGTACAAGTCGTAGTGTCTTATTTTGTAATGTCTGTAGTTTCCGTAAGTTAGTCTTAGTCGTCGCGTTCCATGCCGGAGCGCCGTATGTCAGTATCGGTCTTATCAGTGTCAAGTAAAGTGTTCGCTTGTTCTTCACGCTTAGCGGGCCGTTGTGGTTCAAGAGAGGTCTCAGTAGATTTAACATCCCGTAAGCCTGTCCAATTTTCGTATTAATATGTTTTGTGAAGCTGAGTCTATGGTCCAGGGTCACACCAAGATATTTGACATCTTTGGACCACTCAACTTCACAGTTTAATACTTTAATTTTGTCTAAGTCAGTCAGTCTAGTCATGGCATTTCGGCTCTTAGTAAATAAAATTGCCTCCGTCTTTTGCGGATTTATCTTGATCTGCCATTTGTCAGTATATTTCGTCAGCTTGTCTATGTGTGTCTGTATCTTTGTAGTCAGTAGCGTCGGTGATCGTGATGATTTGTATATGGCAGTGTCGTCAGCAAACGTCAGTAAGGTGGTGTCGGCGTCAGTGGGTATGTCGTGAATGTAGACGTTAAACAGTGACGGTCCCAGGATCGAGCCCTGCGGTACTCCCGCCGTCACTTGTTTAACCGTCGAAAGTCCGTTGTCTACTTGTACGGTAAAGTTACGGTCTGAGAGGTATGAGTGTAATGTTCTTGTAATGTATGGTGGAAAATTCAGTTGTATGAGTTTATGTATAAGTCCGTCCATCCAGATGGTGTCAAACGCCTTCTCGAAATCAAGCAACACCAATCCGGTATGGTTTCGTCTGTTAAAATTGAGAACAGTATTTTCTATGAGTTTTGTCAGTGGGTGTAGTGTGGAGTGTCGTTCTTTGAAGCCGTATTGTGTGTCAGGTATGATTTTGTTGTGTCTTATGTGTTTGTTAAGTCTTTTGAGTAGTACCTTTTCGGCTACCTTACTCATTGTGTTGAGGAGGCTGATCGGTCTGTAGTTCTGTGGTATGTCTGGCTGTTTCCTTGGCTTCACTATTGGAAATATGGTGGAGGTTTTCCAAGAAGCGGGAAAGCAGCCTTTTGTCATTATTCTATTTATTATCCGGGTAAGTAAAATGTAGGCGTTTGTCGGCAGTTGTTTAAGTATTATGTTTTGTAGTCCGTCCGGTCCCGGTGCTTTTCTGTTCGGTAATTTTTTAACTATTGTCTTTATTTCAGAAACTGTGGCAGGGTCTATTCGTAAGTCTTTGTCCCTGTGGAGGTCAGTGAAGTTTTGAATTGTCTCGTGTACGTCTTGTTTCAGGTCTGCGTTTGACATATTGGCATTTTGTTTATGTATGTTTTCAAAGTTTTTTGCCAATATTTCCGCCTTGTCTGCTGGTGTCGTTGCGTAATTGTTGTCAGTTAATTTGAGTGGAGGTATGGATGTTGGTTTTTGCGTCAGTCTTTTTGCTGTCTGCCAAATTTTGTGTGGGTCAGTATTTATGTTCTCGAGTCTTTTGGTCCAAGTGTTGTTTCGGTGATCACGTATTTCATTGGTAATAATTTTTGTCAGTCTGTTCACATGTTCCTTGAGTAGTCTGTCACCGGTACGTTGCCACAGTTTCTTTATATGATTTTTAAGTTGTATTTTCAATAAAATGTGTTCTGGCAAGTCGTTGGCTGGTGTTGTTCTTGAGTCTAGTGTCGGTATAGTCTGTTGTACGGCGTCTGTGATTGTCAGTGTAAGGTGTGTTACAGCCTCCTCAATGTCAGTGTTGGTATCGATTGGCATAGTGTGTCGTGTGTTGTCTGTGATGATGTCTCTGAAAATTGGCCAGTTGGCTCTGGTGTAATCTAAAAATTTGCGTGTGGGGGTCTGGTCGACGTCTAGTCTGTCTGAAATGGTCATGAAAACTGGATTATGGTCAGAGTTGAAAAGTGTTCTTGTTATGGGTTCGGATGTTACGTGTAGATTTTTTGTCAATGCCAAATCGATCGTACTGTGATGGTGCGTCTGTACGGTGGCGTATCTGGTCGGCGTGTCAGGAAAGTGTAGTTGTGCGTCTGTGGTGTTGTATTCGGTCAGGTATTCGTAAAGTCTGTTTCCGTTTGCGTTGTTGAAGTTACAGTTCCAAGTTGTGTGTTGTGCGTTAAAGTCTCCTGCCATAAGAACAAATCTATTCGAGTCCAGTAGTCTTTGTAAGTCCGTATGTTCTAGTCTGCTTGCCGGGATGTAAATCGATATTATGGTTACTTTTTGACCTCTCTTGTATACATTAATAGCTGTTATTTCAGAACCGCCCGCTGTCAGGTTTGGCACTTGCTCGTGTCTGATGTTAGACTTAATCAAAATCGCAGTGCCGCCCCATCCGCGTGCGTCGGTCTGTCTGTCGTTTCTGTAAACTTTGTAATTGTTGATATAGAGTCTGTCCGTAGGTTTTAGGTGTGTCTCGTTAATCAGTACTATGTCCAGATCGTATTTTGTTATCGTCTGTCTCAGTTCGTCAACGTTGTTTTTAAGTATTAAATTTAATATGTCGTTTTTATTGTGATCTATAATGTTTTGAGGAAGTTTTGGTATTCGAATTAATTTCGTAAGCAAATCAAAATATAATTATAAATTTATTTATCTAATAATTTGTATAAATATTGTCAAATGTCAATTCACGTTTTTTTAATGCCAACTTTTATTTAAATTTATAAGCATTGATTTTTAATTAGATTTAAAACTATAAACAGTAATTTTGAATATAGCATTTCATCAAATTTAGATTTAAATGTTGGATATTTCTATATATGTACATGTTTTTGAATTTTATTTTTTGAAATGTCAAATTTTTTTTTCAAAAATTATGTATCGAAATTTCCTTATGCCGCGTCTCCACTGTTACGAATCCGTGCGGCGAATGGTGCGTCACGAACAAATTTGCGCAGCGGAGTGATACTGTGCGAACGCACGAATTTCCTTTAAATTTGTCCACTGCGCATGTCCATAGCGCACTTTTTTCTTCTTTTTTTGTTTGAAAATGGGTGGGGGGGGTTATTTTTAGAATTACGTACCCTGCCGAACATGGTCGAAGCGACACGAAAATTTCAATAGCTTGCGTTCGCGGCGCTCGCTCCCGCCGCGAGCAACCCGACGCATCGGGCTGCCGAGAATACCCGAACCGACACTAATGGATTAGCGTCAAAGCGCGGATCGAAAATGTAAATAAGTAAGCAGTCATTAAAATTGATGTACTAATTATAATTTTATCTAACTATTAGTATAGGAAATACATCGGTAATTAAGTTATAGATATGTTGAAATATATGTATATCCAACTAAAATATATTTTGGTAGACTTTATTTATCATATTTCAGAGTTAATTTTATATCATCATGATATTATCATGTATATATATATATATATATATATATATATACTCTTACTACTTATATGACGTATCATATATTTATTATTCAAAATAAATTAAATGTTTCAAAAAAAAAAATGGTAATATTGTATTATTTGCAATTACGCTAAATATCATTTAAAATCTTATTAATATGCAGACTGAATTTTTGCTCAAAGTCTTTTCTGATAAGTATTTATATTTAGAACAGACGTAATAATTTTTATTCAAAACTGATAATTGTTGGTCAGCCTGCCTCTGTATCCGTATACGTTATTTCTTTGAACTTGTACGTAAACGTTGATCTGTGCTACGGTATAAGTTCAAGTTTCAAGTGAAGGCATTAAGATATTTCATCGTATCCTCAATTTTGAAAATGGATATGCGTAGAGAAGATGTTATACTTCTTTACACTTCTTATAATTGAACTGTATCAAGAAAAAAAATATTATGGAATCCTAAAAATTTCAAATGTATCAAATTGCTCGCAGTGTGCGTCGCGCACAAGAGCCAACGCATGCGTGCGTCGCGAACAGGATTCGCCGCACGGATTCGTGCAGTGGGGACGCAGCATTAAATTTTGACATTTGTCATTTTAGTGTTTTGTTTTTTTTTGGTCATGTTCTGTAAAAATTTTTAGAAATTTATAAAAATTATATATATGCACACGGTGAGCCAATAAAATTTAAAATCGGTCCAGTAGTTTGGGCGTCCATCGCGAACCAACATCGTGACACGAGATTTATATATATATAGATATATATATAAAAAAAATCTAACCACGTATTTCACAACAAAGAAAGCAACTGTCGAACTATATTCAGTTAAACTAATTTTTTAAAAATATGCTTTTTTTGCTATATTTTTTGCCATCTGCCATTTATACTTCATATTCGAAGTAAAATTCAGTTAAATTACGAGGTTGAGCAACAAAATTAAAAATTATCTAAACGTTACAAAGGTTTCGGAACTTTTTGGCAAATACCTTAAAAAAAAGTCTTGTTGTTAAACATTACGATCAAAAACCATTATTAACACCTACAACATTAATCTCATTTTGGTAAATATTTCTTTTTAATTTATCACATTCTCAATTTAGTAAGATTTATTATTTTTGTAATACAATAGTTACAAATAGCGTAAATATAATTTTTTTGACATATTTTATTGACACATTGTTTACAAAGATACCTTTGTATGGAAGTTTTTTTAAAAGTATACTCATCACTTTTGAAATTTATCTCTTTTAAAATTGCTTTTATAGAGTTATTTACACTTTATTCACCATTTTCCATTGTTATACATTTGCCGATGTAGAAGTTCAGGTGGTCTACATGTATTCTATTTTAGATGTTATGTGAAAGACTTTTTTCTAAGATACGTCAAAAAGCTCAGAAACCTTTGAAACGTAAATATATGAAAATATTTTTATTTTCGATTTTTTTGCTGTTACTATGACTTACCTCAAAAATAATATTTACTGAGTTTTACTTGTTCATATTTAAGCCTTGTTCTATCGTGTAACAATGTTCTGAATATAAAACTATAACACCACTACGACCTTCTATTTATTAAACAAGATGAAGTACCTAAAGTGTTAATGAAGTAATTTCGTATAGAAACATTAGTTTTTCTCAACACAATTTCGAAATTAAGTATGGTTGAATAAACACACGTGTCCGCCTACATTGCTCCTCCTGGCTAAGTGGCACTCCAGATGATCCTCAGAATTCGATGATTCTCAAGGAGCAAGAATTCTCTTTGAAGGAGACATTGTATTGCACATTAACCCACTGTATCGAATAGAAGTGTTTCGTCGTAGTTTTCTATTTTTACGTTGTTTTACACCGTCGTACTGTAGCTTTAAATGGTACTGGGAAAATGAAAAGCACATATTAGCTGTAATAAAGTTAATGCACTTGCCGAGGTAATGTTAGTTTTGTAAATGAAGTTAGCATTTATGGCATGATTGAATTTTTATTTTGTGTTTTGTAGGATGTTAAAGCTTGTTGAGTATCTTAGTAATTTGGTATATGGCTGCAAAAGGTAATAAAGAGACTTCTAAAGAGTACAGTTCTGATAAATTGAATGAAATAACTGATTTTTGTGAAGTATTTTTACTATGACAACCAAACTGACTGCATCACAGCTCAATACACCTATCTAATCAAATTTATTGAACTATGTTTATAGTTCAATCATTATAGCAAGTTCACTGCGAAATTTGAGATATCCAGCTGTAAGTCTATAAATACTTGTATATTGACACCTAAAAGTTGTCTCAAAACCTACATATTTTGCCTTACCATATGCAGGTTTTGAGTCAACTTTTAGGTCTCAATAAACAAGTATTTACAGACTTTCGGATGGGTATTTTGAATTCCGAGATCCATAACTAATTTAAGCTTAAATGACTAGACTATTAGTAAAATTTCCAGTTAATTCCAAACAATAGAAATATATTTTTTGTAAAAATTTGCAGTCTGTCCTTTTTGTACTCCGTAAATTTACAGAGGTTTTACGAAATAATAGCTCCATTATTTAACCAATGCAAAATATGAATTTTATGAGCACATTTTCTTACAAAGATCACGCCGTATATAATTTTGGTTTGGTACTTTTTTCAAATATCAATCAGAAGAGTTGAAATAACTATTAATTTGAATTTTTTCTTATAAAAATGCATTTTGTATTTCATTTTACTTTTATATTATTTTTATTTTGTTAGTGATTACGCCATCTATCGGTATCAGGAGCTTTTATTGTAATTTTTAACGAAACTAGTTTTTTAGTAGTTAGTTCTTCTGTTTGTGAGCACAGTTGTTTATTTTTTCATATCTGACCATGGTTTTTAATATATTGTTTTATAAAATATATTGATATTTTTACGTTAGATTCAACAGTTTGTTTTGTTTTATATAATTTCTAAAATAACTTCAATGTGGTTTTTGGATTACCAAAACATTAACACTGGCGAGGTATAAACAACAAGAAAAAAGTAAATAAAAGTATAAAACATGCTAAATAAAGCAATTCCACAAAAAAAATTAATTAATAATTATTCCAACTTTGATGATGCATTCTTTTAACATAGTTCCATACGAAAGTTGTATCCTGTGGGGTCTTTATAAAAAATGCACACATAAAATAAGTATTTTAAACAAAATTGTATTCATTTTATTTGTAATAATTGTATTTCGGAAGACAATGAGTCTATTTATAATAAATTAAACAATAATAACTATCAAAGCAAATATTTATGAAGTAGTTACAATTATTATTTTTTTTAGTTTAACTTCTCGTATGGTAAGTTATAGTAATCGCCAAAAAATCGAAAATGAAATTTTTTATATAAATTTACGTTTCAGAGGTTTCTGATCATTTTGGCATACCTTAGAAAAAATTGATGTATATGTGTGTGTGTATGCGGATACAATTTTTTATCGACGATTTTGGGAACACCGATCAACCGATTTGAATTCGAATTCAAAAATTTAAAATTTCTCATAAATCTATTTTTTTTTCAAAGATATAAAAAAAATCTTATTAAAAAAATAATTTTTGGTACGGGAAGTTCCAGCAATTTTCCTTAAGACACGAAGCCATACACCATTAGTTATGTTTAAAAGTACATGCATGCTTAGAATATGATTTTTAACTTGGTTGTTCAACTTAACAATTAAACAGCATCGTATTATTGACAATTGTAGCTATTATTCTATACAATCTTTTTCAATCAAAAAACAAAATGATGGATCTTTTAGCCTTTGCTTTCATTTTTGTCCCGCCTGTAAGGTAAAAGGGCAAGGTGACAAATTTCAACGAAAATGAATTTTGCAGAGAATTTTACTGAACATCAGATAGTTGTTTGTTGAACATGTATTATTTGTTGTGATATGTATAATTGGATTTGTTTTCACGATATAATTGTTCAAAGTAAAATTTGACCTTTGTTTCCCGCCTTACCCTACCTAATAATAAAATATTCAATTTAAAATATTATATTTTTAATATTGTAAATATTCTGTTTAGACACTACGGTGTACTGAGCAATGTGGCGTAAGTCGTAATTTAGATAATAAAATGTGCTCTCGCTGTTTTATTTTTGTTTAAAATGAACAAAAACATTTAGACCATTATAAAATGTAAGGATGTCAAGATTCTGAAATAATATTTCATAGTACTACACTTCAAACCCTAAATCCGTCTATAAAACACGCATAAAACGTGACAAAATACAGTCAGTCATCTTCCGTAAAACACGAACAGTGCTATCACTTTTGGCAAGATTTATTTTTATTCTCGTGTTCCCTCGTATCTTAATGTTTTCATGCCTACATAATACTAAGTCCATTCAGCAATGTATATAAACCGGAGATTTCGTGTAGGGTGCCGGATTACACAGAATAAATCGAAATAGCAAAAGATGCTGATGCATCACTTGTTGAATTCCAGCAACTCGTTGTTCATTGTACTCGAATTCAGTTCCGAATGCCATTTATTTTTGGCCAATGACATAAGTTAAACATCTGGTCGGCGAATATAGATGCCAACGAGATGTGGATAAATGCCAAAAATACTAGTTGAATGTGCTTTGGGGTGAATTTATTTTTGACATAAAAATAAGACATCGTTGATCCCAAATATTATACTTACGTTTATAAAGAAACATGTAGATAACGAAATGTGGCATATTGTGTCTTCACATGCGATGAAATCTTGTAGACATGTAAAATTAGATTTATTTATAGCCCCTTGTTTCTGAATAATTTTATCATTTTGGCTCACTACAAATACAATTTATAAACATGCGGTTATAAAATTTGGGTGTACATATATTTAGATTTGAGTAAATAGAATGGATTATTTGTTTCTTTTTTGCACTTTGAATTTTGCACTTGTACAATCTATCTTATGTATGGTATAAATATAATTTTACATAGGGCAGTTAGGAGCTTGTCGTAACAGTTTTTGTTCAATTATTACGTCATAAGATCCACTTATTACCACGAAATAAAGCTAGATAAATGCTTTAACTATTCCTCTGCCAAATTAAATAAATATTATTCCATAACTGTTTTTTATTATTTCACAATTAATCATTTTTTAGAAAAAGTGCGGTGTTACAACTCACCCCGTGTTTGGGGCATATACCGGGTCAAGTAGTAACGACAAAAGACGACAATAATATCCCCAATAATTTATTTTTTACTAATTTTTAAGAAAATTGACTTGTTTCTAAGTAATTTGTTTTCAAAAATCGAACCAAAAAATATTTTAACATTGTGATAAAAAAAAACGCCTGTTACTTTTTACCCCTGTTACACAATGCTTCCAGCTTCCCTATCTTGACATTTTAGAGAAATCTGACCGATTAGGCGTTTATTAGGAAAAATTACATATATGTACTATGTTTTTAAAAGTATGTGCAAAAAATTGTCATATTCAAGACAGAAGATTCATATCTTTTAAGTTATGTAATTATTATTCATATATCTTATATATAAAATTCTTCTGTAATGAAGTATGAAAGGTTAATCATCCTAAACGATTATTCGGATTTTCATAAATCTGTCTGAAGTTTAAGCGAATTTTCTAGAATTTTTTGAGTCATAGAAATATAGTTAGATTGCAGAAATAAATGTAAAAAATTACAAAAAAATGCTTATCATTGTTTGTCATTGAAAATATTTGATGCATAGTTTGACATTAAAAACAAATGAAGATTGTCATCTGCCAAACATTTCAATGTTATTTAAATTCAATTTACTAATTGAATTAAGTTAAAAAAAATCAGTTTTGAAAGCGTTAAATGATTGAATTAATATTGAAAATGATGAATTAATAGTTATTCTGCTGATGAATATTTCTGATTACATGCCAGATCGAAGCTATCTTTGTAAAAGTGTCCTCGTAAAGCTTATATTTTGTATTGGTTGAATAATGTAGCTATTATTTTGTAAATTCCTCCAACTTTCAAAATAAGACATTGGATCTTTTTGTTCCCTGGTTGTCTCTTTATACACATCTTATGTGATAAAAAAGTACAGATGAAAAATGTTAGAAAATAAGTAAAAACATATTTCTATTATATAATTAGTAATTAACTGGGAATTTTACTAAATAAAGGTAGATAGTTGTTTGTTTGATATGTGTTATGTGTTGGAATATATTTAATTTGGTTTAGACCAAAAATTATTTAAAGTCAAATTGAACCTTTGTGCTAGCCTAATATGCTCGCTAGTTAAAATTTTTCTCTTACAATTAGTTATTGAAATCACTATAAAATTGAATCTTTTCATTGGCATATTACTTTGTTCACGCCATATCTATCATATTATTTTTATTCATTGTCATTTTCGTTCGGATCAGTTATACTTAAAACAAACAGCTTTTATCTTATGATATGTTTACTATCCCACTAAATGTAATTTACCATAAATTATCTCATGTCGTCAACAAATACCTTTTAATATTCTATTTTCTGCTAATTAATGTTTCAAATTGAACCGTTTTTTCATATTGGAGTGCTTTTATATGAGAGTGATTCTAAAGTTTTATTTCTTTCAAGCTTACATTTTATATGTTATAGCATATAGCCTATGAAAAACCCTGCGCATCTTGCTGCAGTAACGTAAAAGATGTGAAAAATTCAAAGAAAAGCATGGACGACTGAATATCCTTTATAGATTTTATTGCTCCTTTCTTACGCTTTGAGAAATATTTTGACATCGGTGTACATTGATAGGGTTGAGAATGTAAGTTTCGGCAAGGTCGTCACATTATTGTAGACGCAAAATTTTAAAAATATTTTAAAGGATATTTACACACTATATCAAAGATTCAAGGAATTCATTCCTAATAAGTCTTTATTAGGTCTACTGTACCTAGTAGCAAATTTAAGTTAAGTAAAAATAAATACATCATAGAATAATGTTTATTAGTAATGTGGTAACACTCGTGATGCACACATTTATTAGTGTTGACCATTATACACATTTATATAATGATAAATTATAAATTATATATTTATGATAGCATTAAAAATATGTATAATATTTAAAAACAATAATGTAATTAAAGTCATACAATGTAATTGTCATTGTAATGAGCATTCAGAAACAAACCTTCATTAGAGAAATAAAGTAATTGCTGATTAATAAATTCTATGATATTCGTTCACACAGTGGATTATATTAAACAAAGCCTAAACAAATATTGTTTTCGTAACTTCACTCATCATGTAATAATTGTGTTTGAAGAACTTTATGTAATTAAAATTAACATACATTCATTTACTGTTTGTATTTTTTTACTTTTTCGCTGGTGATATAATCTCATTCTTTGAACAGCTGTAATATCTGTCTTGCCTAAAAATTGAAGCCATACTATTATATTTGTTTTATTTATCAAGCCCTGCAAATAGCATGATTTATGAATCATTTTTTTTTAATATGAACGTTAATGCAATGATTTATCATCAATATTACGAGGTAATAAATTAACCTTATTATTAACGTCAACAGGCACATTTATAGTTTGGCCAAATATTCCAAATTGTCCATTTGCATGTCGCAATCGTCTAATTTGCATGAAACACAACCTAGGTAAAATTAACCTTTCAGATACAGTATCTAGTTTAGGTAGATAATTTGGTTGTGGAAATACAAACCCGTTAAATTTACAAAAAGTGAGAATTTTACCCGAAACTCAATATTCAATATACAATATTCAGAAAACCATTATTAAGAATTTGTTTTTGAGCTTCATTTAATATTTTTGAGTCACTTTGAAACCAAAGTTGATCGCACACAAAACATACATAGCCAAAGCTATCATTTGTAAATTAATTTTCGTGCATTATTAAACAAATGGAAGTCTTCATATAGAAGTTCAAATACTTGAACATTAAATGTAGATTTAAATATGAACCAGAATGTGATATGCATAATGCATATGTTATATGGTATTGCTTATCTCAAATAATATTTATCTCATAGCTAAACAATATTTGTTTGAGTTGCTCTATATTCCTATTTTGCTATTAAAAAAAATATTTACTGCGTTTTAGAACCGTTTATATTGGATTTTTTAATTATGATAAATATAATACCTTCGATTAAAGTTATGCATTTTTAATGTGTATATTAAAAATTATTTAAAAATCACGAGTTGCTGGATTAGTTTTATCAGCAAGATTTCTTTAATTATATAGATATTTGCTTAGAATTATTTTGAGTTTAAATGCACAATGTGTTGACAACCTTAACAAGTTTATTCAACACGTTTATTTAACAAGGAATTCAAATTAATGAAATCGGAAGTGTTAATTTCAAATTTGAAAGACTTAAATCGGCCTATGCTGAAATTTTTTACTGGTATCAGTTTAATGAAGTACGTTTATGAATGTTTTCCATTAAATACAAATAAATCAATGTTAAATACAACGCTTCAAAAATGTTACTCAAATTGATACCAAGTGAGTTTAACCAATACACCAATGAACAGTTTCATCGCTTTTTTCTGGCACCCAAGGGCTCAATGAAGTACATTCATCACTTTTTGATTCTGTTTTCAATTTTAGATTAATATTTTAATTATTATGTTCGACTTGGCAGTAAAACTAAAAATAAGTTGAAACCAAACTGAATTTTCTTTAATAGGTACGACTAATACTAGAACTAGCCCATTTATAAAAAAAATGTTAAAACACCTACTTTCATAAAAAAAAATTCACTTTAGCCAACTAAATATAGATTCAGTAAACTTCAAATATTTTACATCTAAGATCAATTGATAAACTGCCTTTTTTACAAATTTTCAGTGTTTTTTGCATAAATTTTTAACTTTCCGCAGGGTAAGTTATAGTAATCGCAATAAAATAATAATTCGCAATGAAATTTTTTATATATCTTTACGTTTTAGAGGTTTCTGAACATTTTGACATACCTTAGAAAAAATGGATGTATGAGTGTGTGCGGATACAAATTTTCGTCTACGATTTTGGGAACACCGTTCGACCGATTTTGATTATTCAAAAAACATTCGATTGCTGTGAATAAGGAGACGTGTTGATTAGTTTTTAGCAAAGGCAGATCTAGCCGTTTCGAAGATACGAGGCAAAAAGTGCCAAAAACGGTAACTCAGTTTTTAAGAGAACGGAGCGTCTGATTTTAATATTTCGAAAAACATTTTACTTGTATTGACAAGATGAAGCACTGGTTAAATTTTTGGGAAGGCAGCTTTAGCTGTTTCAGAGGTCTAGTAAAAAAAGTAAAAAAAGTACCATTTGTGGTCAAAAATGATCATCAGACTCATGCACATCAAATTATCAGATATTTTATGGAGATATTAATGATGTGTATCAATTTTGTTTACATTTCTATGGGTTTTGTAGATTCGTTTGTCCGTTAGACGGCGACGCGGCTCTTACGCGCTTCGATATTGCGTCCCTATGCAGCGGGATTGCTTTGAAAAAAGTTCAAAATGTTCAAACTAAAAAAAAACATTTTTGCCCAAAAAAGTAATTTTTTTCAAAAATTTAAAATTTCCCAAAAATATAATTTTCTCAATGTTTTTTTTAATTTAATTTTTGGTACGGGAATTTCCAGCAATTTGCCTTAAGCCACGATGCCATACACCCACACACTAGTTACAAATTTTCAATGTTTTTTTGCATAAATTTTCCGTAACCATTTTTGCTGATTTTATCTTTAACATTTTCTTACATCATCATACAAACTATAGCTTCTGAGACACGAACTTCAAGAAGACTGAAGAAGCTGCCCGAAGATAATATGGATGAACCTTACAACTACCACAACCTTATATGAACAGAATAGTAGAATCACTTCTTGAAGAGATTCTCTAAATATGATTGTAATATTTATCCGATAAATTTATATGTGTGTTTGAAAGTGTGTGTGTATGTGTGTGAGTGAATGGCATAAGCTAAATAGCTAATACAATTGACATGTATTCTGATTGCTATTGAAAATAAAATTAAAAAAAAAACATTTTCATAAAAGTAACAGGTTGCATTAATTATAAAATTAATATTTTAGTATGCATGCCAGTGAATGCAAATAAATGTTAATTAAAAGTATATGTTATTTTTGGTAAAAACAAACATTTACATTTAGACCGCAAAAGAAGTTAGAAAGTTATAGCACTAATAACTCTTAACACATAAAAAACTGATAGTTTGCTTTAACTGATTCATGCCCGAGTTGGCGTAGCACATTCAACGCGAAAATTTCCGTCGCCACTTTCCTATTCAAAAAAGTCAGTGGTGCACTCGGTTGCATCATTTATGCGGTTCGGATTTACGACATTGACATCGCCAGAATGGGGATCTTCCCGTAAAGAGGTAGGAAAGCTTTCGCTCCGGCCGCATTGTGCGGTTGACTCAATGCCAGCATGCATTAGCCGCAACCGCACGTTTCGTTCGCGCGGATGTGCCGGAGAATTGGCCCAAGCCATTCCATGTCGAAAGTAATAAAAAATATGACAACGTTTCCTGTCACATAAACGTATGAGATTTCGAAAAAGCATTTTAAGCATTTGTCGTGCAACGGAAGGTGGAGGGTTTAAAAGCGCAATTGTTGCACTGTCGGTACTTTTTGTGCACTTTTGAACCTTTTTGCTATCACAATATATAATTTTGATATACAATGTAGAATAATGTATCTATTAGAATTTAATCAAATAAAGTTAGAGGAATTTGTTATATGTCTTATTGCAGCTTAAGCTTATAACTTATAAGTTTATAATAGCATTAAATATATGTACAATATTTAAAAACAATAATGCAAATAAATTCATACTTCAAATATGGCATGATCGGTTTGTCATTGCAATTAGCATTTAGAAATAAATCATCATTAGAGAAATCAAGTAATTGCTGATTAATAAATTCTCTAATATCTGTTCACACAGTGGATTATGTTAAACAACGCCTAAACAAATATTGTTTTTGCAACTTCACTCATTATGTAATTGTGATTAAAATTAACATACATTAATTGACTTTACAACATTTATTAATTGATTTTTTTTTACTTTTTTGCTGACGATATAATCTCATTTTTTGAACAGCTGTAATATCTGTCTTGCCTATAAAATATTTTTCATTTTAATAACATCAAAGATCTCTAGAAACTACGAATAATATAGAAATAATTTCTAGTCAATAAACATACGTTTAGTACACAAATGTTTAATTTGTTTTATTATTTTCAAGGAACAGGGTAAAATGTTCTTCTGATTCAGACATTTTTCATTAAATCAAGATTTGTGCTACAATGTAACTTTAAAATGTTTATTTATCTATGCCGATTTCCTTGTTGGTATCGGTACGCATACAACGTTAATGCCGGTACGCATTCAACGACAGATCTGTATTCACATACACGACGACTAATTACAATCGATCCGTATAGAAATGATATCATCGAGACCGAATGACGAATCATTGGCACTCGACCCTTCCGTAACGCACTTCCGTTGCATTTATACGGATTTACGCCCAAGTCGCGCCGAAAGAAGTTTTATTTCAAAAAATGATATTTGGGAGTCTAAAATGAACATCAGACATATATACATCAAATTATCAGATATTTTTAACATTAGTATTAATTTTGTTACAACTTTCTGGGGTTCAGTACCAAGATTATTAATATTTAAGTTTTACTTATACGGTTGAACCAAATTTCAAAATTATTATTCAATTTTCAAAAATATAAGTTGTATACTTCAAATATAAATTTTAAATTTACAATTCTGTTTTAAAATGTATATATTTCATATGCGTTATTGCAATCAGAAGAAAAATATCCTTAGATGGATTCATTCGGCATCTCTTCCTAATGTAAACATTTTTAAGTGTTTTGAGCGATGAGAACGTCACTGTATATTATATAAACGAACTAGCAAACCCGACGAACTCCGTTTCGCCACCAAATGGTTTCGTGAGAAAGATGAATAAATTTTTTGCTTGTTTTATATTTTAAATAGAAAAATTTGATTTTATTATACAACAGTAACGAATTTATTTTGATTACAAAAATGAAGTGTTTTTTAGTTGAACTTCTCTAAGTAAATGAAAGTGAATCCGCAAATTATTCGTTTCATAGAAGTGATCTTTGGTAAACCACATTTTTTGTTTTTTGGTCTGACGTTAACACAAACAAAGCGGATGGTTTTCCAACTTGTGAACAGGCAACGTTTAACTGCCCATGTGAAAAACAATGATTTTCTAAATAATCTATTAGAAATTTATCCCGCAAACACTAAGCGATTGGCTTTGCGACTTGTTATTGCAAACGCAAGGCGAACTGGATATTGCAATCGTTTGAAGTCAAACGGAAGACCAGTCAGAATCATTGGTATGTCACCAAATCGCCAGCAATTTTTGATTGAATGGTGAAATTCAGAGCGTGTACATCATTATTCTTTGCGGCAAGAATTGCTCGTTGACTTAACCAAGCATAATTCTGATAATTCTCACTAATGTCATTACACGAATTTTTAATTACGTGTGAGGTGCGTGAAGTTCCAGCAGCTTGCATTAAGGCACGATGCCATGCACAACTATTTTTTTCAGCTATAAACCTTGCTGAGCCCAAGACCTTTTCAACGAATGCAAAATTGTCGAAATCGGTTCGTGCGTTCTGGAGTTATTTCGTCAGGAAGGAAAACCCGACTTTTTTTATATATATAGAAGATAATCTATTTGAAATTATTTAAAACAGTTATTGATTATTTTTATTACTCGAATTTTTAATTACGGTGCGTGAAGTTTCAGTAGCTTGCATTAAGGCACGATGCCATGCACCACTAATTTTCTTAGCTATAAACCTTGCGGAGCCCGAGACCTTTCCAACGAATGCAAAATTGTCGAAATCGGTTCGTGCGTTCTGGAGTTATTTTGTCAGGAAGGAAAACCCGACTTTTTTTATATATATAGAAGATAATCTATTTGAAATTATTTAAAACAGTTATTATTTTTATTACTCGAATTTTTAATTACGGTGCGTGAAGTTTCAGTAGCTTGCATTAAGGCACGATGCCATGCACAACTAATTTTCTTAGCTATAAACCTTGCTGAGCCCGAGACCTTTTCAATGAATGCATAATTGTCGAAATCGGTTCGTGCGTTCTGGAGTTATTTCGTCAGGAAGGAAAACCCGAATTATTTTTATATATATAGAAGATATAATATACAAATGTGGGAATCAGTTGGCTTTGAATTTTGATAAAACAAAAGGTCATGACATTTCTATAGTTTTATAATGAATAAATTTCAATATATTTTTATACAGATGGAAATTATCTTTCATAAAATTATAATTTTAAGTATCTCTTTGTAAATGTTAAAAACAATTGTTATTAATCATTGATCAATATATATTATTAATTTTTTTAACTCGGCTGTTTAATTCTGGTGTCTTGCACCACTAGTTTGTTTAATTATAAAACTGAGTTAATTTTAAATGATTGCTTTGAGAATTTTATTTTACTCGATACAACATTTAGTGTATACTGGGCATTGCTTTTGTAAAGCAAGTGGTGTAGTGCGGTGCACAATGGCCCACTTTGACTTTAAAAAATAATATTGTGAAAACAAAACCAATTACATTACAACAAATAACGAAAATCATATAAACAAGTATCTGACTATATTCAGTAAAACTACCAGCTGATTCAACATTCTATAAATTTGTTATTTTCTGATTTTCAAAAAAAAATTACCTTTCACTTTTTTATTTACCCAACAACAAAAGAATTCCATTTGTTGACAAAATTGAACATTTTAGATTGCCCTTGTTTTTTAGACCTTGACATAACATCATATAATCGTGTGCGATGAAAATGTCTCCGAAACGTTCAGAGTATAATTATATTTGAACTTTAAATATATTAACTACATTTTTGTTTAATATATTCTAACCTAACATAGATTTAATTCGCTTTAAATATTTTCTGTTTTCAATAAATCAATACCAAAATTTTGTCATATTTACACACAATTTTTTAAAGTAATATCCTATATAAACAAATGCGTCTTAAAAGTCTGCAAAACACTCGAGTGAGTCTTAATTATAAATGTCGTATTAAATTGCTTTATAATATATATTATCTGTGGTAAAAGTTGAGTACTTGAGGATGCTCCCAGAAATTCTGCCTACAAAAACTGTGCTGAGCTTCGAACTTGCGGCAAAAGCACGCGTGTATCGTTGCATAGCGAGACTTGAAATCCGAACAAGTTAATGAAAACTTGCAAAAGCTCTTTTGGCGAAACGTTAGCTCTATTAACGAATAGATTTATTGAAAAGTTATATGCAGCTCTCTAGGTCGTACTTTAATTAAGTACACACAGGTCTCGTTACGTTATTACTTTGATGTTTTCTCTTACAAGTATAAATGTTAGTTCGCGAGTGAAAATACACACGACCTATTTACGAATATTTCGAAAGCAGTAATACGGGCAAAATGAAAGGACAAGGGTACAGTGGTATATCGTTCGGTATTTGTGGTCTGTTTTATTTCAAGTCCGCAAGGCTTACGGTGACCGACCGAATGTTTCCACAAAGTCTCTTTGAATTTCCCAAGAGCCGTTCGTGCACAATACGGATCGTGCTGATGTACACAAAATACTATGGCTTTTTATAGAGATATTATATGTGGTGTTATGCGTAAAAATTTAATCCCTATCATCACATAGTCGTACTCCATACTGTTTTACTAAATTAAAATTTTGCCTTTGATTTTTTAGTTTTGATGTGCATATGTATCCAAGGTATTCTAGGCCGAATCATATAAAATATTCTAGTAAGTACAAAAAAATGAGTGAAGGGCAGGTTTATTATAAAAATAAATGAAACATCAACAAACAACAGTTTACAAACGCCTGTTGTTTTTTTGAAAACATCACAAAACAGGCAAATTGTGAAAACTGTTGTATATAATTGAGATTTAGCTATTTGGTTAAAATTTCCAACTGATTATTTCAAGAATAAGTTCGCTTTTACAGAAAATCAATCAATGCAATTTAAATTTAACTTTTAAACAAATTTTATCAATAATTAAATATTCAAAATAATTTCACTATAATATTTTAATAAATTTGTTTGGGGTCTAAAATGTTGCTCAAAGTGGTCTACATGGACACTCAGAAGCCCTTGTCAGCTTTCCGGGAATCCGTATCAATAAGTGAAAATCTGGGGTCTAAGGTATGAAAATGGGGGTACATGATAGGGGACCACAATAAACCATGTTTGTATCTATTCACTGTATCTATAACAAAAATTCCATGTACAAATTTTAAAATATAACTAAAAACTAGTGGCGCATGACATCGTACCTTGAGGCAAATTGCTGGAACTTCCGGCACCGTAATTAAATATTTGAGGAATATCAAATGTTTTCAAATAGATTATTATTAATACTGTAAGTTTCATTATTCTTATTTAATAGAAAAAATATTAGAGCTTATTTTGGACGACGGCATTTATATATGTTTTTATGAGAAACAAAAATAAAGTTTTTATGACAAAACTTAATAAAGCAGTGTTAGAATGAAGGATCATATTTCTAATAATTATATAAACTGAATCGCAAAGATGAAATTATTTATTTAAAGTATATAAGTGAGCTTTAGAATTTTATCTGGAATTAAAATTAAAATCTCAATCATTCTCAAAATCCAAAAAATAACATCTAAAATTTTGAAAAAAATGTGCTTTTCTCAAAGACTAACTAATCGTTTCTTTATGCGTCGACGTTAATAATGAATCTAACTAAAAAATCATGACAATTAATAAATTCAACGCACGTACTGTATGGTACAATAAAGTACAATACTATGAAAATACATAACAAAAAAATTTATAACTAGGCATCGTGCCTTAAGGCATATTGCTGAAACTTCCCGTATCGTAATGAAATATTTGAGGAATATTGAATGTTTTCAAATAGATTAATATAAATGCTGCTATTTTCATTAATTTTTTTATCTTTAAATAAAATAGCTTATGTATTGACAAAAATATTTTTTGTGAATTAAAAAAAAAAGAACAAAAGTATTGAAAAAATAATCTTTTGCCAAAAGATCATAATTCCAATCGTACGCTTAATTCTCTCAGAAACTGTTATTTTTATCTTTGCCAAAGACTAATCGCCACTTCTTCTTAGCATTACAATTGTAATGTTTTTTGGATCATTTAAATCGGATACTCCGTACTCTCAAAAACTCTATTTGTATTTTCTGCACTCTTTGCTCCTTATCTCCGTAACGGCTAGACCTGCCATTGCCAAAAACTAATCAGCACATGTTCCTATCAATAGGAATCGAATGCTTTTTGAACCATTCAACTCGGTTAATCCGTGCGCCCGAAAACGTCGACAAAATAATGCGGACATACAAAACACATACACACACATCCATTTTTTGTGAGGTTTGCCAAAGTGTTCAGAAACCTTCAAAACGTCGAGAAATGCAAAAATTTTCATTTTCGATTTTCGGGCCATTACTAAACTACCCTACGGGAAGTTAAAAATATTCCAAAGTTTTGAAATATTTTTTTTTTGCTTTTTCCAAAAACTAATCGTTTCTTTACATGGTCACCACAAACAAAATGTTTTCTAAATAATTTAAATTATATGCTCCGTTCAATCTGATAAAAACGAACCATAAATATATTGTCGATCTGTTAAAAATGGTTTCATAATAAAAGTTAATCAAAGATTTAAAAAAAGAAATTTAAGACTACATACTTTGCATGCACCGGCGTTAATGTTAAAAGAACAAAAATATTGAAAAAAAATTCTTTTGCCAAATAATCATCATTCAAATTGGATACTTAATTCTCTCAAAAACTGCCATCGTCTGTACACTTAACTCCTTATCTTCGAAACGAGTGGACTTGCCTTTGCCAAAACCTAATCACTTCTCCTCAGCATTTCAATTGTAATTTTTTTTTCGATCATTCAATTCGGATTCTTCGTTTTTTCTAAAACTCAATGTCTATTTTCTGAATTCTTCGCTCTGTATCTCCGAAACTGGTAGACCTGCCTTTGCCAAAAACTAATCAGCACATCTCCTTATAAACAGAAATCGAATGTTTGTTGAACTATTCAAATCGGTTGATCCGTGCGCCCGAAAACGTGGACGAAAAATTGTTTACATTCATACATACACACACAACCATTTTTCCTAAGGTGCGCCAAAATATTCAGACAGCTTCAAAACGTCGAGAAATACAAAAATTTTCATTTTCGATTTTCGGGTCATTACTATTCTACCCTACGGGAAGTTAAAAATATTCCAAAGTTTTGAAATAAATTTTTTTTGCTTTTTCCAAAATCGTTTTTTATACGGTCAACACAAACAAAATGTTTTCTAAATCATTCAAATCAGATGTTTTGTTCAATCTGATAAAAACAAATCATTAAAATATCATCGATCTATTAAAATAAAAGTGTTTTCATAATAAAATTAATCAAAGTTTTCTATAAAAGACTACACAAATAAATCTAAACAATTAACAAATTTAACATACATATTAAAAAATCCATACTGAAACTAATAACATAACAAAAAATTGTATTAATGAATGCTAAAAGAAAGGTGTGCTTTTCACAACAAAAATGTATAGTTTGATATAATCCTTTTTGTGTTCCACACTGTGAGATTCAATTAAGCGTTGTGCTTCACTATGAGGTTAAAATACATTAACTTTTGGATACGAATATTATAATGTGTTATATACAAACAAAAGTGAACGAAAATATATACTTGATCATGGGGAACAATTGTCAAATTTCATTTCATTCTTCTCAAACAAATAGAGCTTGCATTTTGACTCAATTTTTCTTAGTCTTTTTTATTTTGAATATAAATTCAACTTCATCCTTATTGCCAAACATCTAATCATTCCTTATTTATTTACAGGATCGTCTCGTGACTCAGAACGTGTCGACGGGCGTCATACTGAGCACCCGCTCCTTGGTCCTCCAGAGGGTGTTGCGTCACGACGCCGGCGAATACAGTTGTCTCGCAGCGAACGAAAGAGGAGAAACTGCAAGTCAACCTGTGCCACTTCGAGTGCAATGTGAGTTTAGAACGAAAAATACTTCCTAGAGTTACCATTTAATACCAATTTCTTTATGTTTATGTTTGAAACTTTTTACCAAACTATAAACTATAAAGTATGAACTATTGCACCTTTGTGCATCGCCTTACCCTACAAACAAACCAGCTGAATTTGTATCAGTTTCAATATAATATTCTATCTAGTAGTTTATCAATAAATACATTTTTATTGATAAATTCAATTAAATTCGATTGAATTTTTTATTAATTCAGTATATTAGTTTGAGTATTAGTTTGTATTTGATAGAGAAGCTTCTCAGTTAGGTTTTCAGTCGATTGTATCGAAATATTTGAAACTTTATATTTCAAAATTTATAGTGATTATGATTCAAGAATTTACCGAAATAATTGTGACTCATATTCATAGCTCCTGTTTATACTGTTTATATAAATTTTACAACTAGGGCTAATTGAAGTCGTAGGTAGACGAACAGAATATTTTTTTGGAATATTATTCTTACTCATTCGTTTGTAGCGCGTTGTTCCGTAATCATAAAGACAATATGATGACGAGCAGTATGCATTTTCACTTGAAAATATAGATCCACGATATGTTCACAAGTAAATATTAAATTAAATAATTAGCTAATATTTTACAATGAAATGATGAAATACAGATAGGTTAACCGTTAACAGTTGATTTACCAAAAATTAAATACATCGAAAAAAAAGAGGCTGGTGCAGCTCGGCAGCTCATTACATGGACGTTTATTTACTAGCAAAAATGAGACACAAAATATATTTTTTTAACTTCCCATAGGGTTAGTTATATTAATCGTCCAAAAATCGAAATTGAAAATTTTCACATTTCTTCACATGCATGGATCAACCGATTTGAATGGTTCAAAAAACATTCGATTTCTATTGATAGGGAGATGTGCTGAATAGTTTTTGGCAGAGGCAGGTCCGGCCGTTTCGGAGATACGGAACAAATAATGCAGAAAATAGAAATCGAGTTTTTGAGAGATCGGAGCATCGGATTTGAATGATCCAAAAAATATTCAATTCGTAATGACGGGGAGAAGTTGTTACTAGTTTTTGACAAAGACAGGTTCAGCCGTTTTGGAGATACAGAGCTAAATGTGCAAAAATTTGCAGTTTTTTAATGTTTGTTTGAAAAATTATTTTAACAAAACAATTGCTTTTGGAAAAAAAATTGTTTCAATTTTTTTTGTTTTAATTTTTTTTTTTTTCAAAAAATATTTTTTTTGTCTATCGAAAATAATTCAGATTTTAATTGCAATTTTGACTTAAGTTCTAATATACTTTAAACAAATATTTTCAACTTTGCAATTTAGTTTATATAATTCTTCTAAATATTAGACAATGTTACAGTATTTATTTATAATAATCTATTTGAAAATTTTCTTATTATAATTTGTAACTATTTACAACTGAAACTAACACTAACAAATAGAAACTTTATTAAATATTTTTGTTTATTTGTATCTGGATTAGGACAAACTCAAAATTGTTTAAAATCATATCTATTTTAAACTATGCAAATAATTGCATATTACAGCTAGTTTATGAGTCTATGCATTATGAAGTCTAGTGAAATCAAATTCGATATTTTAAATATTTTACCAAGTTTCATCACTACATTTTCTTCATCTTGTGTAGTATGCTGTCCTATCCTTTTTGTATAAAATCACTATTCAGACAAAACTTATAACAAAGCAAAAAGTTTTTCAAGTTTCACTGATGACAAAGTCGAAATAGAACTTGAATTATGGCCATAGAAATACTTCTTAAATACAAGTGAATGTGGAGTACAAAATTATTAAAAATAACATTTAACAATATTTAATAGAGTAACTAGGAGTTTATTATGGCAGTTTTTTTTAATAATATTATTTGAGATTTGATGATTAAATCTACGAAATAAGAATTGATAGTTGCAAATTATTCCACTTCCGAATTAAGTGAAAATAATTGTTCTACTGTTGTTTATTATTATACAATTAATCAATTTCTATAAAAAGTGCGGTGCTACGACTTACCTCGTTTTTGAGGCTAGTTGTACCATCTACTGAAGCAAGCAGTAAAGACAATAAAACGACAACCGTAGTATAACTGTCGTTTTTAGTCGTTACTACTTGCTAGGATAAATTATCAGAGATATTATAATAATACCTCTAATAATTTATCCTTTACTCAATTTTTAGGAAAATTTACTTGTTTTTAAGTAATTTTTTTCATATATCAATGCAAGCTGTAAATTAATTAAAAAAAAACATTGTAGAAGCATATTTATCTTGCAATAATTGTTTACCACGAATCATCGCAAACTACAATTAATATCATAAAACGAATAACAGATATAGTCTCTCCTGCCACGTAAGTTACATATGCTCACATCTTAAGAGTTATTTATTCTTCTTCGGCTATTTAATTGAATCTTTATATAATTCTTGTTTCATACAACTAGTCCCAAGGTTTTGTTTCAACTAACCACAGATGTGATTTTTCTACATTGATAACTAATTGCATAATTTAGCGATCACAAAATTATCAAAGTTTAATAAATTTTGAACGAAATAAGATATATAAAATTTAAAATTTGTCGAATAATAATGGAATCAGAAATTTCATTATAGTAAATTTTACACTACCTGTCAAAAATCACGGACCTGCACAGTTCTGTTTCTGTTTATTATCAATTAACCTTATTTGAAACAAATCAATTTAAAACCGCAATGTTTGGTTTTTAGTACAAACAAAGGCTGTATTTTCTAAATGAACAGGAGGAGTTTATAAATATCGAGATGTTTTTGCAACTTGCCCCAAGGAAATATGTCTCTTTATGTAGTAAAGATAACTTTTAACAAAAATGTTATGTAGTGAGAATATATAACTATCTCAGGAGTCTCTCGCGCTAATGATCACCAGTAACGTCAATTCATGCACTCAATATGCGATAGTATCCCCTGAACAGGCGTTCGTTGAGTTAATATTTATCACATAATAAATTTCTCTATGTTTATTATCTAGTTGCCCTTTTGGTGTGCATAACTAGGATCCTCACGGACTATAATGTAATATTCGATAAGGCAAGAGGTCAGAAGCTGACGATCAGATACCGGTCGTTATTTATCGCCCTCACCGTGCCTGTTTGTTGGTTGTAATTCCGTGTCAGGATATCTCTCGTTCACGGTTCAGCTGGCGCTCTCTTGCATTTGCCACCAGGAGGCAGGACTTTAGTATCTTGTAGCTTAGAAGAAATCTCGAAAAATCGCTCAGTATCCTCCAAGGCGTTATGTACCTATGGCGTTATGTACGGAGACAATTTTTGGAAACACTCCTTTTATAACCAAATATCAGATACTTGTTGCATGATTTTAATAAACATTAGATTTTTTAAATATTACGAAGTTCAAAATTTATAAAATATTATTTGTAAAAATTTGGCAATTTCATTTTATTAAAATTTTTATAAGATAGGGTAGAGCGAGGCTTAAAATCCTGCAAGTAGATCCTCAACCACCTTTATAATAAACACAATAAATACAGTTTTAGAAAAAAAATGTGTAACCAACTATTACCTTAAATCAAGCGACTTTGCTATCACGAGATTCATTTTTGTAGTTAGTCTTTTCGGTTTCGTAAACTGTTGTTTGCTTTACTATACATGAATATAATTTCCAAGGTTGCTCTATTTAATAGTTTTATTTTTTATTTTAATTTCATTTTGCAATCTATAAAAATAATTACATTTAGCAGAGAAGGCTGACAAGTTTTATATGATGCATTTTCATTAATTTCCCGTAGGGTAAGTTATAGCAATCGCAAAAAAAGCCAAAATGAAAATTTTTGCATATTTTTACGTTTCAAAGGTTTCTGAACATTTTGGCATACCTCAGAAAAAATGGATGTATGTTTGTGTGTGTATGTATGTATGTTTGGATACAATTTTTCGTTCACAATTTCGGGCGCATGGATTAACCTATTTGAATGATTCAAATAATATTAGATTCCTGGGGAGAAGTGCTGATTAGTTTTTGGCAAAGACAAGTCCAGCCGTTTTGGAGATACGCGGCAAAAAGTGCCAAAAATGGTAATTCAGTTATAAAGGTAACGGAGCGCCCGATTTGAATGATTCAAAAAAAAAATACTTGTATTGACGAAATGAAGAATTGATAAAATTTGTGGGTAGGCAAGTCTAGCGGTTTCAAAAGTACAAAAAATGATCATTAGACATATGCACATCAAATTACCAGATATTTTACTAATGAGAACAAATGTAGTTACAACTTTTTTGGGTTCCGTACCAAATTTTTTTAATTTTAAAGTCCACTTTATACAATTTCAAAAACTTTCAAAATTTTCAAAAACACAAAGTTTTATACTTCAAATATAAATTTTGAATTTACAATTCAGTTTAAAATGTATATATTTCATGTGTATTATTCTACTCGTAAAAAATATATCCTCAGGTGGATTCATTCAGCATTTCTTCTTAATGTGAATATTTTCAAATGTTTTGAGTGATAAGATCGTCATTGTCTTTAATCTGAAGGAATACGAATATATTATACGAATATAGTAATCTCTGAAAATATTTAAAACAACTGTAATTAATCATTGATTTATATTTATTGATTATTACATTTTTTTATTCGAATATTCAATTGTGGTACGGGAAATTCTAACAATTTGCCTTAAAGCACGCTGACTTTCACCACTAGTTACTAGCTTAGATTTAACTGTTTTTTTTTTTATAAATCAACGAGCAAGATTAAGCTGGGTCTATCACCGATATCTCAAAAACAAATAAGAATTTTTTAACAACAATATTTTAAAATAGAGAAATACGTCATTATTGAAAAATCCATAACAAAAGCACTTTAGTTTATGAGACTCTAATATAGTTTTTAAGCTTACGTTATTTAAATGTTTTATAAGATGTATTATTATTTTTAAGTCAGATTCAATAGTTTTTTTCACATAACATCTATAATAGCTTACATGTGGGTATGGCGAAAAAGTCAAAACCTTTACCTTCTCAAACGAGTGAACATTGAAAATTAGTTACTTAAACAAATTAAATTAAATTCACAAAAGTCAATTTAACTATAGGTAAATAAAATACTTTCTGACAAAGTACCAGATCAAGATTATATTCAGTCTTATTATTATAAAAGATGTGTTGATGAAATTTGTATTTTGCATTGGTTAAATAATGAAGTTATTATTTCGCAAAATTCCTTTGAAATTAAAAATAAGGCATTGGATCTGTTTTCGCCCTGGCTGTCCCATTTTATCACGCTTATGGGGTAAAAAAGTCTTTTGAAAAAAAAAAACACATTACTAGAGTAATGAATTAGCAAGGAGTTTAAGTAACATTATCAGATAGTTAATTGTTTGATATGTATTATTTGTTGTAATATAATTGGTTTGGTTTTATTCACAATAAAAATTGTCAAAAACAAATTGGACCTTGTACGCAGCCCTACATCATATATCATAAAATGTGAATTTTATGTAAATGAGTATCTATAATTATAAAGATACGAGTTTCTAAGATGAAATATAAGATATTATTTTGCAATCAAATTCTCCAAATATTTATTATATACCTTTTACCTCGAATTGAATGCATACGAATATTATTTTACTATTTCGCACTATTATTTTCTCTCTTTTACACTATTCTTGCCTTTGATTTTTCTCTTTTTAAACCATCAATAGAAACTGCTAGATTGCTCACGATTCTTCGAAGTTAATAGAATGCATTGAGATAGTTCTGTTATTGTCGCTCTGTTTTCAATCATTACATTTCCGTCTTCGTTCAACGGGAACTACATTATTTGAAATCAATAGCAATGACTTGAGTTTAAGATGTTTTGAGTATTCAGTTGTGAAATTCAATGCAAAATAAATAGTTGTTGGTATTTATAAAGG
The DNA here is from genome assembly GCF_003426905.1 of Ctenocephalides felis. Lineage (NCBI taxonomy): Eukaryota > Metazoa > Arthropoda > Insecta > Siphonaptera > Pulicidae > Ctenocephalides > Ctenocephalides felis. Next base: position 56,530,395 of record NW_020537758.1, read on the forward strand.
TGAACGCAATTATGTTTTTCTGTGCTAGTGATTCAAATTCTTTAAATTGCTCACGAATATATAATGCACGTTTATGTGATGTGGGTGATTTGAGGTCTTTTTGCAACAGTTTTGATTTCAAATTGTATATATCTCGATATACACTAATTATATTTCAACAAAATAAATAGTTGCTGTAACTATTCCTCTCCCGAATCAAGCAAAAATTATTCCACAACTTTTGTTCAATATATTATAGTTAATCAATTTTTAGGAAAAGTACATTGTTACAACTTATCCCGTAGTTAAGACTAGTAGGCGAGACTAGGTTCGGTTGTGCCAATTACTCATTTTTAACTTCCCGAAGGAGAAGTTTACGTTTTCATAAAAAAAATCCGATCCGCTAGTTTTGTTTTCTCGACGTCTCGAGCCATTCTGAATCAAATGAGACCAAATTTGGAAAAAGTATGTGTGTGTGTGTGTGTGTGTGTGAACAGATTTTTTGCCGTAAATCGACGTTTTCTCAAAAACGGCTAGACCGATTTCAAACATTTAAAAGCCATTCGATGAGGACTAGCGTTTCTTAGTTTTTAAGTGAAAAAATTTTCGTCCGCGTTTTAGCGCGCAATTCTGAGTCGATTTTGAAAATTCAAAAACTGTTTGAGACATATTGGTTGGGAATCGGCCTGATTAGTTTTTGGTAAAGATCGGCCGGGCCATTTTTTGTAATAAAGTGTTAGAAAAAAAATTCGTCGAATTTTTTTTTGACGGTAGATACCATAGTCTTATAGATCATACTGAAATATTACGGTCCTACGACAAGTCGTTTAATTTAAAAAAATAGTCAAAGTTTGCAAAAATTAGTGTCGTTTTTTGCGTTTGTCAAAATAATAAATTTCATCGACGATTGTTCGAAAACGCCTGAACCAATTTCAAAAATTTAAAAGCAAATTGATGCATTTTGATGTGGATTATCTTTCCTCAGTTTTGAGCGGCGATCGGCCATTTTTTTGTAATTTGGAAAAAAGTGTTAAACTTTTCATTCACATTTAAGCTATACTACCCAATCGATTTTAAAAAATCAAAGATATTGTAATAATATAAGATATTAGTTGGGAATGATACTGATTAGTTTTAGTTGAAAATCTATCGAGCCGTTTTCTTGTAATTAACTGTTGAAAAAAAATTGGCGATATATATCATGACCTTAAAGAACTTACTAAAATTTTACGGCCTTACGACAAGTAGTTTAATTTTAAAAATTCATCAAAGTTTGAGAAAATGAGTAGTTTTTTTGACGTTTGTTAAAATTAAAATTAGACTATTTACTTGATATAACTATAGAGTATTTAGTCTTAATGAACATACTAATCCATTAAAGTCCTACGGAAACTGGTTCAATTATGAAAATTGTTGATTTTTGAAAATTTGCTTTAAGAAAATACTCTGAGTTAACGTGTTTGTTTGTTTTCAATTATTTGTAATTAATTCACTCGGAATACTTTTAATCACTCATAAATTAATTAATTTTTTATTGATTATTTACACATGTCGAGAAGTTCATGTAACTTGCCTCAAGGCAAAATATCAATACAAATTAGTTTTTTATGCATTTATTTGAATTCATACACTATTTTTTATTTTAAATCATTCACCCTTTCTACTCATTATGATTATTATTTGACCAATGTTTAATGGATACTAGGTTCCTACCAGAATACTTCAATTAAAATTTCTGTAGTGTATTCATAATGTGCCTGATGAAATGAATATTTATTTCCTGCAATTTCTTACTTCTTCCTATTGATACTTCAAAAGAACTTTGTATCGGCGTTTCTAAGTGACAGGAATAGGCACGTCACTTACTATTCATAGAAATCCGCATCCTTATCCTACTCAACTTTAAATACGTCGTATAACATAGCCGGTTCACAGATCAATTAGCAAAAGTTCCAAAGTCAAAATCCAGACCGTCAGTTTTCATGAGCCCGCATCCAGCGTGGCTGTTCGGAGTCGTCGCTAACTTATGATTAACTTATATACCGCCGGGACAGTGTGTGAGTATGACGTTTACGCTAAGAGTAGACAATCAAACTTTGGGACTTTCGCAGATACACGAACTAATTGTAAGACAAACAACAAGCGCAGCGCACCGCAATCGCATTCCGTGACATCAGACGCGCTCAGCTCATTTCGCACGGTCCGGGAAGAGTTCCGGACTGTCACGTTTAGTCCGGGGCGGTGCTTTGTCGATGACTTGCAAACTAGTATAGTTAGATTATGTGTTATGGAATATGGGGATTTCTGTAGAATTTATGTTAAAAGTTTATGTGAATAATAATAAAATTGTTTATGCAGAAGGATAAAAACAGACTGACTGATTATATATTCTTTAACTAATCATATGCATTACAAATATTATGAACAATCACTTGTTTTATATAAAACAAAAGACAACCTTATATACATAAACATAGTAGACACAGAGCGTTTAGTATCAAACTTCAACAATTTCAAGTCATTCTGAATCGAGACCGAAGTATGTGTGTGTATGTGTGTGTATGTGAATAGATTTTTTGTCGTAAATCGACGTTTTCTAAAAAAACAGATGAATCGATTTCAAAAACTTAAAAGTCATTCGATGTATCTCAATCTAAATCAATTTTGAAAATTCAAAAATGTTCGAAAGATACTAGTTGGGAATCATGCTGATTAGTTTTTGGTAAAGATCGGCCGAGGCGTTTTCTTGTAATAAAGCGTTAAAAAAAAATTCGACAATTTTCAGTATTTTTTTTTTGCCGAAGATACCATAGCCTTATAGATCATACTAAAATATTATGGCCCTACGACAAGTTGTTTAATTCATTCGCTCAGCTTATTTCGCACGGTCCGGGAAGAGTTCCGGACTGTCACGTTTAGACCGGAGCGGTTCATTGTCGATGAGTTGCAGACTAGAGTAGTTAGATTATGTGTTATGGAATATGGGGATTTCAAGCCATTCTGAATCGAGACCGAATTTGGAAAAAGTATGTGTGTGTGTGTGTGTGAATAGATTTTTTGCCGTAAATCGACGTTTTCTCAAAAACGGATGTATCGATTTCGAAAATTTAAAAGTCATTCGATGTATCTCAAAGAACACTAGCGTTTATCAATATTTCGCGACGATCAGCCAAGCCGTCTCTTTGTAAATAGCAGAAAAGTGAAAAAAAAAATCGTCCACGTTTTAGCCCCCAAATCTGAATCGATTTTGAAAATTCAAAAATTGTTCGAAAGATACTAGTTGGGAATCGTGCTTATTAGTTTTTGGTAAAGATCAGCCGAGCCGTTTTCTTGTAATAAAGCGTTAAAAAAAATTTCGACAATTTTCAGTATTTTTTTGCCGAAGATACCATAGCCTTATAGATCATACTAAAATATTATGGCCCTACGACAATGTTTGTTTGTTTAATTCATTCGTTCAGCTCATTTCGCACGGTCCGGGAAGAGTTCCGGACTGTCACGTTTAGTCTGGGGCGGTGCTTTGTCGATGAGTTGCAGACTAGTCTAGTTAGATTATGTGTTATGGAAGATGGAGATAACGGCTAGATGTGATCAAGTTAAGCATGCTCGAGTAATATGTGGCTTCCTAATGAAAAGTTCGTTTTCGAGTTTTGGTATACGAGTGTTATGGCCTTGAACAATAACGATAAGTTTATTAACTTAGATTTGCATAATTCGAATTGAAATGGAAACGTCTACTACCGTTATCTCAGAAACAAGCACAGTGTGGTATTTCTTATCAATATTATTTTGAAGTAGAAGATGAAAGATGTGTAACCAGGTTTAAATGTGGAGACGTACATACTAACAAGGTATAAAAGGCCACATTGTCAATTTTATTTTTGAACTTCTCGTAGGGTAGTTATAGTAATGGGCCGAAAATCGAAAATGAAAATGTTTGCATATCTTCACGTTTTGAAGGTTTCTGAACATTTTGGCTTACCTTAGAAATAATGGATGTATGTGTGTGTATATGTATATATGTGTGTGTGCGGATACAAATTTTCGTCGACGATTTTGGGAACACGGATCAACCGATTTGAATAATTAAAAAAAAATCCATTTGTATTGATAAGGAGACGTGCTGATTAGTTTTTGGCGAAGATTTTTAATTACGGTACGGGAAGCTCTAGCAATTTGCCTTAAGGCACGATTTGCCTTCTGACCAATTTGGCACACCTTAGAGAAAATGGATGTATGTGTGCGCGCGTGTGTGTGTGTGTGTGTTCGGATACAAATTTTTGTCAACGATTTCGGGAACACCGATCAACCGATTTGAATAATTCAAAAAACATTCGGTTTGTATTGATAAGGAGACGTGCTGATGAAATTTTTCTCCAAAAAGTCTTTTTTTTTTAATAGAAAGTAAATTTTTGTCAAATTGATAGTTTCTCAAAAATCTAATTTTTTCAGACTAAATTTTTTTCAAAAATGTTAATCTTTTTTAAAAAAAAAAAAATTGGTATGAGAAGTTCCTGCAATTTGCCTTAAGGCACGATGCCATGCACCCCAGTAGTTTTTTACTATAACTTACCTTACCATACGGGAAGTCAATAATATAAAACAACTCCAAATTATTTCTCTAGAAAACTCACTATCTTCAGTGAAAGAACTTAGCAAACAAGCAGTTATGCGGCATAATTGCGTTTATAAGTGGAGTTTATTTGTTTATTGTGGGTTTAATGAATAGCACACATGTTTCGCACGAACTCAGCACGCACCGCCGAAACATAAGAAAACTTGTTATAGCAGACCTCTATTTTAGTCACCTAATTAGAGAACCACGCACTTCCCTTCATATAAATACTGCGGAAACGTAGGCCTATGGGCTGTTCCGAGACATCATCTTGTTTGTTCTTCTTATCTCCACCGCACGGACGTGTTTTTATATTTACCTCTGCAAAAGAGAACTCCTTAGGTTCATCCGTATGTACAACAAATGGAATTTTATACAAACGGTCCAGAGATCTTGTGTACACAGAAGTAAAGGTGGATTTAAGAAAAGTGTAGTTTAATATTATTTTACAACGGAGATGCAGTTAATTTCTATAAACGCGAAACTTGTAGCTGACTTTGAAAATGAATACAATTCCAGAGTAAATGTTTGTTTTATCTAATTCGTTTTTGTTATCAGTATATTGCTTCACCTGTTTGCCAAAGTAGAATAATATTTTTATTGCTTCCAAATTTGTTTACAATATGATTTTTTTATAAAATATAATATTTAGAATGAACGCAATGACAAAAGTGAAACTAGTGGGGCGCATGGTATCTAAATTGGTGGTAAATTGGTGGAACTTTCCGTACCAAATATTATTTTTTTTTCAAGACGATCAACATTTAAAAAAAAATACTTCGAAAAAATTAGATTTTTGAGAAACTATGAATTTGACAAAAAATTACTTTTTTTGAAAAAAAAAATTGATCAATTCTTCATCCTTTATGAAAATTTGATCAATTATTCATCTTGTCAATTCAAGTAAAATGTTTTTGAATTATTAAAATCGGATACTCCGTTCTCTTAAAAACTGAGTTACCGGTTTTGGCACTTTTTGCCTCGTATCTTCGAAACGGCTAGACCTGTCTTCGCCAAAAACTAATCAGCACGTCTCCTTATCAATACAAATCGAATGTTTTTTGAATTATTTAAATCGGTTGATCGGTGTTCCCGAAATCGTCGACGAAAATTTGTATCCACACACACGTACACACACACACATACATCCACTTTTTCTAAGGTATGCCAGAATACTCAGAAACCTTTGAAATGTAAAGATATATATAATTTTTCATTTTCGATTTTTTTTCGATTATTATTAAATAGAGTCCCTTTGAAATTAAAATAAGACCTGGGACTTGTTTACTCACTAACCGTTTAAATTGACCCTATGGGGTAAAAATGACCATATCACAAATTTTTGGAACACATAATAAAAATTTATTCCTACAATGATGGGACTCTTTGATATGTATTGTTGTGATATAATAGGTTTGTGGTATAATTGCTCAAAATCAAATTGCACCTGTGTGCCGTACCCTATTTACTAATTGTGTTTTAATGTAATAAATGCCCACGTGCAATTGAAATAGTATCCCTATTAACTATTACCCTAATATTATAAGATATATTGTATCGAATAATACAATTTTATGCTCACAATTTATTACATCAAAATACAATATCGTTGAATTTTGAATTATTCTTTTTGGGTAATTTATCAAGTTATAAATTGGAATAAAAATTATTGTTTTTTGGTACGGAGAACGGTTTAGTACGGTTTTGAAGAATAACGTACTAAATGTTGAGTTGATATTAATGACTGTATGATAATGTACTTCTTTTCGACTTTTGTTTTATTTAGTTAAAATAAATAATTATTTTTATATGAAAAGATGTTTTTCGCTTGGATTTTATATACCTAATAACCTTTAAAACAATCTTAGTAGTTTAAATCATATGCAGGATATCAATATACAAAAAGAAGCTATAAATCTGTTAAATCCGTGGATTTTTTTTATAATAAATTACTGAGCCTTTACATTATATAATTCAAAGTAATAAAATTTGTTCAATGGAAGGGATCAGGTTAGAAATCAAGTTTATATACAGTGTAATCTTTATAAAAAATGTGACCATAAAATTTTGTATTTCGCATTGGTTAAATAATGTAGCTATTATTTCGTAAAATCCATTTTAAAACAGAAGTGAAATATCTAGTAAAAAGAGACAAACGACAAAATTTAGAAAAATAATAAATAAACATATTTCTATAATTATGAATTCTTATCTATTGAGATGCTGGAAGTCCCGTAACGCCGGACGGCACCTAACGCCGGACACTCTATTCAACACATATTTTATAAGCGAGTATGATTTTTTTAATTTTAAAATACAAGTGAAAGGGGTGCGGGTGCACAAAGGTGCAGGATTACGCGCCTAGGACGGCCACGGCGGGTTTGCCGTTTTAAGCGCAAAATTTAGGCGTCACCTAAATATCAATGGTAGTAATTCTAGTATAATTATGCATTTACATTCGAGTGGTATGCAAAGATAAAAGTAATACTTGGTTGTCATTCGTAAAATGGTAGAATATTGTTAGTTCTTTTAAACAATTTTAGTATGTACCACCAAATGAACGAAAATGTCTGTCCCTTAGCACTAGACACTAAGTCGTCCCTTAATGCCGGACAGTAAACATATTGATATTTTTTTTGAAAATTTACATAATGTGTTCCAATTATTTAATTTTGTTTTGTATGAGTGCTTACGGTCACAACATACCCCCACTTGTCGTATTTCCTAGTCAAGAATAAAAAGCTTATGGTGAATGCACCAGCATCGGTGTGTCCCAGCCAAAAGGGTGGATAAAAAGTGACTTTTTTACAATATCTAAGAATATTCTTCAAACACACATGTGCTGCAGATATTTCTGAGTGTGCCGATGGCTACATATGTGTTCAATGTAGGTTATTTTGAAATGTCCGGTAATAGGTGCCACTTTTTGGTTTAAACAGTATAATTACTGAAAGTCAAACTGAACCTTTGTGCTCCGCCCTAACCTATCAGCCATTTTATATAAATTTACCTGGATGTCGTGAAAGTTTTTCCTATTATTATTCTCTTTTTTTCAGATGCTCCAGTATGTTCTACATCGCCAAATTCCCGCCTAATAGGAGCGTCTCAAGACGAATCTTTGCGGATTCGATGTGACGTGACCTCGGATCCACTGCCCGAAGACTTCGTGTGGCAATTCAACAATAGCGGCGAAAGCCTCGACGTAAGCTCCAGGGCGGCGCGAACACCGCCGGGCGGCACAAGGTCGATTCTCTCGTACAAACCGGCCGGAGAGAGAGACTTCGGCACTCTCAGCTGTTGGGGAAGAAATGCAATAGGGAAGCAGGCGGAACCTTGTGTCTTCCAAGTTGTGCCAGCAGGTAAAATATAATATGCCTATATTAGTGAACAGCTTCTAGTTTTTTTAATCTCTTTATACTATAAACAAATGTTGGTGGGGTTCACTTTGATTAATACATTATTTAGCGGACTTTAAGTGAGAATTATTTCGTCGTCATAAGGGAGTTAATAAGACTATTAACTTTGTGATATATAGTGATATTTAATTATCTTTTGCTAATTTCTCTCAATTATTATAAAGTACAGGTGTTTGTATGCATACATTTATACTCCGTACCCCGAAGGATCCCATGCTAAAGACAGAAGGCTCTGGTCAAATTTTGACCAAATGTGTTAATTTTATAAATACAATAATTTCTAATTATATAGAAAAAGATATTCAATAAAGTTTATTTACTAAATGGACTAATACTTTGAGATTATTTGAAAACTTTGCCAGTTTTATGAGGCACAACTAGTGTAACCGCCTAAAAAAGGTGCTATTTGGGAATTTATATTAAAAAACTACTTCATCAATCATTTCAAAATTTTAGGAATATATTTATACATGTTTTAAGAATACATAGTAAAATTTTTGAAAAAAAAATTAAATATTTTTTAATTTATCGTCGATCTCCAACGGCGCGACAAAAAAAAGACCCTTCACTGCTGCAGTGATTCCGGCCTTCTTCGTGGATAAAATTAAAAAAAAATCTTGTTAAACTAGATAATATTGTCTGTAAAATGAACTACGATAAAAAAAAAGTCAAAAATTGACAAAATGACGGCGTTTTTTAAAAAAAAGTCGAATTTTACCCAAAGTGGTCGTTTTTGGACTGCCAAAATTCGATTTTTGATCCGATCAAAAAATCGATAGTTCATTTTACGTAGAACGATATATAGAATAAGTAAAAAAATGATAGTGATCGGATCAATTGTTTTTGAGTAATTGCTGCAGCAAATTCGGAAAATGCTGTTTCGAGAAAAACGCGTTTAAAGATAAAATGATCGTTATACTATATAGTATACTATATATATACTCTTTAAATGGCTGTAATTCAAAAACTTTTGGTATGTTAATTAAATTAAAATTTTGGTATGTTATTTTTAAAGGTATAACCATATCGAAATATGGAAAAATTGAAAATTAGATTTTTTTTAGATTTTACACTAGTTGTGCCCCTTAGTTCTTTTATAAATTAGTGATAAATGGCGTACTTAGTCACTTACTTAGAAATTAATAAAATTTATTATTAACTTAACCGTAGGGTAAGTTATAGTAATCGCAAAAAATTGAAAATGAAATTTTTTATATATCTTTACGTTTCAGCAGTTTCTGAACATTTTGGCATACCTTAGAAAAAATGGATGTATGTGTGTGTATGTGCGTGTGTGTGTGCGGATAGAAATTTTTGTCGACGATTTCCGGAACACGGTTCAACCGATTTCATTCCCGTTGATAAGGAGACGTGTCGATTTGTTTTTGGCATAGGCAGGTCCAGCCGTTTAGAAGGTACGGGGCAAAAAATGCCACAAACGGTAACTCAGGTTTTGAGAACGGTGTGCCCGATTTTAATAATTCAAAAAGAAAATTACTTGTATTGACAAGATGTACAACTGGTTAAATTTTCATGAAGGCAGGTCTAGCGGTTTCGGAGATCTAGTGAAAAAATTTAAAAAATGCCATTTGGCGGTCAAAAATGATTATTAGACATATGCACATAAAATTTTCAGATATTTTATAGAGATTTTAATAATAAGTATAAATTTTGTTTACATTTCTATGGGTTCCGTACCAATGTTTATCCGTTAGACGGCGACGCGACGCTTACGCGCTTCGATATTTCGTCTCTATGCAGTTCAAGCAGTACGATTGCTTTGAAAAAAAAGTTTAAAACTTCCAAAATATTTCAAAATAAAGAAACCATTTATTTTCAAAGATTTTATTGCAAAAAATTTTTTTTTCACAAATTTATAGTTTCTCAAAAATCTATTTTTTTTCAAATTAAAGTTTTTCAAAAATGTTAATCCTTTTGAAAAAATAATTTTTGGTACAGTAAATTTTAGCAATTTGCCTTAAGGCACGATGCCATGCGCCCCACTAGTTTGATATATAATTTTTTAATATAATTTAGAATATTTTGATTATCTTTTCTATATTGATATCGAATAGGAGAGCTGACGGCTAGTTGTAATGATTGCGAATTAAAGATAGACATATGCCTTGTTGAATCGTCTAAAAATAATTAGATGACTAGATAGTTCATTATTTTGCATAATTATTTTTTAGAATAACAGGCACAGGCAAGTAGTAATGTCAAAAAATGAAAATAATATTTATAATCATTTGTTTTCTGCTTATTGTTAACAAAATTGATATTTTTCAAGAGTAAGTGCAGTACAATTTTCATGTAACATATTTTACATGTGCTCAAATCTTACAAATAATACACAATACCATATCTGCTTTATTTATGTGCAAGCTTCACCACACACCAGACAGAATATCATCCTTCTCATTTAGATTTTGAATCTGAACATAAAATAATTTTTAATTCTGTCCATTTCGTTTTTTCTTTTTGTTGATTTTCCTGTGGCTTTCCGCTTTGCCTTTCATTTATATTTTCTCTCTAATTTGATCAATATTTTTCTTATATTGCATTTGTAAATTTTCTTGATCAGGATTAACTATACATACCGTAGATTTTCTTTTGTGTCTACTATTTGTATTACTTTGCCAACCAAGGCCAAAGTGGTTCATTCTTCAATGACAAAAATATTTTTTTCTTTGATTTGGATCAACTCGAAGTTGGTATGTTCACAATTTTGATTTGATTTAAAAAGCAACAATCTGCTTTACAACCTGGGGCATATTATGAAATGTTACAACTAGCCAAGAATTTGTTACATCTAATCCCATATGTGATTTGTATACATTAATAAATTAAATAACTATTTATCAAATTTAACAATTACAATAATTATTACAAATTATCAAAGATTGCCAAACTTGAAAAAAATCTAGTAGATATTTTAAAAATCAATCCATTTTAATAACACAAACCAAAATCTTATGACAGTACAATTTTATATTGCCTGATATAAATTACGCACCTGCACCCTTCTGTTTACTGATTGGCCTATTCCATTGGCTTTGGGACAGACACTAAAGGAGATAGAAAATATATTAATATCGTTTCGATTCTATTGAAAAACGCTTAGTAATACTTCTGTTAAAATATATAACTAGCTCTTTTCATATAACTTATTTTATATAACTTTAATGTGATAAAAACGGTATTTTCTTAACAAAAAAATCATTTTTCGCAAAATGAGATATTTTCAAAAATGATTGAACTAAAATTTTTGAATAAATACAGAGAAAATTTGTAAAATCGTTTGAAAGCTTTTTTAAAAGGCAAACAAATATTTATAGCTAATTCTTTTCAAAATAATTTTATTTATAATAGTATCTGGTAATCAAATGCTGATTTCACGTAGATTTATTATGATGATATATTCGCATAAATAAACACCGTTCCGGCTATTGTGGTAGAAATCCTTTGTTTAGATACTTTATATAATAAATATTCATTTTATGTTACGAATTTAAAGTATTTATATTGTACAATGTTATTTTATTATTGTATTAAAGCTCGCAAATATAAATAATGCATATTATTTTATATTGATTGCTTTCTACCATAATGAATCTTTCGCAAACTGTAATAAATTGTGCACAATTGGAAAATTACATCAATTTACTCACAATTATAATCACGCATAAATTATAAGATATTGTTTTAATAACAATATTTTATGAGAAAAAGAGTAAATTTATATTGTATGCAAACGAAATATTTTGAATGCATTGCTAGGATATTAAATTTTTCACGTATGTTGAATAGTTATTATTTATAAAATCCAAACATCAATATATATGCGAGACATATATAATAATCCATTAAAGTAATATAAAATATGTGCGGAATGAATAAAACAACGAATGATGTAATACTTAATAATAATCAAATTTTCAGATATATTATATAGGAGAGCTAGGGGCTATTTGTAACAAGCGAAACTGATAAAAGGCGTTTGTCAATAGGATCTGAAACAATGTCTATTTTTTATGTGTATTCATTTATTTTTTTTACTTCTTTGGACATGTAAACCGTCCTGCATAGTATTGTTATGGCTACTATACAAAATAAATATATATATACACTATACATATATACTATACACAATAAACAGAACTGCGCAGGTCTGTCATTTTTGACATGTTATATAAAATTGTACTATTATGAAATTTTGGTTTACGTTATTATTATCGTCTAATTTTAAATTTATTTTTTTATCTAAATATCTTTCAAATTAATTAATCTTTAATAATGTGTAACATTTTTTGTGATTGCTAAATTGTTTAAATTGTTAGCTCGATTAATGCAAAAAATATCACACCTACAGTTAGTTAAAACAAAACCTTGGACTTAGTTGAAAAGAAATATTTCTCAAAAATAAGTAAGGAAAAAAATTCAGGCGCAATGTCGTTTTTGTGTTGTTACCGCTTGCCCGGTGCATGTTACAACTAGCCCCAAACATGGGGTTGGAGAGCTACAAGTTGTAACATCGTACTTTTGCTGGAAAATTAGTTATCGTGAAATAATAAACAAAAGCTGTGGAATTATTTTTCTTGATTTGGTAGAAGTATGGTTAAAGTTTGGTAGAGAAATAGTTAAAAAATTATGTATAAGTATATAAATCAATAAAATTTAAATTATTATTGATATTTTTATAACGTTTCAAGCAAATGCTTACGGATAAAATTTATATCTAAAATTAGCTTACTAAGGTGATAGAACGTGCAGTAATGCTGGATAATATTGATCTTGAACAGAACCATAAAATTGCAGGTGATATTAAAACTTTTATATTCCGTAGAATCGAACAGTTTCACAATTTATTACCCTCTCTATTCTTTATTAACTACTATTTCAAGTTTCATAGTTCTCATGTTGTTATTGCGAGCGCAACTTATACGTACCTACTTCAATTATTTGCAGAAAAATAAGGAAGTACAAAAGTTTATAGCAATCAAATAATTCCTCATTGTAAAAAATAGAGAGCGATCTGCCGATCTAGTTATTAACTTCCCGTAGGGTAAGTTATTGTAATGGGCCGAAAATCGGAATTGAAAATTTTTACATTTCTCGACGTTTTGAAGGTTTCTGAACGTTTTGGCATACCTCAGAAAAAATGGATGTGTGTGTGTGTGTGTGTGTGTGTGTGTGTATGTATGTATGGATACAAATTTCCAGTCACGTTTCAGGGCGCACGGATCAACCGATTTGAATGGTTCAAAAAACATTCGATTCCTATTGATAGGGAAAAGAGCTGATTAGTTTTTGGCAAAGGCAGGTCGAGCCGTTTCGGAGATACGGAGCAAAGAGTGCAGAAAATAGAAATCGAATTTTTGAGAGAACGGAGTATCCGATTTGAATGATCTAAAAAACATTCAATTAGTAATGATTGGGAGAAGTGTTTATTAGTTTTTGGCAAAGGCAGGCCCAGCCATTGTGAAGATACGGAGCTAAATATGTAAAAAATGGCAGTTTTTGAGAGAACTAAGCGTCCGATTTAAATGATTCAAAAAACTTTCTGCTTGTCTTAACAAAATAATTGATTTTGGAAAAAAAAAATTGTTCCATTTTTTTTTTTTCTTAGTTTTTTGTATATCGAAAATATTTCAGATTTTATTTTTAATTCTGACTATAGTTCTAATATACTTTACAAATAATTTCAACTCTGCAATTCAGTTTATATAATTCTTATAAATATTACACAATGTTACAATATTTATAATAATCTATTTGAAAACATTCAGTATTCCTCGAATATTTCGTTACGGTACGGGAAGTTCGAGCAATTTGCCTTAAGGCACGATGCCATAATTGCCTCAAGACAGAATTCCACTTACAGCTAGTTAAATAGTTTGATTTTCGGTGATTTATTGCAATTTTTATAGGTATAGATCGATTATATTTTCAATATTTATAATGAATTGAGAATTGTCTGAAATATTAGACTTTAAAATTTAAAAAAGTGGAATTGAATATTGGAATGCTACCAGCTATAAAATATGGTATAAAATATTAATGGTTATAAATGATGTGAATAATATTAAAAACTAGTTTAAATTTTAAATGTCATATTGCGCATAATAATTTGTTTTAAGAATATTCAAATAAATTTCTGAGAGTCAAATTATTAGTGTTTGGGTTTTGTACTTCTTATTTTAGTTCACTAAAAGTTGTGGAAATATTTTATTTAATATAATTAATAACAGTATAAGGTTAATAAATACATTTTAATATGATGACTTACGGTAATTTTTCTTATGAAATATATAGTATTGTTGGTGCATTGTACGTAGTCTAGGCGAGCTAGGTATTTGTAACAATTTTATATATCTTGAGATCCGCCAGGTAAATTTCTACAAATGAAATGAAAATATGATTCAACTAATCAGTAAATCAAGTAAAAACTAGTGGTGTGTATGGCATCGTGCCTTAAGACAATTTGCTGGAACTTCCGTAATGAAATTTTCCAGTAATATTAAATGTTTTCATATAGATTATTATAAATACTGTAACATTGTCTAATATTTATAAGAGTTGTATAAACTGAATTACAACGATAAAATTATTTATTTGAAGTATATAAGTGACCCTTAGAACTTTAGTCAGCATTAAAATTAAAATCTCAATTATTTTCGATGTGCAAAAAAAAATTTGAGAAAAAAAATTTGGAAAAAAATATCTAGATTATTTTTTCAAAAGCAGTTATTTTGTCAAAACAAGAAGAAAGTTTTTTGAATCATTAAAATCGGATGCTTAGTTTTCTCAAAAACTGCCATTTTTTGCACATTTAGCTCGGTATCCCGAAACGGCTGGATACTGATTGCCAAAAATAACTGCCAAAAACTAATCACCACTTCTCCCCGTCATTACAAATTGAATGTTTTTTCGACCATTCAAATTTCTATTTTCGGCACTCTTTGCACCGTATCTCCGTAACTGCTGGACCTGCCTTTGCCAACAACTAATCAGCACATCTCCCTATTAATAGGAATCGAACGTTTTTTTAATTATTCAAATCGATTGAAACGTGCGCCCAAAATTGTGGACGAAAAACTGTATCCATATATACAAACACACACACGCACACGCGCGCGCACACACACATCATTCGGAAGTATGCCAAAATGTTCAGAAACCTTCAAAACGTGAAGTAATGTAAAAATTTTCAATTTCAAGTTTTTGACGATCACAATAACTTACCCTACGGGAAGTTAATAAATAAAAAAATAAATATCTACAAAGGTAACACTAAATATAACTTTGATCTGGTATTTTATCAGAAATATTTACCAACAGAGTTGGAATAATTTATTTAATTTATCGCTTTTTTAACTTTTTAATTTTAATTAATTAATTGTTTTTATAACTTAATTTATCATTTTTTAACGTTTACACCTTTGCTAAGTAAAGGTTGAGTTAGTTCTTTTTACCCTAACCACTTGTAAGCTTTTATAAAGGTTATATCTAAAACTGTTGAATTTAACCTAAAATTAACATAATAAACAATTAAATAGAATACCTAAAAATATAATTGAGATCTTATTAACTAAACATTAATGTTTACTGACAACAAAGCTAACAACTAACGGAAATACTTTTGCTATGGATTTTCAAACATTCCCGTTTTTCTCTCGATAGCAACGACGTAAGAAAATCTAGGTGATGGCTGGTTATATATCTTTTTCCCTCTACTTTCAAATATTGTTGTTAAAATGTTCTTAACTTTACTTGTTTTTGAGATATGCGGACCTTTAAGTTCCGCTCTACTCTACGTCTATTTCAATTCTTTATAAAATTAAATTAATATTATTGATACACCAGTGATGCATGGCATCGTGTCTTAAAGCAAATTGCTAGAACTTCCCGTACCACAATGAAATATTCGAACAAAAAAAATATTAATCCATAAATTTTGATCAATGATTAATTATAATTATTTTAAATGTTTTCAAATAAATAGATAATTATAATTACTATATATTTATTCGTTAATATAATATACATAGTGACTATCTTAACACTAAAACTCTTGAAAATGTTTACATTAAAAAGAAATGCCGAATGTATCCATCTGAGGATATATTTCATACATGTAGAATAACGCATATGAAATATATACAATTTCAAACTGAATTTTAAATTTAAAATTGATATTTAAAGTAACAAGTAAAGTAAAACCTTTTGAAAATTTTGAAAAAAAAAATCAGAAAATGTTGAAATTTGTTTGAACCGTATAAATGAACTTTAAAAATTAAAAATCTTGATACGAAACCCAAAAAAAAATTAACAAAATGTTATTATTAAAATATCTGATAATTTGTTGTGAATAGGTCTAATGATCATTTCGCCAAATATTTTTTTTTACATTTTCCTCTCTATCTCGAAACCGCTAGACCTGCCTAACCAAAAACTTAACCAATTCATCATTTTATCAATGAAAATAAAATGTTTTTTGAACCATACCAATTAGGTGCGCCGTTCCCTCCCTGGATCACCGTTTCTGGCACTTTTTGCCCCGTATCTTCGAAACCGCTAGACCTGTCTTTACCAAAAATTACCTAATCAGCCCGTATTGTCATCAATAGGAATGTTCTTTGAATCATTCAAATCGTGCGATTCGTGCGCCCAAAATCGTGGACGCAAAATTGTATCCAATCACACACACACAAACACATACATCCATTTATCCTAAGGTATGCCAAAATATTCAGAAACCTTTAAAACGTGAAGATATGCAAAAATATATCAATTAATTTTAATAGAATCGCTATATCACTTTGAGTTTGTCAAAACACTCAACAATAATAACTCCTTCGTAACATTATTAAAACAAACATTGTAAAACGGGAACGTGAGCTGTTTAAATTGCCATTAATGCTCGAATAAGTTACCGCGAATCGCTTCAAGATGTTTGGTTTATCATTTATTTCATTCGATTATATATGCTAAAATCAGACACGATTCAGACGCTAAATATTCAGATATGCGCGGCAGTTAAATTGATATTCTCCAAAACTTTGTAATTTCTTTTATTATCTTACACAGCGGCGTACCGCCTCGGGCTGCAGCATCGGGCGGAAGATATCTGGAAGCAAAAGGCGAAATGCGAAATGCAAAGAGAGCAAATTTATGAGATTTGTTCGACATTATACATTATTGTTTCTGACTTCTCAAACTTTAAGTTTTAAAATTTGTTTGCATAAAATTAATGATAATATTTGAATCTCTTAAAGAGGTCAAGTAGAATCTTTTGAAAGATATTCTTGGTAGCTTTGTGTTAAATGGCTGTTACGAGGTATATCCATAATGATGTATTATTAAAACAGCTAGTTGAAAAATTTATTTCGGGTTTTCAAATGAACAAGTAAGACAAGTTACTCAATTTGTATTAATATACAATCTTTAATCAGTTAGAAAATGCATATTTTTCTGTACCACATTTAGTTATTTTTGAAGTAAAACTTGTTAAGGCGCGACTAGGGTGCAAATCCATACAAATGCAACGGAAGTGAGGTACGGCAGATAAGAGTCGATAAGATTAGAGTCGATTTCTCTAAGGGTCGATTGTGGTCAGTCGTCGTGTATGCGAATAGAGATCTGTCGTTGTATGCGTGCCAGCCTCAACCTTGTATGCGTACCGAAACCAACGTTAGATCTTAGTACTTATCTTGATTTAATGAAAAATGCCTGAATCAAAAGAATATTATACCCTATTCCTGAAAATATTAATAAGATTTATGATTAGTAAGTTTATTGATTAGAAATTATTTCTATATTATTCGTAGTTTCTAAAAATCTTTGAAGTTATTAAAATGGCAAATATTTCTTAGGCAAAGCAGATGTTACAGCTGTTCCAAGAATGAGATTATGTCGCCATCGAAAAAGTAAAAAAAATACAAGCAGTCAATGAATGTATGTTAATTTTTATTACATGGAGTTCTTCAAACACAATTATTACATGATGAAGTTGCAAAAACAAAATTTGTTTAGGCGTTGTTCAAAATAATCCACTGTGTGAAAAAATATTAAAGAATTTATTAATCGGCAATTACTTCATTTCTCTAATGAAGATTAATTTCTAAATGATATCTACAATGACAAACCGATCATGTCATATTTTAAGTTTGACTTTAATTACATTATTGTTTTTAAATATTGTACATATTTTTAATGCTATTATAAATATATAATTTCTAATTTATCATTATATATATATATATATATATATATACATATATATATATGTGTTTATAATGGTTGACACTAATAAATGTATGCACCACCAGTTTTACCATATTACTAATAAACATTATTCAAAATTGTTATATGATCGCGTGTGATCCTTACGCGCACTCTTTTTTAACTTCCCAAATGAGTAGTTTGTTTCTATAAAAAATGCGATATGCCAATTTTATGGTTTCACGACATTTTATATCAAAACGTCGTGATCTCTGAATCGTTAAGAAAAGCTTTGAGTCATTTGAGCTTTTTTCGACATTTTCTCAAAAACTGCTACACCGATTTCAAAAATTTAAAAGCCATTCGACCTATACCGACGAATTAGGTTTTATTTTTTTTTTCAGATTTTAAGTTTTTGTTGATATTATAGCCAAAAATTCTGAATGAATCAATTTTAAAAATTCAATTAACGTTCGAAAAATGTAGTTTGTGGACCGTGCTAATTAGTTTTTGGTATAATAAAAATATAGTATAAATCGTTGAAAATATTTTTTTATTAAACTTTTTCGATGATAGAGATATCACCAGAGAACTTTGTAAAATATTACGGCACTAGATGTTTATTATTAACCATTTATTAACGTTTAAAAATATGCACATATCATTGTTATGACTTAAGTCAAAATTTGACCATTCGTCGGCGATACCCCAAGAATGGCGCAAAAGGTTTAAAAAAATTGAGCCATTGTATGTAACTAGAGAAGCATTCGAGTCAGACGATCGGTCGAACTTAATTCTTTATAATTAGTAGAAAAGCGCAAAAATTTTTATCCACGTTTTTGCAGAAAAAACGGAACTGATTTTAAAAATTCAAAAACTATTTGAAAGACATCATTTGGATATCGTAAAGTTTAGTGTTGGGCAAAGATCGCTCAACTCGTTTCTTTGTAATTAATTTTTCAAAAAAAAGTTTTGAAGATTTTAATGAAATCTTGTATGATACTTTCTGGTCTTAATGAGTATACTAAGTTATTAGAGGCCTACGACAAGTTTTATTATGAAAATTAATTAAAATGCGGATTAATCGGCCGCGCTTTTAGAAATTACTTTGTGTTATATTAATGTGCAATGTTGAAATCATTTGTCTGAAATAACTAACGTGTTCCAAAAATTTGTTTAAATTGAATAACTTGCAATAGTTTATCAAGTTATAATGCTCTACAACAATTTGGTATTTTATACTTATAAATCACTCATAAATTAACATATGGATTTTTTATTGATTTAGTCGCATTCCAGGAAGTTTGTTTCTACAAGTTATTTCTCTAATTTCAGCCAAGCCGTTTCCACCTCGGAATTGTTCGTTGGCACCTGGTAACCTGAGCGCCGTGCTGGAGGTGCAGTGCGTCGCCGGTTATGATGGTGGTTTGCCGCAACAATTCCTCCTCGAAGCCTATGATACGCGAACTATGCGTCTGCGACTCAACCTCACGAGCACATCTGAGGAACAGCCCATCTTCAGGCTAGATCTAACAGGTGGATAATGAATTTTACGAGTAAAAATAGAAGTATTACAACGTAATGCGTCATATCACGGTAATGTTCAATTCGATATTTATCTAGAGTTATTAAACCATTAATTCATCAAATCACTGTTTATGAACCATCCATGAAAAGGACGAGGGCAAGCGCCAAAAATTAGTTTCGGGTTTGATTTCAAACTCCGAAATGTTGATATCTAGCAGTATGATATAAACTTTCTATTTGGCGTTATAAATCTCATAAATTATTTCAAGTGAATATTGTCTTTGCTGCAATACATACAAACCGACGCCATTAATTATAGAATAGAGAGGAGCCTAAAGATCCACGGATAAGAAGGTCCACCACCAATATCTAAAAAACGGTTAATGTCGGGAATTTTTTTAACTATATTTGAAAGTAGAGATTGGCTCAAATTGGGCGACTTAGTTATCACGAGATAAACGGCCACAAAACAAAAGTTTTTGTAACAAAAGTTTGTTTTTTGTTGTTGGTCTTTAGTTTTTGAGCACCTTTGTTTAGTTTGAGATGAATATGAGTTTAAGGAATACTCTATTTGATGTGTTTTAAAATTTATTATTGTTTTTAAGTTAGATTCAAGAATTTTATTTCTATAACCTTATAATAACTTATGAAGTGAAAGGGACCACCTAAACCTTTATGATGGCAAAGCGTAGATAATAAGAAACTAGTAATTAAAAATGTTAAATTATTTAAAAAGCAATTTTGCAAAAAATAAGTTAAATTAATAATTATTCCAACTCTGAATTAATAATGAACAATGAATTGATAATGAAGAATGAACTCTTGACGAAGGTCCAAATGAAGGTTGTATCCAGTGCGATATTATAAAAAATATACTATAAAATATACATTTCAAACAGAAGTTATATTCACTTTATTTGTAATAACTGTATTTAATATACAATGAAAATGATTATGATAAATTAAACAGGAATACCTACCAAATCAAGATTTATGATGTTTGATTGATTTGATTTTTGAAGGACCAATTTTTTGTAAAACACTTTAATTATAATCTTATGTGTTTATTTTAAATTAATTTTAAATTGTACTTATATTTACAATATTTTTAAGGTTTGTAGGTATTGTATTGATTGACTTTATTTTATGATAATTTTGGATTGATTCTTATTTGTATCATAAATCGCACGCTTTGATTTGGCGCGAACATACTACCGGCCTTGAAATATAGATTTCAAAATAATTGATATTTTTCAATATGGCAGCTTATATCTACAATTTTTAAATCAGAAGTAGATGTTTTTGATAAAAATTAAACTGCATCACATTGATTAAATAATGTAACTATTATTACATAAAGCCTCTTACAAATGAAAAATTAATTTGTGCATTTTTTTGCTCCCTGGAAGTTTCCTTTTACCCCGCCTATAGTGGCCTAGAGGCCTATACCTACCTATAAATCGCAAGGCAACTGATTTTTATCAAAAATGTAGCAAGAAAAATTGAAAAATCGTTTTTGAACTAATAAACTTTATTGAATAATTATAGATAATATTTATTTTTTATTCAATATGCGGTGCATTTAGTATGAAATACATATTATTGGTACATATTGCTCAATAAACAGTGTTCGCTTGGCTCGTTACCTACGCAAAGTCTGCAAAACCTAAAATCCGTACGGCAAATTAGGCACATTACAAATATAATATTATTTACTCGACAGAATTGCTGCCAGGGTCTTCGTCTGGGCCGTCGCCCACGTTGCACATCGCCGTCTTCGCGCAGAATCAAAAGGGACGAAGCGAACTCACGCTGTTGGAAAACATCGCTTTGGACGACGCAGAAAAGATAACAGGTACGTGTTTTGCCTTCTGTGAAATTGGATCTTGATTATATACCTTATGCTTATTGGTTTTTGTGGAATTTATATTTCTTTACTATCTTTGACTCGCGTTCTCCACCTATCGCCGTTTCTCCATCGAGCGCGCGGATGGAGGAAATTATCATCGACGTGCGTGAGATGAGCGCCGGCGAGAAAACTTCCAAGCACGTTTGATCATTTTCTAAAACAAATTATAATAAAATGATAATTTAAAAGTTTTCAACAATAATTTCAAGTTTGTTTCGGTTTAAGTAAGTTTACTGGTTCGTTCAGTTGAATATTAAGGGTTGTTAGTTGAACCGTGGTAGGAACTTCGTTAATTTTGTCATTTGGACTACAATTACAGTACAAAATAAATAATTTATTTATTATATGTATATATATATATAATACTGGCAAACATTGTTTAGTCTAGAAAATGGAAAATGTTTAGTACACAATTTTTTATTTCTCTGTATATACATTTTTCTGAAATAATTAAAAGGGGCAACTAAAGCAAATTAAATTGATGTTTTACCATTTCCTGAAGCATCTTAATAGTCCTTGCAAGTCTGAAACTGATTTCGTTTAACACTAAATCTACAGACAATTCTTGTATACCTAAAAGACCAAATCGACCTATTAGTAAAAAATTATTTATTATATTAATTATTTCAAGTAATGATTGATTTATTGTTTAATGTGTATAATATTTAAAGAAAATGTAGTTGTAACTAAATTATTTTATATAATTTCTAATACAAATTATAAGAAAAAAACAAATAATAATTAAATATTTATACAGATTTCCATATGCATACGTATTTATACTTTAGTTGGTTTCTTCACATCGTTAACAAATTAATTTAGTCTTAAATTTACTTTTGGACTTTTGATTTTCTTGAGATTTTGAATATGCATCGCCGATTTGAGAAATTAATTAAAACAAAAATTCGAGACTAAAAGTGCTTTTAGTAGTCGTGTCTCTAAACATAACTTACGCAATTATCCAGCTAGATTCAAAATGTTGAAATATACCTAAAAGTAGGCACCTAAATATTTTTGACTTCATGTTACATTTCTTAGTCATCTGTCTATCACATTTTCACCAAACAATGTATTAATACAAAATATAATAGTTGTCGGTACACTTTTGGCTTCTTTTCCCTATTTCTATTGGATAATTTTTGAAACTTGGGACAAGCATTTTTCAGTTTACTAAATTTTGTTGAGATGTACCTAATGTTGGCACATACAAATTTTTGACTTCATGTTACATTTTTGAGTTATCTGTCTATCACATTTTTACCAAACAATGAATTAATACAAAATCGTTTTTCGGAACACTTTTGCTTCTTTCTTCTATTTCTATTGGGTAATGTTTAAAACTTGAGACAAGCAATTTTCGGTTTACTAAATTTTGATTTATACAAAATGCTTCGAAATGTATGACTGAATTTATCAGTTCTAGAACAAACATTCCAATTTAAGAATTGGACAATCTCTCCTCTTATTATTTCCGAAATAGGTAAATCCATTTATTATACAACTATTAACTTAATTCAGAACTTTTAAAATAAATAACATTATTGCCGAAATTGACTAACAGCGATAGTTAGGCCACATAACAATTTGTTTCGGAAAAAGATAAAATAACTTGAATCAAAGAGTGAACAAAATACTATTAGTATATTCTAATAATTTTTATATAGACTAATAATGGTATTAATTTTAAAAATGTTTAAGTTATACACAACGTTTGAAACGGTCAATTTGACCGGTGTTGGTAGGTTTGGTTTTAAATTGAATTGAATCAATTACAACTCGTTCTTAAAATAAGCCAATTGCTTGTTTCTGAGAAGCAGAAAAACTGTTTTAAATTTTCAATATCATCAGAAACAAGTACGATTACGATTCCAATGATATTGTATTCTCGTTGCAAAGTAGAAACTAGTCACTTTACGCAATTAGTAAGCAGGTATTATACGTACGATAGATGAGAAAACGTTGCAAATATTATGCTTATTAGAAAATTTTAGGCGTGAGTACATTTATAATTG
>NW_020537758.1:56555076-56576597 GCF_003426905.1 Ctenocephalides felis
CAGTTTAATTTTTATCAAAACATCTACTTCTGATTTAAAAATTGTAGATATAAGCTGCCATATTGAAAAAATAACAATTATTTTGAAATCTATATTTCAAGGCCGGTAGTATGTTTCGCGCCAAATCAAAGCGTGCGATTTATGATACAAATAAGAATCAATCCAAAATTATCATAAAATAAAGTCATCAATACAATACCTACAAACCTTAAAATATGTAAATATAAGTACAATTTAAAATTAATTTAAAATAAACACATAAGATTATAATTAAGTGTTTACACAAAAATTGGTCCTTCAAAAATCAATCAATCAAACTCATCATCTTGATTTGGTAGGTATTCCTGTTTAATTTATCATAATCATTTCATTGTATATTAAATACAGTTATTACAAATAAAGTGAATATAACTTCTGTTTGAAATGTATATTTTATAGTATATTTTTTATAATATCGCACTGGATACAACCTTCATTGGACCTTCGTCAAGAGTTCATTCTTCATTATCAATTCATTGTTCATTATTAATTCAGAGTTGGAATAATTATTAATTAACTTATTTTTTGCAAAATTGCTTTTTAATAATTTAACATTTTTAATTACTAGTTTCTTATTATCTACACGCTTTGCCATCATAAAGGTTTAGGTGGTCCCTTTCACTTCATAAGTTATTATAGGTTATAGAAATAAAATTCTTGAATCTAACTTAAAAACAATAATAAATTTTAAAACACATCAAATAGAGTATTCCTTAAACTCATATTCATCTCAAACTAAACAAAGGTGCTCAAAAACTAAAGACCACAAACAAAAAACAAACTTTTGTTACAAAACTTTGTGTTTTGTGCCGTTTTCATCTCGTGATAACTAAGTCGCCCAATTTGAGCCAATCTCTACTTTCAAATATAGTTAAAAAAATTCCCGACATTAATTCACCGTTTTTAGATATTGGTGGTGGACCTTCTTATCCGTGGATCTTTAGGCTCCTCTCTATTCTATAATTAATGGCGTCGTTTGTATGTATTGCAGCAAAGACAATATTCACTTAAATAATTTGAGATTTATAACGCCAAATAGAAATTTATATCATACTGCTAGTATCAACATTTCGGAGTTTGAAATCAACCCGAAACTAATTTTTGGCGCTTGCCCTCGTCCTTTCATGATGGGTTCATAAACTGATTTGATGAATAATGGTTTAATAACTCTAGATAAATATCGAATTGAACATTCCCGTGATTGACGCATTACGTTGTAATACTTCTATTTTTACTCGTAAAATTCATTATCCACCTGTTAGATCTAAGCCTGAAGATGGGCTTTCCTCAGATGTGCTCGTGAGGTTGAGTCGCAGACGCATAGTTCGCGTATCATAGGCTTCGAGGAGGAATTGTTGCGGCAAACCACCATCATAACCGGCGACGCACTGCTGCACCTCCCAGCACGGCGCTCAGGTTACCAGGTGCCAACGAACAATTCCGAGGTGGAAACGGCTTGGCTGAAATTAGAAATAACTTGTAGAACAAACTTCCGAATGCGACTAAATCAATAAAAAATCCATATGTTAATTTATGAGTGATTTATAAGTATAAAATACCAAATGTTGTAGAGCATTTACCTTGATAAACTATTCAAGTTATTCAATTTAAACAAATTTTTGGAACACGTTAGTTTTTCAGACAAATGATTTCAATTGCACATTATATAACACAAGTAATTTCTAAAGCGGCGGCCGATTAATCCGCATTTTAATTAATTTTCATAATAAAACTTGTCGTAGGCCTCTAATAACTTAGTATACTCATTAAGACCAGAAGTATCATACAAGATTTCATTAAAATCTTCAAAACTTTTTTTTGAAAAATTATTACAAAGAAACGAGTTGAGCGATCTTTGCCCAACACTAACTTTACGATATCCAAATGATGTCTTTCAAATAGTTTTGAATTTTTAAAATCAGTTCCGTTTTTTCTGCAAAAACGTGGATAAAATTTTTGCGCTTTTCTACTAATTATAAAGAATTAAGTTCGACCGATCGTCTGACTCGAATGCTTCTCAAGTTACATACAATGGCTCAATTTTTTTAAACCTTTTGCGCCATTCTTGGGGTATCGCCGACGAATGGTCAAATTTTGACTTAAGTCATAACAATGATATGTGCATATTTTTAAACGTTAATAAATGGTTAATAATAAACATCTAGTGCCGTAATATTTTACAAAGTTCTCTGGTGATATCTCTATCATCGAAAAAGTTTAATAAAAAAATATTTTTCAACGATTTATACTATATTTTTATTATACCAAAAACTAATTAGCACGGTCCACAAACTACATTTTTCGAACGTTAATTGAATTTTTAAAATTGATTCATTCAGAATTTTTGGCTATAATATCAACAAAACTTAAATCTGAAAAAAAAAATAAAACCTAATTCGTCGGTATAGGTCGAATGGCTTTAAATTTTTGAAATCGGTGTAGCAGTTTTTGAGAAAATGTCGAAAAAAGCTCAAATGACTCAAAGCTTTTCTTAACGATTCAGAGATCACGACGTTTTGATATAAAATGTCGTGAAACCATAAATTGGCATATCGCATTTTTTATAGAAACAAACTACTCTCATTTGGGAAGTTAAAAAAGAGTGCGCGTAAGGATCACACGCGATCATATAACATTTTGAATAATGTTTATTAGTAATATGGTAAACTGGTGGTGCATACATTTATTAGTGTCAACCATTATAACACATATATATATATGTATATATATATATATATTCTATTATATATATATAATGAAAATTAGATCTATATTTATAATAGCATTAAAAATATGTACAATATTTAAAACCAATAATGTAATTAAAGTCAAACTTAAAATATGACATGATCGGTTTGTCATTGTAGATATCATTTAGAAATTAATCTTCATTAGAGAAATGAAGTAATTGCCGATTAATAAATTCTTTAATATTTTTCACACAGTGGATTATTTTGAACAACGCCTAAACAAATTTTGTTTTTGCAACTTCATCATGTAATAATTGTGTTTGAAGAACTCCATGTAATAAAAATTAACATACATTCATTGACTGCTTGTATTTTTTTACTTTTTCGATGGCGACATAATCTCATTCTTGGAACAGCTGTAACATCTGCTTTGCCTAAGAAATATTTGCCATTTTAATAACTCAAAGATTTTTAGAAACTACGAATAATATAGAAATAATTTCTAATCAATAAACTTACTAATCATAAATCTTATTAATATTTTCAGGAATAGGGTATAATATTCTTTTGATTCAGGCATTTTTCATTAAATCAAGATAAGTACTAAGATCTAACGTTGGTTTCGGTACGCATACAAGGTTGAGGCTGGCACGCATACAACGACAGATCTCTATTCGCATACACGACGACTGACCACAATCGACCCTTAGAGAAATCGACTCTAATCTTATCGACTCTTATCTGCCGTACCTCACTTCCGTTGCATTTGTATGGATTTGCACCCTAGTCGCGCCTTAACAAGTTTTACTTCAAAAATAACTAAATGTGGTACAGAAAAATATGCATTTCTAACTGATTAAAGATTGTATATTAATACAAATTGAGTAACTTGTCTTACTTGTTCATTTGAAAACCCGAAATAAATTTTTCAACTAGCTGTTTTAATAATACATCATTATGGATATACCTCGTAACAGCCATTTAACACAAAGCTACCAAGAATATCTTTCAAAAGATTCTACTTGACCTCTTTAAGAGATTCAAATATTATCATTAATTTTATGCAAACAAATTTTAAAACTTAAAGTTTGAGAAGTCAGAAACAATAATGTATAATGTCGAACAAATCTCATAAATTTGCTCTCTTTGCATTTCGCATTTCGCCTTTTGCTTCCAGATATCTTCCGCCCGATGCTGCAGCCCGAGGCGGTACGCCGCTGTATAAGATAATAAAAGAAATTACAAAGTTTTGGAGAATATCAATTTAACTGCCGCGCATATCTGAATATTTAGCGTCTGAATCGTGTCTGATTTTAGCATATATAATCGAATGAAATAAATGATAAACCAAACATCTTGAAGCGATTCCCGGTAACTTATTCGAGCATTAATGGCAATTTAAACAGCTCACGTTCCCGTGGTACAATGTTTGTTTTAATAATGTTACGAAGGAGTTATTATTGTTGAGTGTTTTGACAAACTCAATGTGATATAGCGATTCTATTAAAATTAAATGATGTAATTACATGATGCCGGTTATCATTGATGAGAGTCGATGATCAGTCGGATATTGTTTGTAGCTACTACTTTTTAACTTCCCGTAGGGTAAGTTATAGTGATAGCAAAAAAATCGAAAATGAAAAATTTTGCATATCTTCACGTTTTAAAGGTTTCTGAACATTTTGGCATACCTTAGGAAAAATGGATGTATGTGTGTGTGTGTGTGTGATTGGATACAATTTTGCGTCCACGATTTCGGGCGCACGAATCGAACGATTTGAATGATTCAAAGAACATTCGATTCCTATTGATGAGAATATGGGCTGAATAGGTAATTTTTGGTAAAGATAGGTCTAGCGGTTTCGAAGATACGAGGCAAAAAGTGCCAGAAACAGTGATCCAGGGAGGGAACGGCGCACCTAATTGGTATGATTCAAAAAACATTTTATTTTTATTGATAAAATGATGAATTAGTTAAATTTTTGGGTAGGCAGGTCTAGCGGTTTCGAGATATAAAGAAAAATGTAAAAAAAAAATATTTGGCGTAATGATCATTAGACATATTCACATCGAATTATCAGATATTTTAATAATAAGAACAAATTTTGTTAATTTTTTTTTTTGGGTTCCGTATCAAGATTTTTAAATTTTAAAGTTCATTTCTACGGTTCAAACAAATTTCAAAATTTTCAGATTTTTTTTTCAAAATTTTCAAAAATATACAAGGTTTTACTTTACTTTTTGCTTTAAATATAAATTTTAAATTTAAAATTCAGTTTAAAACTATATATATCTCATATGCGTTATTCTGCTCGTAAGAAATATATCCTCAGATGGATACATTCGGCATTCCTTCTTAATGTAAACATTTTCAAGAGTTTTTGAGTGATAAGGTCGTCACTGCGTATATTATATGAACGAATAAATATAATATAAATTATCTATTTGAAAACATTTGAAACAATTATTATTAATCATTGATCAAAATTTATGGATTAATATATTTTTTGTTCGAATATTTAATTGTGGCACTGGAAGTTCCAGCAATTTGCTTTAAGGCACAATGCCATGCAACACTAGTTTATCAATTATATTAAACTGATATCATAAAGAATTTAAATATACGTAGAGTAGAGCGGAACTTAAAGGTCCGCATATCTCAAAAACAAGTAAAGTTAAGAACATTTTAACAACAATATTTTAAAGTAGAGGGAAAAAGATATATAACCAGCCATCACCTAGATTTTCTTACGTCGTTGCTATCGAGAGAAAAACGGGAATGTTTGAAAATCCATAGCAAAAGTATTTCCGTTAATTGTTAGCTTTCTTGTCAGTAAACATTAATGTTTAGTTAATAAGATCTCAATTATATTTTTAAGTATACTATTTAATTGTTTATTATGTTAATTTTAGGTTAAATTCAACAGTTTTAGATATAACCTTTATAAAAGCTTACAAGTGGTTAGGGTAAAAAGAACTAACTCAACCTTTACTTAGCAAATGTGTAAACGTTAAAAAATAATAAATTAAGTTATAAAAACAATTAATTAATTAAAATTAAAAAGTTAAAAAAGCGATAAATTAAATAAATTATTCCAACTCTGTTGGTAAATATTTCTGATAAAATACCAGATCAAGGTTATATTTAGTGTTACTTTTGTAGATATTTATTTATTTATTAACTTCCCGTAGGATAAGTTATTGTAATCGTCAAAAACTTGAAATTAAAAATTTTTACATTACTTCACGTTTTGAAGGTTTCTGAATATTTTGGCATACTTCAGAATGATGTGTGTGTGTGCGCGCGCGTGTGCGTGTGTGTGTATGTTTATATGGATACAGTTTTTCGTCCACAATTTTGGGCGCACGTTTCAATCGATTTGAATAATTCAAAAACATTCGATTCCTATTAATAGGGAGATGTGCTGATTAGTTGTTGGCAAAGGCAGGTCCAGCAGTTCCGGAGATACGGTGCAAAGAGTGCAGAAAATAGAAATCGAGTCTTTGAAAGAACGGAGCATCCGATTTCAATGGTCCAAAAAACATTCAATTTGTAATGACGGGGAGAAGTGGTGATTAGTTTTTGGCAGTTATTTTCGGCAATTAGTATCCAACCGTTTCGGGATACCGAGCTAAATGTGCAAAAAATGGCAGTTTTTGAGAAAACTAAGCATCCGATTTTAATGATTCAAAAAACTTTCTTCTTGTTTTGACAAAATGACTGCTTTTGAAAAAAAAATCTAAATATTTTTTTCCAATTTTTTTTTCTCAAAATTTTTTTTTTGCACATCGAAAATAGTTGAGATTTTAATTTTAATGCTGACTAAAGTTCTAAGGGTCACTTATCTACTTCAAATAAATAATTTTATCGTTGTAATTCAGTTTATACAACTCTTATAAATATTAGACAATGTTACAGTATTTATAATAATCTATATGAAAACATTTAATATTACTGGAAAATTTGTTACGGTACGGAAAGTTCCACCAATTTGCCTTAAGGCTCGATGCCATACACACCACTAGTTTTTTACTTGATTTACTGATTAGTTGAATCATATTTTCATCTCATTTGTAGAAATTTACCCAGTGGATCTCAAGATATATAAAATTGTTACAAATACCTAGCTCCCCTAGACTACGTACAATGCTACAACAATACTATATATTTCATAAAAAAATTCACCGTAAGTCATCATATTAAAATGTATTTATTAGCCTTATATTGTAATTTAATATATAAAATAAAAGATTTCAACAACTTTTAGTAAACTAAAATACAAAACCCCGACACTAATAATTTGACTCTCAAGAATTTATTTCAAGTTTTTTAAAACAAATTATTATGCGCAATATGACACTTGAATTTTTAAAAATGAGGAATTATTTGATTGTGATGAACTTTTGTATTTCCTTATTTTTCTGCAAATAATTGATATATATTGATATATTGATATATACTTATACTGAATAAGTTGCGCTCGCAATAACAACATGAGGACTATGAAACTTGAAATAGTAGTTAATAAAGAATAGAGAGGGTAATAAATTGTGAAACTGTTCGATTCTACGGAATATAAAAGTTTTAATATCACATGCAATTTTATGGTTTTGTTCAAGATCAATATTATCCAGCATTACTGCACGTTCTATCACCTTAGTAAGCTAATTTTAGATATAAATTTTATTCGTAAGCATTTGCTTGAAACGTTATAAAAATATCAATAATAATTTAAATTTTATTGATTTACATAATTTTTGTAAATAATTTCTTAACTATTTCTCTACCAAACTTTAACCATACTTCTACCAAATCAAGAAAAATAATTCCACAGCTTTTGTTTATTATTTCACGATAAATCATTTTCCAGCAAAAGTAAGATGTTACAACTTGCAGCTCTCCAACCCCATGTTTGGGGCTAGTTGTAATATGTACCGGACAAGCAATAACAACACAAAAACAACATTTTTGAGAAAATTGACTTGATTTTGAGAAATATTTCTTTTTAACTAGGTCCAAGGCTTTTTACATTATTCGAGCTAACGATTTAAACAATTTAGCAATCACAAAAAATGTTACACATTATTAAAGATTAATTAATTTGAAAAATATTAAGATAAAAAAATAAATTTAAAATTAAACGATAATAATAACGTAAACCAAAATTTCATGATAGTGCTATTTTATGTAACATGTCAAAAATGACTGCCCTGCGCAGTTCTGTTTATTGTGTCGCCTTTGTATAGTAGCCATAACAATACTATGCAGGAAGGTTTACATGTTCAAAGATGTAAAAAAATAAATGAATAGACAAAAATAGAAATTGTTTAAGATCCTATTGACAAGCGCCTTTTACCAGTTTCGCCTGTTACAAATAGCCCCTAGCTCTCCTATATAATATATCTGAAAATTTGATTATTATTAAGTATTACATCATTCGCTGTTTTATTCATTTCGCACATATTTTATATTACTTTAATGGATTATTTGGATTTTATAAATAATAACTATTCAACATACGTGAAAAATTTAATATCCTAGCAATGCATTCAAAATATTTCATTTGCATACAATATAAATTTACTCTTTTTCTCATAAAATATTGTTATTAAAACAATATCTAATAATTTATGCGTAATTATAATTGTGAGTAAATTGATGTAATTTTCCAATTGTGCACAATTTATTACAGTTTGCGAAAGATTCATTATGGTAGAAAGCAATCAATATAAAATAATATGCATTATTTATATTCGCGAGTTTTAATACAATAATAAAATAACATTGTACAATATAAATATTTTAAATTCGTAACATAAAATGAATATTTATTATATAAAGTATCTAAATAAAGGATTTCTACCACAATAGCCGGAACGGTGTTTATTTATGCGAATATATCATCATAATAAATCTACGTGAAATCAGCATTTGATTACCAGATACTATTATAAATAAAATTATTTTGAAAAGAATTACGTATAAATATTTGTTTGCGTTTTCAAAAAGCTTACAAACGTTTTTACAATTTTTTTCTGCATTTATTCAAAAATTTTGGTTCAATCGTTTTTGAAAATATCTTATCTCATTTTGCGAAAAATGATTTTTTTGTTAAGAAAATACCATTTTTATCACATTAAAGATATATAAAATAAGATATATGAAAAGAGCTAGTTATATATTTTAACAAAAGTATTACTAAGCGTTTTTCAATAGAATCGAAACGATATTAATATATTTTCTATCTCCTTTAGTGTCTGTCCCAAAGTCAATGGAATAGGCCAATCAGTAAACAGAAGGGTGCAGGTGCGTAATTTATATCAGGCAATATAAAATTGTACTGTCATAAGATTTTGGTTTGTGTTATTAAAATGGATTGATTTTTAAAATATCTACTAGATTTTTTTCAAGTTTGGCAATTTTTGATAATTTGTAATAATTATTGTAATTGTTAAATTTGATAAATAGTTATTTAATTTATTAATGTATACAAATCATATCTGGGATTAGATGTAACAAAATCTTGGCTAGTTGTAACATTTCATAATATGCCCCAGTTTGTAAAGCAGATTGTTGCTTTTTAAATTAAATCAAAATTGTGAACATACCAACTTCGAGTTGATCCAAATCAAAAAAAATATTTTTGTCATTGAAGAATGAACCACTTTGGTCTTGGTTGGCAAAGTAATACAAATAGTAGACGCAAAAGAAAATCTACGGTAAGTATAGTTAATCCTGAGAAAGAAAATTTACAAATGCAATATAAAAAAAATATTGATCAAATTAGAGAGAAAATATAAATGAAAGGCAAAGCGGAAAGCCACAGGTAATTCAACAAAAAGAAAAAACGAAATGCCCAGAATTAGAAATTATTTTATGTTCAGATTCAAAATCTAAATGAGAAGGATGGAATTCTGTTTGGTGTGTGGTGAAGCTTGCACACAAATAAAGCAGATATGGTATTGTGTATCATTTGTAAGATTTGAGTACATGTAAAATATGTTACAAGAAAATTGTACTGCACTTACTCTTGAAAAATATCAATTTTGTTAACAATAAGCAAAAAACAAATGGTTATAGGTGGTTATTCTAAATTATATTAAAAAATTATATAACAAACTAGTGGGGCGCATGGCATCGTGCCTTAAGGCAAATTGCTAAAATTTACTGTACCAATAATTATTTTTTTAAAAAGATTAATATTTTTGAAAAACTTTAATTTAAAAAAATCAGATTTTTGAGAAACTATAAATTTGTGAAATTTTTTTTTGCAAAAAAAACTTTGAAAATAAATGGTTTCTTTATTTTGAAATATTTTGGAAGTTTTCAACTTTTTTTCAAAGCAATCGTACTGCTTGAACTGCATAGAGACGAAATATCGAAGCGCGTAAGCGTCGCGTTGCCGTCTAACGGATAAACATTGGTACGGAACCCATAGGAATGTAAACAAAATTTATACTTATTGTTAAAATCTCTATAAAATGTCTAATGATCATTTTTGACCGCCAAATGGCATTTTTTTACTTTTTTCACTAGATCTCGAAAACCGCAAAACCTGTCTTCATGAAAATTTAACTAGTTGTTCATCTTGTCAATACAAGTAATTTTCTTTTTGAATTATTAAAATCGGACACTCCGTTCTCTTAAAACCTAAGTTACCGTTTGTGGCACTATTTGCCCTGTACCTTTGAAACGACTAGACCTGCCTATGCCAAAAACTAATCAACACCGTGTTCCCGAAAACGTCGACAAAAATTTGTATCCACACATACGCACATACACACACACATACATCAATTTTTCTAAGGTATGCCAAAATGTTCAGAAACTTCTGAAACGTAAAGATATACAAAAATTTTCATTTTCGCTTTTTTGCGATTACTATAACTTACCCTACGGTTAAGTTTATAATAAATTTTGTTAATTTATAAGTAAGGAACTAAGTACGCCATTTATCACTAATTTATAAAAGAACTAAGGGGCAGAACTAGTGTGAAATTTAAAAAAAATCGAATTTTCTATTTTTCCATATTTCGATAGGTTATACCTTTAAAAATAACATACCAAAATTTTAATTTAAATAACATACCAAAAGTTTTTGAGTTACAGCCATTTAAAGAGTATATATATAGCATATAGTATAATGATCATTTTATCTTCAAACGCGTTTTTCTCAAAACAGCATGTTCCAAATTTGCTGCAGCGATTACTCAAAAACAATTGATCCGATTACTATCATTTTTTTTACTTATTCTATATATCGTTCTACGTAAAATGAACTATCGATTTTTTGATCGGATCAAAAATCGAATTTTGACAGTTTAAAAACGACCATTTTGGATAAAATTCGACTTTTTTTTAACAAACGCCGTCATTTTGTCAATTTTTGACTTTTTTTTTATCGTAGTTTATTTTACAGACAATATTATCTAGTTTAACGATAATTTTTTTTAAATTTCATTCACGAAGAAGGCCGTAATCACTGCAGCAGTGAAGGGTCTTTTTTTTGTCGCGCCGTTGGAGATCGACGATAAATTAAAAAATATTTAATTTTTTTTTCAAAAATTTTACTATGTATTCTTAAAACATGTATAAATATATTCCTAAAATTTTGAAATGATTGATGAAGTAGTTTTTTAATATAAATTCCCAAATAGCACCTTTTTTAGGCGGTTACACTAGTTGTGCCTCATAAAACTGGCAAAGTTTTCAAATAATCTCAAAATATTAGTCCATTTAGTAAATAAACTTTATTGAATATCTTTTTCTATATAATTAGAAATTATTGTATTTATAAAATTAACACATTTGGTCAAAATTTGACCAGAGCCTTCTGTCTTTAGCATGGGATCCTTCGGGGTACGGAGTATAAATGTATGCATACAAACACCTGTACTTTATAATAATTGAGAGAAATTAGCAAAAGATAATTAAATATCACTATATATCACAAAGTTAATAGTCTTATTAACTCCCTTATGACGACGAAATAATTCTCACTTAAAGTCCGCTAAATAATGTATTAATCAAAGTGAACCCCACCAACATTTGTTTATAGTATGAAGAGATTAAAAAAACTAGAAGCTGTTCACTAATATAGGCATATTATATTTTACCTGCTGGCACAACTTGGAAGACACAAGGTTCCGCCTGCTTCCCTATTGCATTTCTTCCCCAACAGCTGAGAGTGCCGAAGTCTCTCTCTCCGGCCGGTTTGTACGAGAGAATCGACCTTGTGCCGCCCGGCGGTGTTCGC
The DNA here is from genome assembly GCF_003426905.1 of Ctenocephalides felis. Taxonomy (NCBI): domain Eukaryota; kingdom Metazoa; phylum Arthropoda; class Insecta; order Siphonaptera; family Pulicidae; genus Ctenocephalides; species Ctenocephalides felis. The sequence continues at coordinate 56,567,063 of NW_020537758.1, forward strand.
GCCGCCCTGGAGCTTACGTCGAGGCTTTCGCCGCTATTGTTGAATTGCCACACGAAGTCTTCGGGCAGTGGATCCGAGGTCACGTCACATCGAATCCGCAAAGATTCGTCTTGAGACGCTCCTATTAGGCGGGAATTTGGCGATGTAGAACATACTGGAGCATCTGAAAAAAAGAGAATAATAATAGGAAAAACTTTCACGACATCCAGGTAAATTTATATAAAATGGCTGATAGGTTAGGGCGGAGCACAAAGGTTCAGTTTGACTTTCAGTAATTATACTGTTTAAACCAAAAAAGTGGCACCTATTACCGGACATTTCAAAATAACCTACATTGAACACATATGTAGCCATCGGCACACTCAGAAATATCTGCAGCACATGTGTGTTTGAAGAATATTCTTAGATATTGTAAAAAAGTCACTTTTTATCCACCCTTTTGGCTGGGACACACCGATGCTGGTGCATTCACCATAAGCTTTTTATTCTTGACTAGGAAATACGACAAGTGGGGGTATGTTGTGACCGTAAGCACTCATACAAAACAAAATTAAATAATTGGAACACATTATGTAAATTTTCAAAAAAAATATCAATATGTTTACTGTCCGGCATTAAGGGACGACTTAGTGTCTAGTGCTAAGGGACAGACATTTTCGTTCATTTGGTGGTACATACTAAAATTGTTTAAAAGAACTAACAATATTCTACCATTTTACGAATGACAACCAAGTATTACTTTTATCTTTGCATACCACTCAAATGTAAATGCATAATTATACTAGAATTACTACCATTGATATTTAGGTGACGCCTAAATTTTGCGCTTAAAACGGCAAACCCGCCGTGGCCGTCCTAGGCGCGTAATCCTGCACCTTTGTGCACCCGCACCCCTTTCACTTGTATTTTAAAATTAAAAAAATCATACTCGCTTATAAAATATGTGTTGAATAGAGTGTCCGGCGTTAGGTGCCGTCCGGCGTTACGGGACTTCCAGCATCTCAATAGATAAGAATTCATAATTATAGAAATATGTTTATTTATTATTTTTCTAAATTTTGTCGTTTGTCTCTTTTTACTAGATATTTCACTTCTGTTTTAAAATGGATTTTACGAAATAATAGCTACATTATTTAACCAATGCGAAATACAAAATTTTATGGTCACATTTTTTATAAAGATTACACTGTATATAAACTTGATTTCTAACCTGATCCCTTCCATTGAACAAATTTTATTACTTTGAATTATATAATGTAAAGGCTCAGTAATTTATTATAAAAAAAATCCACGGATTTAACAGATTTATAGCTTCTTTTTGTATATTGATATCCTGCATATGATTTAAACTACTAAGATTGTTTTAAAGGTTATTAGGTATATAAAATCCAAGCGAAAAACATCTTTTCATATAAAAATAATTATTTATTTTAACTAAATAAAACAAAAGTCGAAAAGAAGTACATTATCATACAGTCATTAATATCAACTCAACATTTAGTACGTTATTCTTCAAAACCGTACTAAACCGTTCTCCGTACCAAAAAACAATAATTTTTATTCCAATTTATAACTTGATAAATTACCCAAAAAGAATAATTCAAAATTCAACGATATTGTATTTTGATGTAATAAATTGTGAGCATAAAATTGTATTATTCGATACAATATATCTTATAATATTAGGGTAATAGTTAATAGGGATACTATTTCAATTGCACGTGGGCATTTATTACATTAAAACACAATTAGTAAATAGGGTACGGCACACAGGTGCAATTTGATTTTGAGCAATTATACCACAAACCTATTATATCACAACAATACATATCAAAGAGTCCCATCATTGTAGGAATAAATTTTTATTATGTGTTCCAAAAATTTGTGATATGGTCATTTTTACCCCATAGGGTCAATTTAAACGGTTAGTGAGTAAACAAGTCCCAGGTCTTATTTTAATTTCAAAGGGACTCTATTTAATAATAATCGAAAAAAAATCGAAAATGAAAAATTATATATATCTTTACATTTCAAAGGTTTCTGAGTATTCTGGCATACCTTAGAAAAAGTGGATGTATGTGTGTGTGTGTACGTGTGTGTGGATACAAATTTTCGTCGACGATTTCGGGAACACCGATCAACCGATTTAAATAATTCAAAAAAACATTCGATTTGTATTGATAAGGAGACGTGCTGATTAGTTTTTGGCGAAGACAGGTCTAGCCGTTTCGAAGATACGAGGCAAAAAGTGCCAAAACCGGTAACTCAGTTTTTAAGAGAACGGAGTATCCGATTTTAATAATTCAAAAACATTTTACTTGAATTGACAAGATGAATAATTGATCAAATTTTCATAAAGGATGAAGAATTGATCAATTTTTTTTTTCAAAAAAAGTAATTTTTTGTCAAATTCATAGTTTCTCAAAAATCTAATTTTTCGAAGTATTTTTTTTTAAATGTTGATCGTCTTGAAAAAAAAATAATATTTGGTACGGAAAGTTCCACCAATTTACCACCAATTTAGATACCATGCGCCCCACTAGTTTCACTTTTGTCATTGCGTTCATTCTAAATATTATATTTTATAAAAAAATCATATTGTAAACAAATTTGGAAGCAATAAAAATATTATTCTACTTTGGCAAACAGGTGAAGCAATATACTGATAACAAAAACGAATTAGATAAAACAAACATTTACTCTGGAATTGTATTCATTTTCAAAGTCAGCTACAAGTTTCGCGTTTATAGAAATTAACTGCATCTCCGTTGTAAAATAATATTAAACTACACTTTTCTTAAATCCACCTTTACTTCTGTGTACACAAGATCTCTGGACCGTTTGTATAAAATTCCATTTGTTGTACATACGGATGAACCTAAGGAGTTCTCTTTTGCAGAGGTAAATATAAAAACACGTCCGTGCGGTGGAGATAAGAAGAACAAACAAGATGATGTCTCGGAACAGCCCATAGGCCTACGTTTCCGCAGTATTTATATGAAGGGAAGTGCGTGGTTCTCTAATTAGGTGACTAAAATAGAGGTCTGCTATAACAAGTTTTCTTATGTTTCGGCGGTGCGTGCTGAGTTCGTGCGAAACATGTGTGCTATTCATTAAACCCACAATAAACAAATAAACTCCACTTATAAACGCAATTATGCCGCATAACTGCTTGTTTGCTAAGTTCTTTCACTGAAGATAGTGAGTTTTCTAGAGAAATAATTTGGAGTGTTTTATATTATTGACTTCCCGTATGGTAAGGTAAGTTATAGTAAAAAACTACTGGGGTGCATGGCATCGTGCCTTAAGGCAAATTGCAGGAACTTCTCATACCAATTTTTTTTTTTTTAAAAAGATTAACATTTTTGAAAAAAATTTAGTCTGAAAAAATTAGATTTTTGAGAAACTATCAATTTGACAAAAATTTACTTTCTATTAAAAAAAAAAAGACTTTTTGGAGAAAAATTTCATCAGCACGTCTCCTTATCAATACAAACCGAATGTTTTTTGAATTATTCAAATCGGTTGATCGGTGTTCCCGAAATCGTTGACAAAAATTTGTATCCGAACACACACACACACACACGCGCGCACACATACATCCATTTTCTCTAAGGTGTGCCAAATTGGTCAGAAGGCAAATCGTGCCTTAAGGCAAATTGCTAGAGCTTCCCGTACCGTAATTAAAAATCTTCGCCAAAAACTAATCAGCACGTCTCCTTATCAATACAAATGGATTTTTTTTTAATTATTCAAATCGGTTGATCCGTGTTCCCAAAATCGTCGACGAAAATTTGTATCCGCACACACACATATATACATATACACACACATACATCCATTATTTCTAAGGTAAGCCAAAATGTTCAGAAACCTTCAAAACGTGAAGATATGCAAACATTTTCATTTTCGATTTTCGGCCCATTACTATAACTACCCTACGAGAAGTTCAAAAATAAAATTGACAATGTGGCCTTTTATACCTTGTTAGTATGTACGTCTCCACATTTAAACCTGGTTACACATCTTTCATCTTCTACTTCAAAATAATATTGATAAGAAATACCACACTGTGCTTGTTTCTGAGATAACGGTAGTAGACGTTTCCATTTCAATTCGAATTATGCAAATCTAAGTTAATAAACTTATCGTTATTGTTCAAGGCCATAACACTCGTATACCAAAACTCGAAAACGAACTTTTCATTAGGAAGCCACATATTACTCGAGCATGCTTAACTTGATCACATCTAGCCGTTATCTCCATCTTCCATAACACATAATCTAACTAGACTAGTCTGCAACTCATCGACAAAGCACCGCCCCAGACTAAACGTGACAGTCCGGAACTCTTCCCGGACCGTGCGAAATGAGCTGAGAGAATGAATTAAACAAACAAACATTGTCGTAGGGCCATAATATTTTAGTATGATCTATAAGGCTATGGTATCTTCGGCAAAAAAATACTGAAAATTGTCGAAATTTTTTTTAACGCTTTATTACAAGAAAACGGCTCGGCCGATCTTTACCAAAAACTAATCAGCACGATTCTCAACTAGTATCATTCGAACAATTTTGAATTTTCAAAATCGATTCAGATTTGGGGGCTAAAACGTGGACGAAATTTTTTTCACTTTTCTGCTATTTACAAAGAAACGGCTTGGCTGATCGTCGCGAAATATAGATAAACCCTAGTGTTCATTGAGATGCATCGAATGACTTTTAAATTTTTGAAATCGATCCACCCGTTTTTGAGAAAACGTCGATTTACGGCATTCACATACACACACACACATACTTTTTCCAAATTCGGTCTCGATTCAGAATGGCTTGAAATCCTCATCTTCCATAACACATAATCTAACTACTCTAGTCTGCAACTCATCGACAAAGCACCGCTCCGGTCTAAACGTGACAGTCCGGAACTCTTCCCGGACCGTGCGAAATAAGCTGAGCGAATGAATTAAACAACTTGTCGTAGGGCCATAATATTTTAGTATGATCTATAAGGCTATGGTATCTTCGGCAAAAAAAAAATACTGAAAATTGTCGAATTTTTTTTTAACGCTTTATTACAAGAAAACGCCTCGGCCGATCTTTACCAAAAACTAATCAGCATGATTCCCAACTAGTATCTTTCGAACATTTTTGAATTTTCAAAATTGATTTAGATTGAGATACATCGAATGACTTTTAAGTTTTTGAAATCGATTCATCTGTTTTTTTAGAAAACGTCGATTTACGACAAAAAATCTATTCACATACACACACATACACACACATACTTTTTCCAAATTCGGTCTCGATTCAGAATGACTTGAAATTGTTGAAGTTTGATACTAAACGCTCTGTGTCTACTATGTTTATGTATATAAGGTTGTCTTTTGTTTTATATAAAACAAGTGATTGTTCATAATATTTGTAATGCATATGATTAGTTAAAGAATATATAATCAGTCAGTCTGTTTTCATCCTTCTGCATAAACAATTGTATTATTATTCACATAAATTTTTAACATAAATTCTACAGAAATCCCCATCTTCCATAACACATAATCTAACTACACTAGTCTGCAACTCATCGACAAAGCACCGCCCCGGACTAAACGTGACAGTCCGGAACTCTTCCCGGACCGTGCGAAATGAGCTGAGCGCGTCTGATGTCACGGAATGCGATTGCGGTGCGCTGCGCTTGTTGTTTGTCTTACAATTAGTTCGTGTATCTGCGAAAGTCCCAAAGTTTGATTGTCTACTCTTAGCGTAAACGTCATACTCACACACTGTCCCGGCGGTATATAAGTTAATCATAAGTTAGCGACGACTCCGAACAGCCACGCTGGATGCGGGCTCATGAAAACTGACGGTCTGGATTTTGACTTTGGAACTTTTGCTAATTGATCTGTGAACCGGCTATGTTATACGACGTATTTAAAGTTGAGTAGGATAAGGATGCGGATTTCTATGAATAGTAAGTGACGTGCCTATTTCTGTCACTTAGAAACGCCGATACAAAGTCTTTTGAAGTATCAATAGGAAGAAGTAAGAAATTGCAGGAAATAAATATTTATTTCATCAGGCACATTATGAATACACTACAGAAATTTTAATTGAAGTATTCTGGTAGGAACCTAGTATCCATTAAACATTGGTCAAATAATAATCATAATGAGTAGAAAGGGTGAATGATTTAAAATAAAAAATAGTGTATGAATTCAAATAAATGCATAAAAAACTAATTTGTATTGATATTTTGCCTTGAGGCAAGTTACATGAACTTCTCGACATGTGTAAATAATCAATAAAAAATTAATTAATTTATGAGTGATTAAAAGTATTCCGAGTGAATTAATTACAAATAATTGAAAACAAACAAACACGTTAACTCAGAGTATTTTCTTAAAGCAAATTTTCAAAAATCAACAATTTTCATAATTGAACCAGTTTCCGTAGGACTTTAATGGATTAGTATGTTCATTAAGACTAAATACTCTATAGTTATATCAAGTAAATAGTCTAATTTTAATTTTAACAAACGTCAAAAAAACTACTCATTTTCTCAAACTTTGATGAATTTTTAAAATTAAACTACTTGTCGTAAGGCCGTAAAATTTAGTAAGTTCTTTAAGGTCATGATATATATCGCCAATTTTTTTTCAACAGTTAATTACAAGAAAACGGCTCGATAGATTTTCAACTAAAACTAATCAGTATCATTCCCAACTAATATCTTATATTATTACAATATCTTGATTTTTTAAAATCGATTGGGTAGTATAGCTTAAATGTGAATGAAAAGTTTAACACTTTTTCCAAATTACAAAAAAATGGCCGATCGCCGCTCAAAACTGAGGAAAGATAATCCACATCAAAATGCATCAATTTGCTTTAAATTTTTGAAATTGGTTCAGGCGTTTTCGAACAATCGTCGATGAAATTTATTATTTTGACAAACGCAAAAAACGACAATAATTTTTGCAAACTTTGACTATTTTTTTAAATTAAACGACTTGTCGTAGGACCGTAATTTCAGTATGATCTATAAGACTATGGTATCTACCGTCAAAAAAAATTCGACGAATTTTTTTTCTAACACTTTATTACAAAAAATGGCCCGGCCCGATCTTTACCAAAAACTAATCAGGCCGATTCCCAACCAATATGTCTCAAACAGTTTTTGAATTTTCAAAATCGACTCAGAATTGCGCGCTAAAACGCGGACGAAAATTTTTTCACTTAAAAACTAAGAAACGCTAGTCCTCATCGAATGGCTTTTAAATGTTTGAAATCGGTCTAGCCGTTTTTGAGAAAACGTCGATTTACGGCAAAAAATCTGTGTCACACACACACACCACACACACACATACTTTTTCCAAATTTGGTCTCATTTGATTCAGAATGGCTCGAGACGTCGAGAAAACAAAACTAGCGGATCGGATTTTTTTTATTGAAAACGTAAACTTCTCCTTCGGGAAGTTAAAAATGAGTAATTGGCACAACCGAACCTAGTCTCGCCTACTAGTCTTAACTACGGGATAAGTTGTAACAATGTACTTTTCCTAAAAATTGATTAACTATAATATATTGAAACAAAGTTGTGGAATAATTTTTGCTTGATTCGAGGAGAGGAATAGTTACAGCAACTATTTATTTTGTTGAAATATAATTAGTGTATATCGAGATATATACAATTTGAAATCAAAACTGTTGCAAAAAGACCTCAAATCACCCACATCACATAAACGTGCATTATATATTCGTGAGCAATTTAAAGAATTTGAATCACTAGCACAGAAAAACATAATTGCGTTCACCTTTATAAATACCAACAACTATTTATTTTGCATTGAATTTCACAACTGAATACTCAAACATCTTAAACTCAAGTCATTGCTATTGATTTCAAATAATGTAGTTCCCGTTGAACGAAGACGGAATGTAATGATTGAAACAGAGCGACAATAACAGAACTATCTCAATGCATTCTATTAACTTCGAAGAATCGTGAGCAATCTAGCAGTTTCTATTGATGGTTTAAAAGAGAAAAATCAAAGGCAAGAATAGTGTAAAGAGAGAAAATAATAGTGCGAAATAGTAAAATAATATTCGTATGCATCCATTCGAGGTAAAAGGTATATAATAAATATTTGGAGAATTTGATTGCAAAATAATATCTTATATTTCATCTTAGAAACTCGTATCTTTATAATTATAGATACTCATTTACATAAAATTCACATTTTATGATATATGATGTAGGGCTGCGTACAAGGTCCAATTTGTTTTTGACAATTTTATTGTGAATAAAACCAAACCAATTATATTACAACAAATAATACATATCAAACAATTAACTATCTGATAATGTTACTTAAACTCCTTGCTAATTCATTACTCTAGTAATGTGTTTTTTTTTTCAAAAGACTTTTTTACCCCATAAGGTGCGTGATAAAATGGGACAGCCAGGGCGAAAACAGATCCAATGCCTTATTTTAATTTCAAGGAATTTTGCGAAATAATAACTTCATTATTTAACCAATGCAAAATACAAATTTCATCAACACATCTTTTATAATAATAAGACTGAATATAATCTTGATCTGGTACTTTGTCAGAAAGTATTTTATTTACCTATAGTTAAATTGACTTTGTGAATTTAATTAATTTGTTTAAGTAAACTAATTTTCAATGTTCACTCGTTTGAGAAGGTAAGGTTTTGACTTTTTCGCCATACCCACATGTAAGCTATTATAGATGTTATGTGAAAAAAACTATTGAATCTGACTTAAAAATAATAATACATCTTATAAAACATTTAAATAACGTAAGCTTAAAAACTATATTAGAGTCTCATAAACTAAAGTGCTTTTGTTATGGATTTTTCAATAATGACGTATTTCTCTATTTTAAAATATGTTGTTAAAAATTCTTATTTGTTTTGAGATATCGGTGATAGACCCAGCTTAATCTTGCTCGTTGATTTATAAAAAAAAAAACAGTTAAATCTAAGCTAGTAACTAGTGGTGAAAGTCAGCGTGCTTTAAGGCAAATTGTTAGAATTTCCCGTACCACAATTGAATATTCGAATAAAAAATGTAATAATCAATAAATATAAATCAATGATTAATTACAGTTGTTTTAAATATTTTCAGAGATTACTATATTCGTATAATATATTCGTATTCCTTCAGATTAAAGACAATGACGATCTTATCACTCAAAACATTTGAAATATTCACATTAAGAAGAAATGCTGAATGAATCCACCTGAGGATATATTTTTTACGAGTAGAATAATACACATGAAATATATACATTTTAAACTGAATTGTAAATTCAAAATTTATATTTGAAGTATAAAACTTTGGTTTTTGAAAATTTGAAAGTTTTTGAAATTGTATAAAGTGGACTTTAAAATTAAAAAAATTTGGTACGGAACCCAAAAAAGTTGTAACTACATGTTCTCATTAGTAAAATATCTGGTAATTTGATGTGCATATGTCTAATGATCATTTTTGTACTTTTGAAACCGCTAGACT
>NW_020537758.1:56577597-56603777 GCF_003426905.1 Ctenocephalides felis
ACAAATTTCTCGAACTTAATTTGATTAAATTCAAATAGATACTTTATCTTTTATAACGTATATCAAAATTATATAATGTGTTAGCAAAAACGTTCAAAAGTGCATAGAAAGTACCGACAGTGCAACAATTGCGCTTTTAAACCCTCCACCTTCCGTTGCACGACAAATGCTTAAAATGCTTTTTCGAAATCTCATACGTTTATGTGACAGGAAACGTTGTCATATTTTTTATTACTTTCGACATGGAATGGCTTGGGCCAATTCTCCGGCACATCCGCGCGAACGAAACGTGCGGTTTGCGGCTAATGCATGCTGGCATTGAGTCAACCGCACAATGCGGCCGAAGCGAAAGCTTTCCTACCTCTTTACGGGAAGATCCCCATTCTGGCGATGTCAATGTCGTAAATCCGAACCGCATAAATGATGCAACCGAGTGCACCACTGACTTTTTTGAATAGGAAAGTGGCGACGGAAATTTTCGCGTTGAATGTGCTACGCCAACTCGGGCATGAATCAGTTAAAGCAAACTATCAGTTTTTTATGTGTTAAGAGTTATTAGTGATATAACTTTCTAACTTCTTTTATGGTCTAAATGTACGTTTATTTTTTTTCGAAATTAACATATATTTTCGGGAATTTGGGAATCGATCTGATTAGTTTTTGGTAAAGATCCGCCCTGCCGTTTACTTGGAATTAACTGTTGAAAAAAAAATTATGCCGAATTTTATGAACCTTTTTTGGCAATAGATATGGTCTTATAAAACATACTAATATGTTACGGCCCTACGACAAATAATTGAGAAAATATTATAATCAAAATTTGTGTCAAAAGTTGCTTTTGCAATGAGATTAGTGAAACATCAATTCATTAAAAGTAAAAATATTAATTATTAATTAAAAATTAAAATAAAATATAATTAATATAATTACAGATAATTTTTTAATGTATTTGAGTAAACTCTATTCGAAATCGCAATGTTTAGATTTAATTTTTAAATAACTTTATTTTTGAAATGAACTGTTGAAAATTTTATCTAAATACCTGAATTTTAAATTCGATTGATTAAGTCAGTTCTTACAATTTCAGAAAGTTGATGCAACTTGCCTTGAGGCTAAACGCCACTTTCTACTAGTTTTGTAATTAATGCAACCTGCCACTTTTATAAAAATGTCAAGGAAAAATCCGCAAAAATTGTTACTTGATATTTAATATAAAATATTCGAAGTTTACTGAAAATATATTCAGTTGACTTTTGAATAATAGTGAAATTTTCATTTTTTTATTAAAGTAGGTGTTTTAAAGTTTTTTTTATAAATGGGCTAGTGCTAGTAATAGTCGTACCTATTGAAGAAAAGTCAGTCTGGTTTCAACTTATTTTTAGTTTTGTTACCAAGTCAAACATAATAATTAATTTAAATCTAAATATTAATCTAAAATTGAATATAGAATCAAAAAGTGACGAATGTACTTCATTAAGCCTTTGGGTGCCAGAAAAAAGCGATGAAACTGTTCACCAGTGTACTGGTTAAACTAATTTGGTATCAATTTGAGTAATATTTTTGAAACGTTGTATTTAACATTGATTTATTTGTATTTAATGAAAAACATTCATAAACGTACTTTTAGCACAGGCCGATTTAAGTCTTTCAAATTTGAAATTAAAACTTCCGATTTCATTAATTTGAGTTCCTTATTAAATAAACGTCTTGAATAAACTTGTTAAGGTTGTCAACACATTGTGCATTTGAAAATAAAATATTAATAAAATAATATATGCAAACTCAAAATAATTCTAAGCAAATATCTATATAATTAAAAAAATCTTGCTGATAAAACTAATCCAGCAACTCGTGATTTTTAAATAATTTTTAATATACACATTAAAAATGCATAAATTTAATAAAGTAGTATTCTCGATCTCGATCCCATATGATCCTTATCGAAGGTATTATATTCATCATAAATAAAAAAATCAAACAATATAAACGGTTCGAAAACAAACGCACTAAATTTTTTTTTTAATAGCAGAATGGGAATATAGAGTAACTTAAATAAATATTGTTTAGCTATGAGATAAATATTATTTGAGATATGCATTAACATATTACATATGCATATTTACATATTTACAAATGATAGCTTTGGCTATGTATGATTTGTGTGCTTTCGACTTTGGTTTCAAAGTGACTCAAAAATATTAAATGAAGCTCAAAAACAAATTCTTAATAATGGTTTTCTGAATATTGATTCAAATAATCAAGTTTCGGGTAAAATTCCCACTTTTTGTAAATTTAACGGGTTTGTATTTTCACAACCAAATTATCTACCTAAACTAGATACTGTATCTGAAAGGTTAATTTTACCTAGATTGTGTTTCAAGCAAATTAGACGATTGCGACATGCAAATGGACAATTTGGAATATTTGGCCAAACTATAAATGTGCCTGTTGACGTTAATAATAAGGTTAATTTATTACTTCGTAATATTGATGATAATCATTGCATTAACGTTCACATAAAAAAAGATTCATAGATCAAAAATACAAAAGTATGGCTTCAATTTTTTAGGCGAGACAGATATTAAAGCTGTTCAAACAATGAGATTATATCACCAGCGAAAAATGTATGTTAATTTTAATTACATGAAGTTCTTCAAACACAATTATTACACGATTAGTGAAGTTACGAAAACAATATTTGTTTAGGCTTTGTTTAACATAATCTGCTGTGTGAACGTGTATTATAGAATTTATTAATCAGCAATTACTTTATTTCTCTCTAATGAAGGTTTGTTTATGAATGCTCATTACAATGACAAACCGATCATGTCATATTTCAAGTATGACTTAATTACATTATTGTTTTTAAATATTATACATATTTTTAATTCTATCATAAATATATAATTTATATTTTATCATTATATAAATGTGTATAATGGTCGGCACTAATGAATGTGTGCATCGCGAGTGTTACCATATTACTAATGAATTTCATTCAAATTTGTTATATGATTTATTTATTTTCACTTAACTTAAATTTGCTACTATGTACAGTAGCAAATAAGTTTTACTTCAATCGCGTGTGATCCTTACGCGCACTCTTTTTATTTTTATTCTCAAATAGATTGAAAAATACAGACTTATTAGGAATGAATTCCTTGAATATTTGATATAGTGTATAAATATCGTTTGAAATATTTTCCAAATTTTGCGTCTACAATAATGTGACGACCTTGCCGAAACTTACATTCTCAACCCTATCAATGTACACCGATGTCAAAATATTTCTCAAAGCGTAAGAAAGGAGCAATAAAATCTATAAAGGATATTCAGTCGTCCATGCTTTTCTTTGAATTTTTCACATCTTTTACGTTACTGCAGCAAGATGCGCAGGGTTTTTCATAGGCTATATGCTATTACATATCATAAAATGTAAGCTTGGAAGAAATAAAACTTTAGAATAACTCTCATATAAAAGCACTCCAATATGAAAAATCGGTTCAATTTAAAATATTAATTAGCAGAAAATAGAATATTAAAAGGTATTTGTTGACGACTTGAGATAATTTATAGTAAATTTCATTTAGTGGGATATTAACAATATCATAAGATAAAAGCTGTTTGTTTTAAGTATGACTGATCCGAACAAAATGGCAATGAATAAAAATGATGATAAATATGGAACAAAGTAATATGACAATGAAAAGATTCAATTTTATAGTGATTTCAATAACTAATTGTAAGAGAAAAACTTTAAATAGCGAGCTTATCAGGCTAGCACAAAAGTTCAATTTGACGAAGTAATTATACTGTCTAAACCAAATTAAATATATTCTAACACATAACTAATTATAGAAATATGTTTTTACTGATTTTCTAACATTTTTCATCGGCACTTTTTTATCCCATAAGCTGTTATCCCATAATATTTATTTAATTTGGTAGAGGAATAGCTAAAGCATTTATCTAGCTTTATTTAGTGGCAATATAATCAGTGAATCTAATGACATAATGATTGAATAAAAACTGTTACAACAAGCTCCTAACTGCCCTATGTAAAATTATATTTATACCATACATAAGATAGATTGTACAAGTGCAAAATCAATGTGCAAAAAAGAAACAAATAATCCATTCTATTTAGTCAAATCTAAATATATGCACACCCAAATTTTATAACCGCATAAATTGTATTTACAGTGAGCCAAAATGATAAAATTATTCAGAAACATGGGGCTATAAATAAATCTAATTTTACATGTCTACAAGATTTCATCGGATGTGAAGACAATATGCCACATTTCGTTATCTACATGTTTCTCTATAAACGTGAGTATAATATTTGGGATCAACGATGTCTTATTTTCATGTCAAAAATAAATTCACCCCAAAGCACATTCAACTAGTATTTTTGGCATTCATCCACATCTCGTTGGCATCTATATTCGCCGACCAGATGTTTAACTTATGTCATTGGCCAAAAATAAATGGCATTCGGAACTGAATTCGAGTACAATGAACAACGAGTTGCTGGAATTCAACAAGTGATGCATCAGCATCTTTTGCTATTTCGATTTATTCTGTGTAATCCGGCACCCTACACGAAATCTCCGGTTTATATACATTGCTGAATGGACTTATATTAGTATTATGTAGGCATGAAAACATTAAGATACGAGGGAACACGAGAATAAAAATAAATCTTGCCAAAAGTGATAGCACTGTTCGTGTTTTACGGAAGATGACTGACTGTATTTTGTCACGTTTTATGCGTGTTTTATAGACGGATTTAGGGTTTGAAGTGTAGTAGTATGAAATATTATTTCAAAATCTTGACATCCTTACATTTTATAATGGTCTAAATGTTTTTGTTCATTTTAAACAAAAATAAAACAGCGAGAGCACATTTTATTATCTAAATAACGACTTACGCCACATTGCTCAGTACACCGTAGTGTCTAAGCGGAATATTTACAATATTAAAAATGTAATATATTAACTCTCCGTCGGTCGGAGTGGTCCGACCAGACTTTTTTCGACTTCAATTAAAAAAAAACTTCAGTAATCCTATCGACTTGTAATTTCTCGACATTTCCTAAAATTTCATTAACCGTCGATCAATAAAAAAATCAGGACGCAAAAATGTACAGAAGGATAATTATAAGGATATTAACTTTTTTATACTTCGAACGGTCGGAGTGGTTTGTTTAGACCACCCATACATTTTGTATGAAATATACGCTTTTTGTTATATGTAAACCAATATTTTCTATTCAAACTGCATTTTATATATTCATTGCTATGTGTTGTAACATGAATGCTAGTATTTTCATGACGAGAGATCCTTGAAAACCTACCAAACTTATTGGTCATCGCAAACATTGAAAATCAGATGAGTAATGCGCACATTATCAACGATTTTTCTACCCGTACTGCGTTCGAAATTTTTTTTGGCGAACCTGTAGTGAAATTATATTTTCAACTTAAAGTTTACAGCTCATTTCAAAGGCGACGCACCTCATTTCGTTTTCATTTGAATTTCACATTCATTTCGAAGGAGCCGAAAAAGAATAAATATTGTTTTTCATTGATATAAAACAGAAAAGTTAACAATAAAGCAACATTTTTTTATATTCTTTGATTTTTTTATATTATATAATATAATATATATTTTTTTTATTATAAGCTCAACACACGCAAAAGACGGTAAGAAAAAGAAAAATTCAAAACTATATATATTTACTACTAATAATCGTTAACATATAAGACACCAAAAACTCATTTATCCCATATAAATGCACGTAAAATGCATGGTGGTCCACCCAGACCACTCCGACCGTTCGAAGGTGAATAAATATCCTACCGACGAAGGGTTAAATTGAATATTTTATTATAAAATAGGGTTAGGCGGGGAACAAAAATCAAATTTTACTTTGAACAATTTTATTGTGAAACCAATCCAATTATACATATTACAAAAATTAACACATGTTCAACAAACATCTATCTATCCCAGAAATTTGTCACCTGGACCTTTTTACCTGATAGGCGGGATAAAAGATGAAAGCAGAGGCTAAAAGATCCATCATTTTGCTTTTTGATTGAAAAAGATTTTATAGAGTAATAGCTATAATTTTCAATAATGCGATGCTGTTTAATTATTAAGTTGAACAACAAAATTAAAAATTATATTCTAAGTACGTATGTATTTTTAAACATAACTAATGGTGTATGGCTTCGTAAGGAAAATTGCTGGAACTTCCCGTACCAAAAATTATTTGTTACTAGAAAAATATTAGATTTTTGAGAAACTTAAAATTTTTGAATTCAAATTCAAATCTGTTGATCGGTGTTTCCAATTTTTTTTTTTGAATTCAAACACATACATGCATTTTTAAGGTATTGAAAACCTTAGTCTTAGAAACCTCTGAAACGAAACGATATATAAAAATTTTCAATTACGATTTATTGGCGATTATGTACTATAACTTACCCTACGGGAAGTTAAAAAAACAAAAAAAAGTAAATGTAACTACTTCATGAATATGGCTTTGATAGTAATTATTGTTTAATTTATTATAATCAGACTCATTGTCTTTTGAAATACAATTACTACAAATAAAAGGAATACAACTTCTGTTTAAAATACATATTTCATGGGTACAT
The DNA here is from genome assembly GCF_003426905.1 of Ctenocephalides felis. NCBI lineage: Eukaryota > Metazoa > Arthropoda > Insecta > Siphonaptera > Pulicidae > Ctenocephalides > Ctenocephalides felis. The sequence goes on from NW_020537758.1 coordinate 56,584,267, forward strand.
TTTTTAAAAAGTCTATTTTTTTATAAACTATGTCAAAAGAATGCATCATCAAAGCTGGAATAATTATTAATCAATTTTTTTTTCTTGAATTGCTTTAATTAGCATGTTTTATACTTTTATTTACTATTTTCCTATTGCTATTGTCTCGCCAGTATTAATGTTTAGGTGATCCTTTTTGTCTCAACCACATTCAAGCTATTTCAGAGAACATTACATTAAAAGTTATTGTTAAATATAAAAAATAAACAACTGTGCTCACAAACAAAAGAGCTAACTATTAAAATACTACTTAGAAAATGTAGTCGTTTAGCTCCTGATACCGATGGATGGCGTAATCACTTACAAAATAGAAAAATATGAAAGTAAAATGAATTACAAAATGCATTTTTATAGGAAATAATTCAAATTGATAGTTATATCAACTTTGCTAATCAATATTTCAGAAAAAGTACCAAACTAAAATTATATACAGCGTGATCTTTGTAGGAAAATGCGCCCATAAAATTTATATTTTGCAATTGTTAAATAATGTAGCTATTATTTCATAAAACCCTTTAAATTTACGGAGCAAAAAAGGACAGACTGCAAATTCTTACAAAAAACATATTTCTATTGTTCGGAATTAACTGGAAATTTTACTAGTAGTTTAGTCAGCGTAAATTAGGTAAGGATCACGGAATTTGAGATACTCAGCTGTAAGTCTGAAAATAATTGTTTATTGACACCTAAAAGTTGTCTCAAAACCTACATATGGTAGGGTGTACGCAACATATGTAGGTTTTGAGACAACTTTCAGGTGTCAATATACAAGTATTTACAGACTTACAACTGGGTATCTCGAATTCCAAGGTGAACTTACTATAATGATTGAACTATAAACATAGTTCAATAAATGTTTACTAGATAGGTGTATTGAGCTGTGATGCAGTCAGTTTGGTTGTCATAGTAAAAATGCTTTACTAATTATTGATTACGTAAATCAGTTACTTCATTCAATGTATCAGAACTGTACTCTTTAGAAGCCTCTTTATTATCTTTTGCAGCCATATACCAAATTACTAAGATACTCAACAAGCTTTAACATCCTACAAAACACAAAATAAAAATTCAATCATGCCATAAATGCTAACTTCATTTACAAAACTAACATTACCTCGGCAAGTGCATTAACTTTATTACAGCTAATATGTGCTTTTCATTTTCCCAGTACCATTTAAAGCTACAGTACGACGGTGTAAAACAAAGTAAAAATAGAAAACTACGACGAAACACTTCTATTCGATACAGTGGGTTAATGTGCAATACAATGTCTCCTTCAAAGAGAATTCTTGCTCCTTGAGAATCATCGAATTCTAAGGATCATCTGGAGTGCCACTTAGCCAGGAGGAGCAATGTAGGCGGACACGTGTGTTTATTCAACCATACTTAATTTCGAAATTGTGTTGAGAAAAACTAATGTTTCTATACGGAATTACTTCATTAACACTTTAGGTACTCCAACTTGTTAATAAACAGAAGGTAGTAGTACGTGGCGTTATGATTTTATATTCGGAACATTGTTATAAGATAGAGCAAAGTTTAATTATCAACAAGTAAAAATAAGTAAATTTTATTTTTGTTAACTTCACGTGATGTAAGTTATAGTAACAGCAAAAAGTCGAAAATAAAAATATTTTCATATCTTTACGTTTTAAAGGTTTCTGAACTTTTTGGCGTATCTTATAAAAAAGTCTTTTACATAACATCTATCATAGAATACACGTGGACCACCTGAACTTCTACATCGGCAAATGTGTAACAATGAAAAATGGTGAATAAATTCGTAAATACTTTTATAACATCAATTTTAAAAGAGATAAATTGATTAATTCAGTAATTAATTAAATTAGTTCAGTAAAATTGATTATTACAACAGTGATCAGTATATTTTTAACTATTTAAACATTCTAAACTATGTGTCAATAAAATATGTCAAAAAGAAATTGTATGTACCCTATTTGTAATAAGTGTATTGCAAAAAGTAATAAATCACGCTAAATTGAGAACTTGATAAAAAGAAATATCTACCGAAATATGATATGATTTAGGGTAGTTGTAAGAGTTAATAAAGGTTTTTGATCGTAATGTTTAACAACATATAAGACTTTTTTCTAATGCCAAAAAGTTCCGAAACCTTCATTATTCAACCTCTTAATTTAACTGAATTTTACTTGGAATATGAAGTATAAATGAGCAGATAAATTAACAAAAAATATAGCAAAAAACGCATATTTTTAAAATACTAAAGATTAGCTTGAAATTGAACTATTGCAAAATTCGCTTAACTGAATATAGTTGCTTTATTTGTTGTGAAATACGTGGTTAGATTTTTACAGTATAATTACTAAAATTTGAATTACACTTTTGTGCCCCGCCATACACTATATATACAGACATATGACGTAACCTGAAATGTTTTGTAAATTTAATTTTTAACATATTTTGGCTACTATCCTATCTTTCATCTAGTGGAAAGTAACCATAATTTATTAAAACTATGTAAATATTCTGTAACAATTTAAGTAAACTATTAGTCGAAAGTATAATTTTGCCTTGATGCAAATTGCTCAAATTCTCCTATACATATAATAAATGACATAATTAACCAAAATTGAGATTTGAATATTTAGATTCAATTTTCAACTACTCATTTCGAAAATAATGTTTTCACTTTCACAAATCATTACGATTTGTGAATGGTGAACTCCAATTGATCTCTCAACGATATTTATAATATGTGTAATTATAATAATTATAATGCACAGACATGTGCATGTATACCTGAAGCCTATTATTCGAAATTTTAATTAATTTATATTATTTTATAATTTTATTTATTTAATTTATTTAATAATTAAATTTATTTAATAATTTTATTTAATTTATTATATTTCAACCATTTTTCTAGGACTATTTAGTGCATACGCCTTATCGCCATGTTAAATTTTATGGAAAAAGATCGAAACATTTTATCGAATGGCTTTTAAATGTTTGAAATCGACTCAATAGTTTCTGAAAAATTCTCATTTTTTCAAATTTTGGTAAATTTTTAAAATTAAACGACTTGTCAAATAGACGTAATATTTTAGTATGTTTTAGAAGACCATGATATCTATCGCCAAAAAAAGTTTCATAAAAATCGTTAAAATTTCTTTTCCAACAGTTGCGGCCGATCTTTACCAAAAAACTAATCAGTATCCTTCCCAACCAATATATTTCGAACAGTTTTCGAATTTTCAAAATCGATTCGGGATAGCGGGCTAAAACGAGGACAAAAATTTTCTCACTTTTTTGCTTTTACAAAGAAACGGCTTTGCTGATCGTGGTGCAAAACTAACAAAAGCTAGTCCTCATCGAGATACATCAAATGGCTTTTAAACTTTTGAAATGTTTATAATAAAACGTCGACGAAAAGTCAAATTATCTCACACACACACAAACTTATGTACAATTTGGTCTTATTCGATTCAGAAAACATAAAATTAAAAAATCAATCAATATGCTAATGATTAACAATTAAAATACTCCGCTACATTAATGTCTACTACTATTACAAACTATTAATACGATTTAAGAATCACGCGTTATTTGCAATACTTTTTAAAACTTTAGATCGAGACTCTCAACTAGTTTTCCCGCATCGTCAAATCGAATTGCCAATGCACACCAACCACTTGGTAACATATAGATACAAATTCTCATTAAACTTTCTTAAAGTGCAATGCATAAACGCTGAAGAAAGTCATTACAATAAATTAAAACTGCTGAACTCTCCATCGTGCAAAGATTTTCCGGCGTGGCCATGAGGAGCGTCGGCCACCTTAAAGGCTTGCGTTTCCGCACAAGGCGAACAGTTTAAAATAAAAGAGCATAATAAACGTGTACACAGAGTACAGGGAATGGCAATATTGCCTCCGGTCCGGTCCTCGCCTCGCCCCGGAATAAAATAGTTCTTCGGAAACTAACCCGGGCAGGTCGGCTAACGGAGTAACTGCGGCCATTCACTGAATCAACAGCACGGAACGTACCTGCGAAAGTTGCCGCCAATTTCACGGACGGCGAGCTTTTGTGCTTTACGCGAAATGAGAGCCAAAGGCGAGCGGGCACTTATGAAAGAGACGAGAATCGAGGGATTATGTGCTCTCATATATATAAATACACCTTAATCAAAGGCACGTTTATGTTTATGAAGGACTTTTTTTAGAAATAATGAAAACCCAAAAATAAAAATACAAAAATTAAAATTTAATATTTGCAATTTTTTCTTTATTTTGACGTTTTATAAATCTCTTTGAATACTTAAAATAATATTACTTTTGAATTTATTAAGAATATAATGACTTCTAATTCAGAACATTGATAAGGATATTTGGTTGCTACAGGGTAGCGAATCATCTTTTGAAGTAACTATTTCCTTGTTCAAGGCAGAACCTGTTAATGATGTCCGTAGCAAGATTTTTTCGGTTTTGACAGGGTTTCACGAAATTTCTTGAATTTACTAGAACCGCCCAAATCTTATGTAATATGTGGGTGATGAAAAAAACCAATTGATCTTTTATTCCAACAAAAGTGTAAACAAAAAGTAATTTTATTATACCTTGTTCTACCCTACACTAATCTCTAATATTACTAAAATTGCATATATACCTATATTCTACTTTATATAATTTTTTCTTAATTATGCAAACAAGTAAGAGACTGTGTGCTAATATGTTTGTCATTTATAGGTGAAGTATGTTTGTTAAGACCAGATACTCTAACACCATATACCAAGTAACACGTCTAATTTTAACAAACATCAAAAGGCAACTTATTTTTACAAACTTTGATGAATTTTTAAAAATAAATAACTGACGAAATTTCTTGAATTCACTAGAACCAACCAAATCTTGTGTAATTTTGGAACTTCATTTTATAAGTTCTTTGTTTCCATTGTTCTCGAGCGTGAAATCAAATTTAGCTCATAATCAGTCTTGCATATTTTTCTTATCGAAATAAGTAAGATATTTACTTGTCTGACAAGCGCACCAGTCTGACTCGTTACTTGTAGCTTATAATTGACAATAAACTAAATATTTGCTTTCGTTTGTCAGATTTTTTATGGCAATATGGCAGGTCTTTCAAAGTAAATAAATACAAAATTTAGAATTTCTTAACTTTGTAAAGGCAAGCGAGAAATGGCCTATTCTTTTTTGATATATTAATATTGTCAGTATTCCTCTTATAGTGATGACTTCTTAATAGATGCAAAAATGTCGAAAAAATTTCATACCTATAACTTAAAAAATCATAACTTAATTTCACAAAACAAATGTTATAAATAATGGAAAATTTGAATTGGAATTGCCGAATAAGTCATTCTGACTGGCGTGGTATATCTAGTGTTTGGTATGGAAACACACCCATACCCTTTTATTGAAACATGATATATTTAAATAGTTTGATTTTTGGTTATTCATTGCAATTTTATAGGTATAGATCGATTATATTTTCAATATTTATAATGTATCGAGTATTGTCTGAATTATTAGACTTTAAAATAAAAAAAGTTTGGAATTGAATATTGGAATATTGAATATAACACTGACAACAAAACAATGATTTTTGATTTGTGATTTTTGACTTTTCAAGTTGTAAGCTGCACTGATACAAAATGAAAAATGAAAAATTATTTTCACCTTTTACATACTAACAAATTTTTTCACAATATTTAATAGGAATAATATGGAGAAGATCAGTGTGAGAGCCACTTAAATTGTTTTGAGATATCTTTTATATTTTCGTCAAAAAGTGAGTTTGAAAAAGGGCCACTTTCACATATTTTCAATGATATCTCACTCAAATGATGACCTAGGAAATTGAAAATTTGTACATAGTAATTTTTCGCAAAGACTTATACAATGGCATCAAAATAATTTAAATACCAGGATTGGGCCGATTCTGTATGGAAACACACCCATACCCTTTTATTGAAACTTGATATATTTAAATAGTTTGATTTTCGGTTATTCATTGCAATTTTTATAGGTATAGATCGATTATATTTTCAATATTTATAATGTATCGAGTATTGTCTGAATTATTAGACTTTAAAATAAAAAAAGTTTGGAATTGAATATTGGAATGCTATAAGCTATAAAATATGGTATAAATATTAATGGTTATAAATAATAAGGTGAATAATATTAAAAGTTAGTCAATTTTATTTGTTCAATTAAGTTAATTAATTTAATTAGATGTTAGTCTTATAGAGAAAGTTTTTAGAAGTAATAGAAATCTAAGTATGTTGTATGGCGTTTGGCGTTATCTAAGTACGCCAGTGGTGTATGGCGTCGTGCCTTAAGGCAAATTGCTAAAACTTCCCGTACCGTAACGAAATGTTCGAGGAATATTAAATTTTTACAAATAGATTATTATAAATACTGTTACATTGTATAATATTTGTAAGAATTATGTAAACTGAATCACAAAGTCGAAAATATTGAAGTATATAAGTGAGCTTTAAATCTTTAGCCAGAATTAAAATTGAAATCTGAATTATTTTCAATATACAAAAAAAAACAAAAATATAAATGAAAAAAAATTTCTAAAAACAATTGTTTTGTCAACACAAGCAGAAATTTTTTGGAATCGGATGCTTATTTTTCTCAAAAACTGCCATTTTTTTCTATATTTAGCTTTGTGTCTTAGAAATGGCTGGCTTTGCCAAAAACTAAACCATTTCTCCCAATCATTACTAATTGAATGCTTTTTAGATCATTCAAATCGGATGCTTCGTTTTCACAAAAATTCGTTTTGTATTTTCTGCACTATTTGCTTTTTATCTCCTTAACGGCTAGACCTGCCTTTGCCAAAAACTAATCAGCACATCTCCCTATTAATAGGAATCTAATAGCGACCGAAAACGTAAACAAAAAATTTCGAACACACCAAACACACACACACATCCGTTTTTTCTGAAGTATGCCAAAACGTCGAGAAACGCAAAAATTTTCATGTTAGATTTTCGGCCCATTACTATAACTACCCTACCGAAAGTTAATAATAATCATATATTAGCAATAAATATATTAGCAATATTGATATTAAAATATATGAACTAATGTTTTTCAATAAAATAATACACATGTTAACACGGAAAATATACTATCAATTATCAGGTTAATCCATGATGATCTAAAATAAAAACTAGCTGTAAGTGGAATTCTGTCTTAAGGCAATTAGGGCATCGTGCCTTAAGGCAAATTGCTGGAACTTCCCGTACAAAAAATTATTATTTTTTTTTTAAACGATTAACATTTTTGAAAAAAAATTACTTTGAAAAAATAAGATTTTTGAGAAACTATAAATTGGACAAAAATTAGTTTTTTTTGAAAAAAAAAAATTTTTTTTAAAAAATTTTTTTTAAAAAAAAAATTTTTTTCTTTATTTTGACATATTGTGGAAGATCTGAACTTTTTTTTCAAAGCAATCGTACTGCTTTAACTACATAGGGACAAAGTATAAAGCGCGTAAGCGCCGCGTCGCTGTCTAACGCATAAGCATTGGTACGGAACCGATAGGAATGTTAACAAAATGTATACTTATTGTTAAAATCTCTATAAAATGTCTGATAATTTGATGTGCATATGTCTAATGATCATTTTTGACCGCCAAATGGCTCATTTTTTTACTTTTTCCTCTATATCTCCGAAACCGCTGGACCTACCTTCATGAAAGTTGTATTGATTCTTCATCTTGTCAATACAAATAAAATGTTTTTTGAATTATTAAAATCGGACGCTCCGTTCTCTTAAAAACTGAGTTACCGTTTTCGGAACTTTTTGCCCCGTATCTTCGGAACGGCTTGACCTGCCTTTGCCAAAAACTAATCAGCACGTCTCCTTATCAATACGGATCGAATGTTTTTTGAATTATTCAAATCGGTTGATCCGTGTTCCCGAAATCGTCGACGAAAATTTGTATCCGCACATACATACACACACATACATACATACATACACACACATACACACACACACACACATACATCCATTTTCTCTAAGGTATGCCAAAATGTTCAGAAACCTCTGAAACGTAAAGATATATAAAAATTTTCATTTTCGATTTTTTTGCGATTACTATAACTTGCCCTACGGGAAGTTAAAAAATATAGTCATTCTTATATGACTATTAATGCAAAGATAAACCAATGTGATGTTTAACATCATCTTTATCAGGAAAAACGCAAATACGAAATGCAAATAAAGTATATATTTTTTGCCCATTTCTCGAGGCGAACCTATTAAACGTATAATCGCCATCACAAATGTTCATTATAAACGTTGAACATTTTATGAACTTTTTACTGCTCATCTTAAGTTTACTGCTTGTGTTATTTTTATATAGGTAGGGTACGTCGGAATGTAATGCGTTATTTTGGGTCCGCCCTTTGATATATTGAGAGCGAGAGCAAAAGGGACGAAGTAAGTGACCGGAGGAAAGTAAGCACCTTTTTTCATCGTATGTGTAAGTTTTTATATGTTTCTTGTTTTCTATCAATCTCATTCTGACGTACAACAATTCACAGTAGTTTGTACGTAATAGGCAATCTTCTTTAGGTCAATAAATACAAATAGCATACAAGCTATCATTGGGTTTTGATGAGATACTTCATTTATTCAATTTACGGAAATGATGAAAAAATTGACACAGTATCTATATTATTTATGTGTGTAAGAAACTAATTTTAGTAATTATTTAGATTATTGAATAAACCAATTTATACTAAAACTAATTTTAAAAAGACTACAATACAACGATTTTTATGATTTTTTTGACGGTAGATGCCATAGTCTTCTAGATCATACTAAAATTTTACGGCCCTACGACAAGCCGTTTAATTTTGAAAATTCTTTAAAGTTTGCAAAAATTAGTATCGTTTTTTTGGCATTTGTCAAAATTAGACCTTTGATCGACGTTTTCTCAAAACGCTTGAACCGATTTCAGAAATTTAAAAACCTTTTATTGTTATCAATCAGGACTATCGTTTGTCAGGGTAAGGCTGAGCTTGAAGGTCTGCTGGTAAAAGGTCCACTAAGAAAACAAGTAAAGTTGGTAATTTTTTAACAACAATATTTGAAAGTCGAGGGAAAGATGTATAGACAGCCATCACCTTGCTTTTTATGACATTGCTATTGGAAGATAAAATGCAAGTAATGTTTGAGAATCCATAGAAAAAGTATTTTTTTTTGTTGTTAGTTTTTTTGGTTGTGTCTTGTGAGCTCTGTTGTTTTGTTTACGAGATCTTAATTTAATTTTCAGGTATACGTTATTTAATTATATTATAATGGATTGTTAATTTCAAGTTAAATTTTTTTTACAGAACCTTTGTATGTGGGTAGGGAAAAAGGAACCAATTGATGTTATACTCTGACAAAGGTATAAACAAAAATTAATGAACAAAAAGTAATTTAAATGTACCCCGTTCTACCCTACACTAATCTGTAATATAACTAAAATTTTAAATATGCTTATGCTCTACTTTATTTTTTTCTTAATTATGCAAACAAGTAGGAGATATGTGTCGATATGTTAACTTGCTAATATGTTCGTCTTTTACAGGTAAAGTATGTTCATTAAGACCAGATACTCTAACGCCATATACCAAGTAAAACGTTTAATTTCAACAAACATCAAAAGGCAACTCATTTTTACAAACTTTGATGAATTTGTAAAAATAAATGACTTATTGTCGTAGAGTCGTAATATTTTAGTATGATCTATAAGACCATGATATCTATTGTCAAAAAAAACAAAATCATAAAGATCGTCGAAAAAAAATCAACTGTTAATTACAGAAACACGGGTCGGCCGATCTTTGCCAAAAATTAATAAGCACGATTCCCACGTAAGCGGAAAATTTCTTTTTTGCTAATTACAAAGAAATGGCTTGACCAATCGTCGCGCAAAACTTATAAACGCTAGTCCTTGTCGAGGTACATCGAATGACTATTAAATTTATGAAATCAATTCAGCCATTGAGAAAACGTCGACAAAGGGTCAAAAATCGGCCCACATACACATAAACATCCATACACACACATACTTTTTACAAATTTGGTATCATTCGGCTTGAGATGACGTAAAAACATAAAATTAGAGACTCAGGAAGTTGAATAGAAATAAATGGGTAAAAAGTTTAGTTAAGATATATAAAGATCACTTTATTTTTCTAAATATAAAAAATTCTTAAAAATCCTTCTGGTATTTAAAAATCAAAATGTATGATTTTAATTAAATAAAGTGAAGCTAAATGCTTCAAAATCATCAAGTTGCATTGCCCAATATTATTTAAGAAAATTGCACATCTTAACTCAAACGTGCATCACAAGTATTATAAATAGGTTTATTTAAAAAAACTAATATTGCACCGATAAATGAACTATAGTTGATGACTATATTACTATTAACTTGTACATTTGCACAAGTATCATTTTAATCAAAACTTTTATCTCAAATAATGTTAGTGTCACACTGCATGGGATTGACTGATACGTTTAGTATATTACCCATCAAGGGATATATTCTATTACTGATTTTATTACTAAATATACTATCGTACAGTATTGGAAACATTATCAGTTCGTTATCTCGGTTGTTAAATATGCCCCTTTACGACTTTGTTAAATTACTAACGTTCATAGTTAAGTTTTACGCTTTCAAAAGCTTTTTTTTATAAGATGACATGAATATTTCGGTTTCATATATGACGAGAATATACATTTAACGAAGGGTATGGGTGTGTTGGTCTTACCCTGTTATCCAAATGATTTGGACGTTAATTTATGGGTCTTTTCAAAAAAATTCTATAAACAATTTTCAATTCCCTAGCTTTTCATTTGGCCAAGATATTATCAAGAATATGCAAAAGTGTCTTATTTTTTCAAAGTCACTTTGCGTCGGTTTTCTAAAAAAAAGTTATGTACTAGCCTCGCAATTGACTATAATTTTTAGAATTAAGGTAAATAATGAAATTGATGTCAAACTTAGTAAAATATTTTTTATTAAAAGTCTGCTTAAAATGCTCATTAATGCTTACTGACCTGATTTGATTATGAATATATCAATAATATGACGTTTATTACTTTTTATAAATAAAATCTTTCTATATGAGTTATTTGTATAGGTTAATATATCAATTATATAAGTACATTGCGCATTACAAAAACAAATATTTACATTTGAACATAAATTTCAATTACCAAGTCAAACCATTACCCATGAATACTAATCCCTAATAGATTCTCATTACCGTTCACGATAGTCATCCATGTACACAAATACAAAATTCATTTAATTTTCGGAAATAATTACGATGATCAACATGATAATAGCCTTGCATAATGAATAACGATAAAATATAAGTAAATGAGATGAAAATTTGCATACCTATTGAAGTAAATATTCGTTATTAAATATATGGTTGCAAAAATTTTATGACCAATAAAAATGTTTAATAAAACGTGATAATATTTAATTTAGAAACATGCTTGTGAAAAAAGGTTTCATAAAATGTTCTGTTTTATGAAACATACTGTGTGCAACTGGTAATATATATTTCAAGACAGAAGAATATCTAAGCTAAAAAATATAATAATAAGAGAATAAACTAGTGGTGTATGGCATCGTGCCCTAAAGCAAATTGCTGGAACTTCCCGTACAGTAGCAAAATGTTCGATGAATATTAAATGTTTTCAAATAGATTATTATAAATTCTGTAATGTCGTCTGATATTTGTAGGAATTATATAAACTAAATTACAAACATAAAATTTGACACTTAAAGTATGAAAGTGAGCTTTTACCAGAATAAAAAATTGAAATCTGAATTATTCTCGATATTAAAAATTTTTTTTTAAAAAAATTAGATAATTTCAAAACAAGCAGAAAGTTTTTTGAATCATTTAAATCGGATGCTTATTTCTCTCAAAAACTGCAATTTTTTGTACAATTATCTCTGTATCTTCTAAATAGCTGGAATTTCCAAAAACTATTCCCCACTTCTCCCAATCATTATAAATTGAATGTTTTTTAGATTATTCAAATCGGATGTTCTGTTCTCTCAAAAACTTCATTTCTATTTTCTGCTCTCTTTGCTCTTTATCACCGAACGGTTGGACCTGCCTTTGCCAAAAACTAATTAGCACATATCCCTATCAATAGGAATTAAACGTTTTTTAAACCATTCAAATCGGTTTATCCGTGCGCCCGAAAACATCGATTCCATTTTTTCTGAGGTATGCCAAAATGTTCAGAAACCTTTAAAACGTGGAGAAATGCAAACATTTTCATTTCCGATTTTCGGCCCATTACTAAAACTACCTTACGAGAAGTTAATTAAGTTAATAAAATCGGTTTAAGAAGAAATAAGTTAAATTATTAGTTATTCCAACTATATTTAATAACTATATTTAACTAATATTTCTCTCTTGATGTTATCTTTGTGAAATATGTGCTCATGAAATTTATATTTTTAATTGGTTGATTCGTATAAAATTGAAAATTAGAAATAAGACAATGAATTTGTTTGTCCTCAAGTTATTTTCCGACGAAAGGGGACAGATGACAATTTTTAGAAAAAAGTAAAAAAAAACACATTTCTATAGAGATTTTTCATTAGGAATTAACTGAGAATTTTACTGAACATAGTTTGATAGTTGTTTGTTTCATAAGTGTTATGTGTGCTGTGAGATGTAGTTAATTTGATATAGACCGCATAATTATTTAAATTTAAATTGCACATTTGATAGGTATAAGAATTTCTTCACCTGTAAGAGTGATGTCTGGAGCACCCTTTGACAACCATTGGGCTCTTTAGGTTTTGAATACTATTTGAATATTTGTGTTAAACTTGACATCAATTTATCTTAAAACTCAATGTACGAATAAACGCTAGAATATTTTATTTGTGGAGTGAAAACATTTATATACTTCAGATATTGCCCAATTTTAATTATAAACCCCATAAGAAATAAAGTTATTAAAATCACATATAAATGCTATTGAAATCAATTGGGCAATCACGGGCTTCGCGTTAAGTGAATATTCGCAACGTCAGCAACACCCGATTTCAATTCAATAAATTTCGATTGAATCTTTTCATAACGCGATGTATCAAATCAAAATTTACTGCATCTCTTTCGGTCCCTTGTTTTTTACGACGCGCGGCTATAAAACACGTTTCGCAGTCGGCCGCTCGCAATAAATTCATCGGCAGAAACGCCTATCCGCGGGATCGCTCTCTTTATATAAGGTGCCGCGCCGCCGCCGCCGCCCGTTATTAATGCTTTATGGAGCGTGCAGGATGATGGACGATCGACGGAGCGAACTCATAATAATCGAGATACGATGAGAGACGAATACAACCCCTTGGAGGCAAGGGTAAGATGTCTCAGTACAATTTTTTTGACAGGTCACAGTGGTAAAAATTAAAAAAATCTCATTATTTATTTTTTGACAAAATTTGTTTAAATACTTATTTACACAAAATACACAAATTTAACATACAATCTTATATATAAAAATGAATCGCAAAATGTGTTGGTGAGCGCATAACTCAACAACGCTTGGACCAATTCGGCCAATTATTTTTTTAATGTTCGTTGAAGTCCAAGAATGGTTCTTACGGCGAGAAAAAAATCGAATAATTGCCGGGAATACCCTAAAAACAGCCCTTTTTTCTCATACCAACGTTTTCTAACTAAAACGTAGAATCAATTTGAGCTTTATTGCTATTATATAAAGTTCATATTAAATTACAAGCACTTACTGTATACTCGTGCGAGAGAGCAATAAATGAGATGAGAAGAAAGAAAGCAACGGGAGATGACGACATACCGGCGGACCTACCGAAAGAGCTGCGCAACAACGGATTAAGGAAACTGACCAAATTGTCGAATCAAATATATTGAACGGGTGAATGGCCGAAGGACTTTTTAGATGTCACGATGAGAGATCTTCAGAAAAAGCCCAAAGCGAATAAATGCAGCGACCACAGGACGATCAGTTTAATTTCGCATACCGGAAAGGTTCTGGCCAAAATCATAATGAGACGACTCAAAAATAAGATTCAGCAGCACATGAGCGAAGACCAGATTGGTTTCAGAAAAGGAAGAGGCACCAGGGACGCTATTGGAATACTGAGGATAATGTCGGACAGATGTCTCGGCGTTAACGAGGACGTATGCTTCTGTTTTATAGATTGGCAGAAAGCTTTTGACAGAGTCAACTGGAGTATGCTTATGGGAATTTAAAATCTATTAACGAGGATTGGAGGGATCGTAGGCTGATTCAGAATCTGTATATGGGACAGAAAGTAAAGGTTCGAGTGAACCAGAGAGATACAAACAGCGTTGAAATAGGTAGAGGAGTGCCACAAGGATGCTGTATGTCACCGATTCTATTCACCCTGTACGGAGAATGGCTCGTCAACGAGGCACTTGACGGCGCAGGAAATTTTTCGATTGGAGGAGAAGAATCACCACCATAAAGTACGCTGATGATCTAGTAGTGACATCGAAAAACCAAACCGAACTGCAAAACATGATGAACAGAATCGTCGAAGTGGATAGAAGGAAGGAATGGAATGGAAATCAACATAGACAAGTCGAAAGTGATGAGAATCACAAAAACAAATAACCCCCTGAGGATAACGGTAGAAGATCGAGAATTGGAAGACGTGGATCACTTCAAATACCTAGGAAGCATACTAACTAGAAACGGATACTGCACGAAAGAAATCAGGACAAGAATTGCAAGCGCCAAGGCGGCATTCATAAAGAAGAGAATACTACTGACAAATAAAAAAAATTGGGATAGAGAATAGTGGTAATGGGCTGAAGGACAAGGAAATCATTTGTTGTGGTGGCTCTCACACCATGGACCTGCCTTCGGGCAGACCACCATTTATTATTATTACTGTATACTCCTCCTAAACGATTATTCGGATTTTGATAAATATTTCTGAAGTTTGTTAAGGAAATTTTCTAGGATGTATGTGATTATAAAGTACTGCGATTTATGTGGAATATTGTAGAAATAAATGGAAAAAGTTGCAAAAAATGATGTGTCATTGTTTGCATTAAAAATAAATGTAAACTATCATCTGACAAAAATTTCAATTTACTTATAAGTGGAATTCTGTATTAAGGCAATTAAGGCATCATGCCTTAAGGCAAATTGCTCGAACTTCCAGTACCGTAATGAAATAATAAAGAATTTACTCCGTATCTACAGAAGGGCTGCCTTGTCAGAAAACTAATAAACACGTCTTCCTGTCAAAACAAACCAACATTTGTTGAATCATTTTAATTGGATGCTCCATTCTTTAAAAAACCGAGTATACATTGTCCGCACTTTTTGCTCAGTATCTGAAAAGAAAGGCAGGACCTGTCTTTGCCAAAAACTAATCAGCCTATCAATAAGAATCAATTTATTTTGAAATCATTCAAATCGGTTGATCCGTGCTATCGAAAACGTTGACAAAAAATTGTACCGACGCATACATACACACATCCATTTTTTATAAGATATGCAAAAATTATTATTTTAGATTTTTTGACCATCACAATAACTTTCCCTACAGGAAGTTAATCATTTATGAAACTTTTCTGAAAAATTATGCAAATTGATACTTATTATCAAATAAACTGTCTCAGTCTTACTGTAACATTGAAAACCGAGAAATGTCAATTGCTCATATTTAGAAAATATCGTTTGTAATTTAGATGATATAAAGTTCAGTGTTTTAATGATATTTATTTATTGAATGATATTATAGCCAATATAGTGGTTTATACTGATCTTTACTTCATTGACTATCAGCATGCTAGTAAGATAGTATTATCACAGTTTATTAAGCAGACACTATAATAACATATCTATTGAAGAAAAATGCAACCTGTTGCAAAAACCATTTTGTTCATATGCAATATTGTAGAAATAAATGGAAAAAGTTGCAAAAAACGACATATTATTGTTTGCATGGAAAATAAATAAAAACTATCATCTGCCAAAATATTCAATTTACTTATGAATCTAGACAATATTATAATATGTATAATAAATTTATGACTATGAATAAGAAAAATGAAATGTCTACATTATTATTGCCAAAAAGCAGCTGAGATGTGACAGAAAACAAAATAAGTACGGACAAAATGTCCATATATCGTAGTACGGACAAAATAACATATAGGGTAAGGACGTACCAAAATGCTAATTTTTAAGAAAGAAATTAACAATCAAATTCTGTTTGAGAAATTAGAACATGAAGCATGAATCCAAACGATATAATTCATACAAGGTAACTTGTTTTCCAACAAATGCAAAGCCTCTTCTGCTTACAATTAGATCATTTGGTTTATTTTAGCAATAATATCTTGTATACTTAGAGTAGGAGTTATAAAACATTCACCTTTGACAGGTTTCATTTTTCTCATAGACCTGTAGTCCTTGCAATGTACTACAACGTCATTTTATCCAAATTTAAACAAAAATCAATAATTAATCAAAAATCCACCAAAGACCTGATAATTGCAATTAAATTGATCTCAAATACTGGTACACGAAAAACAAATATCAATAAATAGGCTTCTATAAAACATGAGAACAATCCACAAGATAAACTTTTCAAGGCTCATTTGAACTGACTACTGCGACAAGACTGTGACAATGACACTCAACATCTGACTGATTTGTAATTATGGCTTTCTTCATATTATACAGTAGTGGAAACGAATAAGGCCACTGTGCCATTTTGTTCATATGCACCATTTTTTCTGTATTTGCCCTACGTGTATGTCCCTCAATTGATTTTTGTAAACATATTTTATATTTAATGAAATCAAATATATTATTAAAGGTCGATAATTCTAAACAATATTTCTAATTTGAGATAAAACGTCAATAACAATAACAGCAATAAAAATTGGGCTAACTTATCGTTTTTCTTCTACTTCAACGTCATTTAACATCATTAGAAAAATGGTACAAACTGTGGAGGCTAGAGATCAATGGCCAGAAATCATCCTACATCACTTTACACTCAAACACGAGACATGTCGACCTGTAGCTGTGAATGAAATAGAAGTCCATCAGGTCGAACACGTAAATTATCTAGGCATGCACCTGGACCGCAAACTGAATTGGAAAATTCACATAAAAAAAGGGTTGAGGAAAAGTTACATGAACTATATTGGTTAATGGATAGGAGATCCCATCTTTCTGTACACAACAAACTACTGGAATACAAGGTTGTACTTAAGCCGATTTGGACATATGGCATAGCACTTTGGGGCACCACTTCTAAGAATTTCGCACTCGAAGAAGACCCAAGCGAGTTGGCTAACGCACTGCTATCCACGAACACGACACGAAGACTCAAAAGAAATATATTTAGTGATTTAATTAGCTTTTAATTACCCGTGTCATATTACGTTACTTATTATAAAGAAGAAATATAACTGTGTATTTTTCACTATTTATATATCGATGTCATTTTTTATATATTATTGCCAAAATATTTACTTAATGTCTATGCAGGACAGTTGCAAATATATTGTTGAATGAAAGAAGCCTATCGTTTTTCTAAACTTAAATTTTATCTTAATTGTAAACGGCGATCAGAACCACGTGTTCTTAGAGCTGTGTTCCTGATTTTTTTTTTTTTTTTAATATTTGATAATTCTGAAGTTCTAATAAATTTCATAAACAGTTTTCATTTTTTTCGTTTGATCAAATCTGATATGTTGCTGATCTGACAATCAAGCATATATAACTGGTTCATTAACACGATAAATCCTTAATATCTGACCCAAGCCAATCCCCAAGTTCTACCTTTCCCCTAATTCACAATTCTTCTCCGGTGTATTGTCAGCATCGCCTGCTGGTTTTGTGTCTGATCCTATCTCTTAGAAGATAGCCGCTGAGTGCTTCCGCGATGAATAACTCGGTTTAGTTGTGGAACTGAAATGAATTTTTGTTTCGTGCCATTCAAGTCCCCAGAGAAAAGCATTATCGCGACGCCGATTTAGATAACAAAGACGTATAACTATTAGCACGGAAAATATTATTAAGCGTCAATAGAGTTTTTTTTATATATGCAAATCGTGGTGCGAATGTTGTTCGAGCTAGATATAAACGAGGGCTTCGAGTATTACAAGTATTCTGCAAAAAATACAATATATTGTTTAAAAAAAATTTGCTATAAAGGCTTGCTAATAATGTAATCTTCTTTGTAAAGCCGGAATTTGTATTATTAGTCATTTTTCAAAAATAGTGTTAGTATTACCTTGAATTAAAAAAGATAAAATGGATATGCATACACGTGTGTGAATATATGTGTAAACCTCTTTTGTTGACCCTTCGTCGATGTTTTCTCAAAAAAGGCTAAGCCTATTTCAGACGTTTAAAAGCCATTCGACGTAACTTGATATGGACTAGCGTTGGTCACTTTTGCGCGACGATCAGCCAAGCCGTTTCTTTGTTATTTGCACAAAAGTGAAAATTTTCGTCCACGTTTTAGCCCGCAATTCTGTTTAATATTAAAAATTCAAATAATGTTTGAAAGATATTGGTTGGGAAAGATACCGATTAGTTTTTAGTAAAATTTTGCTGGCATGTCTCTTGTATTTGTAAACTGTTAAAATTTCTTTTTGTCAATTTTTTATTTTTTTGACGATAGATATCATGGTCTTTTAGAACATACTTCATCAAAATTTAAAAGAACAAAAATTCATCCAAGTTTGAAAAATATGACACTCAAAATTTGTGTCAGAAGTCGCTTTTGTATTTGACAACAAATCTAATCAGCAAATGAAGCCATGGAAACGCCTTGACAGGAGAAACCGCGATCAAGTCTGCGAGAAGATCGGTCAAGCCATTTTTTTAATTAGCGAAAAAATAAGTCTACAAAATTCCTAGATGTATAAAAGTATATTACCATTAGTTTGAATTGATAAATAATATCAAGGGCCACGTACATAAATATGTAATCGTGCCAGTATTTTCTTATAGCAGATGCTCAATATTACACAAAATAATGTATTAAGTTTCTATAAAAAATATTTCGACGTTTTTCATAAACTTAGTGTGAAAACGTTAATGAGACATAGCCTACAAAATTAATTGAATTATATAAATACAATAAAACTTGAAAAAAGGGCTTCAATTTTAAGACATACAAGTACGGACCCGTGCAATTTAATAATATACATAATTACAGATAATATTTAAAATGTGTTTGAAAGATTAATTACAATTAGAAATTTTAATATTTTGATATAATTGAAAGCGAATTTTTTTTTTAAATGAACAGTTGAAAATTTTATTTATATATCTAAATCTCAATTTCGTTTAATTAAGTCAATTATTTCACATTTCGGGAAGATCGTACAACTTGCCTTAGGGTAAAATGCCACTTTTAACTAGTTA